>NC_048539.1:4808783-5145675 GCF_902806685.2 Maniola hyperantus
CAACATTCTGCTCGAGCACCACATCGAGAGTGTCAATCTTAAAAGCGATCACGCACTCATCCAATCCGAATCCGTGAAAATACGGATATAAAAATATCTACGTCAAATGTTAGCTACCATACAAACAGTTATATGATTACTTCGGAACGTATTTTCACGGATCGGATCGGATGAGTGCTTAACCGCCCTTACCTTTTCACTTTCTCACAGGACCACGTCCACTACCATTATTCGAAATCGAGACATTATATAGAGTAGAGACCTTCAACTTATGTAAAATAAATATTCGAGACATTATAGAGATCTACGAAACTTATATGGAAAAGAATTTTAAATGTGGTAATACAAACCTACCTGTGGTAGTTAAACTAAGGCCGTATTTTTCACTACTTATAGATCGCAGAACTGAAAGTTGCTGTGCAAAGAGTTAACGACTTCTTACTGAGTGAGGAGTGTCAACTTCCCCTTAGGACTCAGTCAGCCGATTTACCACCATCTCAATACAAACCTAAGAAACGCGTTACGATACCACGTTAGTTACTTGGGATACTTACTATCTACTATCAGGGAATGAAACGAATCGGAACGCCCGTATTCCGCAATTTTTTCAGTTATAAATACGATAGAGCGTAGCATCACGGCCGTATCACGACAGACTAATGTGCAAGTCTTAATTTAATTTAATTTAAGTCTTCATATAAAAAGTATGCTTTTTTAAATGTACCTAAATAGCGAGCAAAGGAGCAGCCGGGCAACTTGATGTTAATTTATTACAATTTACTGCCACCCATGAACATTTCAGCACCAGAGGAACCGCCAATGCGTTGCCGGGTTTCAGGAATTTGTTGACTAGTATTATAACCCCAGTTGAAATCTAGTGGGAACACCGCCTAAGGGAGTTCGTTCCACAATTTGCATGTGCGTAAAAAAAAGATCTGGCACAACGTGTGGTCGAAGTGCACCCTGGGGGGTGGAATAAGATCAAACAACTTCTGAGAACATTCCCTCCCCGTCTTTAGGCGATAGAACACACAAGGAAAGCTTATAACTTTGATCGCCGTCTGCACTCTGTACCTACTATAGTCCCCTATCATGCGGTGCGGTATCATGCAATACGGATTGCAGTTTGGTTCAAATCATATTATAGGTTACCTTACCTTACTCTTTTTACCTTCTAAAAACTTTGAACTGTTTGTATTTTTAGTGAATCCAGTACGCCCGCCTGTGAGACGTTCTGCTAGAACTGAACCTAGTACTTCCCATATGAGGTCCCAGGACAAATCTAAAGGTTTCGAAACTGCTGTTATATCCAAATTATTTTTTTATAAACATGCGTTTTGTTACTTGTCTATGGTTCAAGAGTTTATTTGTATAAACAGGATTGCGAAAAGATGAAATTGCCATCAAATTTGACGAAGCATGTAGCCGTTGGATCAAGTCATTAGATAAAGATGATGTCCAGGATATTACTCTTAGTGTAAGTCTATTGTCTTCATGTAACGTTGACGTATACCTGAAAATTCTCAAAGGTGTCTTGCCTAAACTTGCCGATCCGTAGGTAGGTACTTGGGCAGCGTGGTGGACCAGGGCTAAACCCTTCTCATTCTTCAATGACGTTGATAAAAGACACGTGGAATGTTGGTTTCTCATTCCTAAACGACTAAGAACTGACTTGTCCAAGCAAAACCTAATAATTAGACATAATTTTTCCAAAAGATTTGATACCTAGTATCCCTAGCCAAGCGAATATCAAATAAACAAAAATATTATTAAAATAAAATATGTGCAATACTTTCGGTTATCGTCTTCTACAGATAGAGTTAATTTTTAGATTTATGGTGGATCGTTAACAACAATCATAGGAGCTGTAGGTTCAGGCAAATCTACATTACTCCAAATGATGCTCAGTGAACTGCCATGCTCTACTGGCAGTAAGGAAGTTTTGGGCAGCGTGAGTTATGCCAGTCAGGACCCTTGGCTTTTTGTTGGTGAGTTCGGGTCGATAAGATCATTTCATAAAGATGCCTGATGGGCAACTGTTCATATCAATTATCATTATTAAATCCTATATTCCCTCTTCGGGGCAGAGACTACTTTTCTACAAGCCGATCTTTCGGACGCCTTTTGCCAGATAGACAACCGTTGGTTAGCTAAATATATTTGAAATAACTTTAACCTGCCAGGTCTTATACAAAACATCGCGACTAAACCTGTGCCTACACCTCAGGAAAATTACCAGGATACAATAATATAACCTACCAATCCGCATTCGGTCGTGGTTCTTCGCTCTGTATGTTTCTTTAATGAGAAAGGAGGCCCTTTCTAAACATGAATTTAGTTTTACATCATTGTGATCGATGTAGTCAAAATCGATGTTATGTTATTATTATTAGTCGAGTTGTAGCGAAGGATCTGGAATGGGTTCCCAGATTATTCCCAGGTTCGCATTATTGTCCTAAGGAAACCTTATACCATTTTATGTGATTAGTGGAAGGGGATAACGACTTTCAGCAATGAGGAATACGACGCAGAGAAAGAGAATCAATGTTGGGATATGTTTTAGGATCGGTCCGACAAAACATTCTTTTTGGGCAGCCATTTGTAATGTCACGGTACATGGAGGTGTGCAAGGTTTGTGCTCTCGAAAGGGACATTTCATTGTTTCCCCACGGAGACAAGACCATAGTCGGAGAGCGTGGAGTATCACTCAGTGGGGGACAACGCGCTAGAATCAACTTAGCACGAGCTGTATATAAAGAGGTACACAGTAGTGTAGTTTTAAAATTCCCTCCGCCATCATAACAGCTCAAAGCTTTTTTATAAAACGTTTAGATACTGAGTTGATTGATATGAGCCCAAACACTATATGGTATTACAAACCAAACTCCGACCACAGGGTCCGATCTTGAAAAATAGGACTTCGCGTAACTCCAAAAATCCGTCCGAAAAGGAGTTACGGAGATAAATAAAAGAGATTATACTTATTGAATACATAACAGTCATATTTTTACGTCGCGGCGATCAAGTAATATTAATTAAATAATTTGGTAATTTCATAGCAAAATTGTTTTAGGCAGACATTTATTTGCTAGATGACCCATTATCAGCTGTGGATACGCAGGTTGCAAGACATATATTCGAAAACTGCATTAAAAGGTCATCACAAATTGTTAAATGGACCTAAAGTCTCTATTCTCTTACAGACAGTTTAAATTTTCTCAAAATAATTGTTTCTTTAGGTACTTGGAGAATAAAACAGTAGTTCTGGTGACGCATCAATTACAATTTATAAGATCAGTCGACCAAATTGTAATCGTGGAGAAAGGCAAAATCATCGCCGAAGGAAACTATAATGATTTGAGAGTAAATTTTCTCGTTCACGTAAAATTATTATCTTTATCATAATACATTTTAATATTTTAACGAATAATTTGCAAATTAAATAGAAACGGGAGTTAGCAATAATCCAATTAATGCAAGACAAATCACACGAAATCCGTAAAGAAGATGCTTCATCTCCGAGCAAGTTCGTGCAAGGCACAAGCACTATCAGCATCACAGGTCACAGGTCTCATTGGTCTATGATCTTCGACATTAATGTGAGCACAATTTTACAGTAGCCGGAAATATTGTACGTTGTCTCTGATTTCATACCCATGATGTGACGTTTTGTCGGTCTCAACGACAGAGACAACGCTCTATTAAACCGTAGCGGTTTGGTAGAGCGTTGTCTCTCTCTAAAGGTCGATGTACAATATTTTCTGCCGCGTAGTGTAACTAATGTCATTCCTAAGTACTGTTTAGAGATTGTGTATAACAAATAAGGTCATAGCACACATATAAACTTGTAAAGGATCGTCTCCGTATCGCCTTTCGCCTCGTCGTCAACCAGGCGTCAATTTAATGTAAAAGCGGATCAGCAGCTCCGGAGTCCGGTACGACGCGCGACGAGGCGACGCACGCCGCGCTCACAGCTCACCGACCGACAGCATGTTAGGTAGTGTGGTACAGGTAGGCCGCGGGAGAGGTTAGAGGGACAAGCGTGGACGAAGAGACATTCTCGGGTATGGAAAGACGAGCGCGGGAACGAGGAGCCGCAGGCGCGGGAATTGCAAGTTGGCCACGCACCTCACCGCAGTTCGTGAGCATGTCCCGAGGCGAGGCGATTACGATACGATCCCGATTAGTGTGCGATGCAGTACTAAGGAGTTTCATAAAAGAATACTGGACAGCTCAGTTAATTCGGTGACGATCCCTATGTGTGATGACTAAGCCGCTATGTTAGACAACAATCACCATATTTTCAGGATCAGAAACAAGAACAAGAAGCCCAAATCGTAGGCAGAGTGAAGGGATCAGTTTACAAGGAATATTTCTTGGCTGATTCGGCTTGTATTTTTGTATCTCTTGTGTTTTGCATGTTCGTTTTGGCGCAATTTTTCGCCAGCGCAAGTGATTATTGGATTAGTCGATGGTGAGGAGACAAACACTTCTATTAAAGATACCAACAGTGCGCTGCAGAAAATACTGTAGTAGGTACTGTACTGCCTACATCGATCTTTAGAAAGAGATAGCGATTTTGTAGAGCGTTGTCGTTGTCGTTGAGACTGAGAAAACGTCACATAGGTATATGTGACAGAGACAACGCTCTACAAAGCCGAAATCTCATTCTAAAAGACGATGTACAATATTTCTTGCCGGTTACTGTATCTGAGTACTTAGATATGAAACCGATATAATGAGAAGTATAAAATAAATGACGTCCACGACTTGACTTCTCCCGTAGGTTTTTTAAAAATCCCGTGGGTACTATTTAATTTTGCGGTATGAAAAGTAGCATGAGTAGCAGTATGAATAGGTACGACTATTTTGTAAACAAGGTACAAAAATTACACCATTAATTTGCATTGCTAAAAAACCTCTAGTTGTCTAGTAGAGAAATAATTAAATATGATGTGAAAAGACTTTTCCGAATTCATTCAGGAGTCATGCAGAAGATCACTTAACTGGTGACAAAACCATGGACAACCTTTTGTGGACGCAGCACGGTTTAAGGCGAAAGGATTTTGCGCTCATATTCGGCGTGTTGACCATTGCAACGGTGGCTGTCGCGTTAATGCGCGCTTTTCTGTTCTTCTCTTTATGCATGAAGTCTTCGATAAAGTTTGTACTATTTTAGCGTTTAAACTAACGATAAATATCGGCTGGACTCACGCCGCTAGGGCCGTGAATGGGTTAGACAGACACTGTCTTTGTTTTGTTTTAGACAAGTTGAGATGGCAATCGGGGTGGGAACGCCTCGCACACCGGCGCAACCGCCGCGCTAACTTTTCCGAGGACGGTGAAGCTTTGTCACTCCTGATGTAAAATTTTTTGGCCTCACACATTTTTGTGTGATTATTTCCGTTCTTTTCCAAATTTCCAAACATTTAGATGTTACCTAGGTACGCAATTGAAGCAAGAATAAGGTCCTCATTACAGGCTACATGACAATATGTTTGAGCGGATATCACTTTCTCCAATGAGCTTCTTCCACACGAACCCTTCCGGAAGGATTTTAAATCGTTTCAGCAAAGATATGGGATCAGTCGACGAACTACTGCCTCAAGCTATGTTGGATTGTTTTCAGGTGAAATCTTTTTATAGATACTCGTCTAATTCCCTCTCGGTTTTTAAGGATTCTTATCTACCAAAGATAGCTGAAGATGGCTATTAAGGAGGCTTAGTAGTCATCTTCAGCGCATATATTTTGAAGGTTCCAATTCAGTACGATTCTTTATTTCTATGAATTTACTTACTATGATTCACAATTTTCTAAAAGAATTTTGTAATCTATACCTTTATTCAAAGTAGTTCTGTTGACAGAACTACTGTTTTTTTTTTCTCACTTAGGGATCCTATAGTGGTTCTTTTTTCCTTTTGTGGTACGGAACCCTAAAAATCCCACTTTTGCACAGAACTACTGGGATTTTTGTCTCACTATTTCTGTGACGTTTTTTACCTACAACTGGGAATAATTTACTTAGTAAGTTCTATGATACAAATAAACACCACACATCATATTTTAAAAGATAATAAAATAATTAAGTATATTCTATTATAATATTTTATTTTAATACACTTAATGTGGCTAATTCCATTGTACACAATCTCTAAACTAAACTAAAATGGCACGTCTAAATCTATTGCTATCCCTTTCATAATGTTGCTTGTGGAAAAGGATAGCATTAGATTTAGATCTGTTAATTTAGTTTAGTTTAGAGATTATGTACTAGAGAATCGGCCCCAATCATTTACTTTCTAAATCTGATTGAAAAACTACTGGGAATAAAGGCATTTTCTCTCTTTTTAGATAATGTTAAACTTAGCTGGTGTTCTCGTTGTGATATTGATGACAGAGATGGCTCTGCTGATACCAATAGCAGCGGCGCTTATCATATTTTACATTTTTCGTGTAATTTACGTCCGTACTACTGGTGCTATAAAACGATTGGAAGGAATAAGTATACCTTATCAACTTTTAAATGCCTCATGTCAATTCTATTGTCCTAAAAAAGGTTTGGTAGAAATCGTCTAAAACGTAAAGAAAACGCCTTTAACTTCGTTCTCGATAAAACTTATCTGGATATCAGACTGCGTCGTCACTAACAATCAGGCGAGACACGACACTAGAGATGTCTATGAAATTGATATTAATAAAATATTTTTTCCCTAGCCCGAAGTCCCGTTTTTGGCCACGTAAACGCAACAATACAGGGATTGCCGACCATTCGCTCTTTCGGAGCAGAGCAACTCTTAGCGCATGAGTTCGATCGTCATCAGGACTTGCACAGTGCCGCGTGGTACCTGTTCATCACTTGCAGTCGAGCTTTTGGATATTTCCTCGATGTTATCTGTCTGTTATTCATTATATGCGTGACCTTCAGCTGTTTGATGAAGACTGGTTAGTTCCTATCCGTTTTTATGGTTTTAACTTTTATTTATTTATTTATTTTTATTATTCATGTACCAAAAATTGTAGTTACAAAGTAATAATAAATTAAGTTACATCGGAAATGCTTATCTCTAAACAGAGATTTCTAATAAAGTTCTTGAGGTCATCACTTAAAACTTAATCTCAGTTAATCAAATATAAATGGGTGGCCGCTGTGTCGTGTACCAAATTCACAGGGTATCTATATTTTGGGTGATTTAGGTATATCCACTTTAGGTAGGTAGGTACAAATCCGTCACAAAGTTTAAATGGAAGGGGAACAGTACCTATATCTGCGCAGCAAACGCTGAAGAAAATGCCACTCGTGAAATTCCGCTAGACCTATTTGTCCCTAATCTTAATATCCGAGGAGGTTAGCCCTTGCATGTAGTTTCTGAGATCCCCAAAGAACACGTGAAAAATTACACCTCCCCTAAATTAAAGATTGAATATAGGTAGGTAATCTCCATTGTCATGTACAGCATGTGAGCAAATGTTACCTCGAATTTTTCGACGCTAGGGATAAGGGATATAATCTAAAAATATTTTTTCTGACGACAGATATAGAAGGCAGCAAAGTAGGGCTCATAATAACTCAATCCATATCGCTCACTGGCATCTTTCAATGGGGAATGCGACAATCTGCCGAAATGGAAAACCAAATGACCAGTGTCGAAAGAGTTTTGGAGTATACTAAACTACCGCAAGAGACGGAATTATTAGACGTGGGTTGAATTTGTTTCTTTAATTGCATCTGCAACATTCTACCAGTATCACCTATTTATTTTCGTCTACTCTCTTTGCATGGCGTGAAGCCCGATTCAAGCGACGTGACGAGCATTGAAAGGACTGCAACCGTATGTAAATCGAAATCCACGAACACGTACAAAGCGATTTGCTTCCTCGTTTCTTATTCGAACCGCCAAGATATGGAATTTCCTTCCGGCTTAAGTTTTTTCCTCTTTCACTTTTAGTACAGGGCTTCACCTTCAAGTCAAGAGTGAATAGGTATTTTTAGGCAAGCGCTCTTCACGTTGGGCTGCATCATCACTTGCTGGCAGGTTTGATTGCCATAAGATTTTCTATTATAAGAAAAATAACGGGTATTAGTTTGGACTGTTAAAAAGACGTAAGTACCTAAAGTGAATGGTAACTTAAACCGGTAAGATGTAATAATTGGTACTTTTTTAAATTCTTTATAGGCCCAAGATTGTTCACAATCACACCTGTTTGAAAGTGGTGATGAGGCAAGATGGGACGCGTTAACCTAGAAGATGCCTATTCACTCTTCTTTTAAAGGTACCCAGATTATAAATAATTGGTGGGAAACACACATCGCGGAAGAGTACTTAGATAAACTTGCCCGATTTGGGTCGAATTTTCTCAATAACACTAGGTATTGAGAAAGATGCCCAAAAGCAAAAAGAAACGTAGGAAATAAATTCAATAATAGAGAACTTTTTATCTCACAGACGGCAGACGAAAAGCCTCCAGAAGCCTGGCCAACTGAAGGCGCGATCCAATTTGAGCATCTTAGCTTGAGATATTCACCCAGTGGCGAACATGTTCTACATGATTTACAATTCAACATCCTACCGCAAGAAAAGGTAAGGCATTATATTCCTATTCCTTTTAATAACCTTAAATACCTTTAATTTAAATGGTAGAATGTAAGGGAAATTTTGGATAACAATGGGCGATTGTTGCAAAATCGAATTAATAGAACAATTTATTCGTTTTGACAAAAAACAATCGAATAAAAATCGACAACCGATTGTTAAATTTTTCAAATAAGTCTACGAATGCGGAGCGCACGGTCTGGAACGAATAAATCCAAAAACCTAAATCAAGCGCTTCGATCCAGACCTGCGCGCTACATTTAAACAATCGAAAACAATCGATTGCTCTTCGATTGTTTAGTTCTTCGGTTGTTATCGAATAATAACAACAATCACATAATTCGAATGAATCGCCCATCGCTAAATCTGGAAAAACAAAAGTTCATAGATTGACCTGAACAAACATACAGAGAGACATTATTAATATTTATAGATTGGGATTGTTGGAAGAACGGGTGCGGGCAAATCATCAATAATACAGGCGTTATTCAGATTGGCTTATTTGGATGGAACAATCACGATTGACGGTGTAGACATCACATCTATTGGCTTAAGATATCTGCGGCAGAAAATTTCCATAATACCTCAAGTAGGTACCTAAGCACAAAAATAGATTCATTTAATAAAGTACGATTTTCTAGATAAAGGACATCTTTACGCCTTAAAACATCAAGTTTGCCTCTTTGTTCGTTCCTTCAAAAAGCTTCTTGCAGTTATTTAGATTTTATGTCGGCAGCTAAATGATAATTACCAATTACAAATGACAAAAATAAATCACTTTTGCAATAAAGCCTCAAAAAAGTAGGTGTTTAAAAGTCTTTTGCCTTTTCCAGGAGCCCGTACTATTTAGTGGTTCTCTAAGGAAAAATTTAGATCCCTTTGATGAGTACCAAGATGAATTGTTGCTCAGAGCTCTTGACAAAGTTGAGCTTCTTTCTGAAGAGGAAAGTGTTGGTGAGAATATTCATTCTAAAATGAAGATTGTGGGATGCCCATTTTAAAACTTCCTTTTATTTTTTCAACAATAAAGACAACAATATGAGTTTTTTCTTCAATTCAGATTCTGTCTTGTCAAAAACTTTTAAAAAATGTAATAAGAAACTGTCAGTACACTCTTTATTTGTACACCACATCACATAACAAAGAATACTGACACAAAAAAGAAGGAATTAGAATGCAAAAAGCATCCTCAGCGATCTCTGGCAGGCAACCTTAGGATTAAGTGAAGTAAAGGTGATGAAACTGTGGACTGTTACAATATAAACATACAATCAAATAGCTACACACGAATACATAAACTAATTATATACACAAATTTAGAAATCGTTCACAATCAATCTGTTCGTGCAATTTCTAAATTGACAGAACAGATTGATTTGCTTCCTCGTTTCGAACCACTAGAATATGGAACGCTCTTTCGACATTAGTTTTCCACTCCACTTTTAATATAAGTATAACATTCAAATCAAGAGCGAATGTGAATCTAAGGCAACATCATCACCTACCAGCAGATCTGATTGCAGCCAAGCGCTAGTCTATTTTTTTAAAAGTTCAAAGTTGTTTAAATGAATATTTTTCAGAGGCTCTATACAAACAAGTATCAGACTGTGGGTCAAACTTCAGCGTGGGCGAACGCCAGCTGGTATGCTTGGCGCGGGCCATCGTGAACAATGACAAAATACTCCTACTAGACGAAGCCACGGCCAACGTGGACGCACAGACAGACGCGCTCATACAAACTGCTATTAAGGAACACTTCAGGAACTGTACCGTGCTCACTGTGGCTCATAGGTTGAATACGGTCATTGATTCTGATAAGGTAAGAATATGTTATTGACACAAGCGGGTACAAGATCGTGGAGTTTAGAAATCTCTTCAAGCGGTCAATATCTATGAATGTTTAGTACGCGACACGTCGAAATTGCAATCAGGGAGGGAACGCCCCGCACACTCGCACAGTCCCCGCGCTAACCCGATGCGGGCGAGCGCGGGTGACGTGCATACGTGCGTGTGTGCAGAGAGACCCCGATTGCCATCAAAACCTACTCGTGATAAGCTAAAGATCGTTTACCTATAACCCTTCTCTGTGCTAAAAGTCAAAATCGGCTATTTCGCATGGACAGTGAAAAGCTGCCAGACAGACAGATAGAGACACTTTCACATTTATAACACAAGATTAGTATGATTTAGATACAAATTACTTGACTACAATCTCACCTTTTTGTCTGGTGGGAGGCTTCGGCCGTGGCTAGTTACCACCCTACCGGCAAAGCAGTGCCGCCAAGCGATTTAGCGTTCCGGTACGATGCCGTGTAGAAACCAAAGGGGGTATGGGTTTAATAAAAACTGCCATACCCCTTCCAGGTTAGCCCGCTATCATCTTAGACTGCATCATCACTTACCACCAGGTGAGATTGCAGTCAAGGGCTAACTTGTATCTGAATAATAAAACCCTGGTGGTAAGTGATAATGCAGTCTATGATGGAAGCGGGCTAACCTGGAAGGGGTGTGGCAGTTTTTTTATTCATTAAGCTCATACCACTTTGGTTTCTATTCAGCATCGCACCGAAACGCTTAATCGCTTGGCAGCACGACTTTGCCGGTAGGGTCGTAGCTAGCCACGGCGGAAGCCGCCCACCAGACTAACAGATATTTTACAGATTTTGGTGCTGGACGCGGGTAATTTGGTGGAGTTTGACCACCCGCACATATTGCTGCAGACCAAGAAGGGATACTTTCGCAAAATGGTCGCAGAGACCGGCCCCGCCATGTCGCAGTTGTTGCACAAAGCTGCAGCAGAGGTACATTCACAAGAATTGTATAGAGGATTTTTATTGTATAGAGGATGGTAGGAGGAGGAGGCAGAAGCTGTGATAGCCTAGTGGTTAGGACTTCCGCCTTCTAATTGAAGGTCAAGGGTTCGATCCCGGGTACGCACTTGTAACTTTTCGGAGTTATATGCGTTTTAAGTAATTAAATATCACTTGCTTTAACGGTGAAGGAAAACATCATGAGGAAACCTGCATGCCTTAGAATTTTCTATAAATATTGTTCTCAAAGGTGTGTGAAGTCTACCAATCCGCACATGGCCAGCGTGGTAGATTATGGTCAAAACCCTACTCTGAGAGGAGACCCTTGCTCTGTAGTGAGCCATACACTTTCGCATTTATAATATTAGTATGGATTTCTAATGTTGTTCAGCTACGAAATAAGCCTAAAATGATTAACATATTTATTTGTTTCAGAATTACAATAAAATTAAACAAGGCGAATAATGTAAAATAGTATATTTTATTCTTTAATTAAATAGTAATAATGTACAATCTATTATTTGTCTTTTATTACATAACTTACTTATTTATAAATATGCCATTTTTAATGAGATGCCTATTACTTTTAAAATATATTTTAATTTTAAACAATATGAATAATTTTAGGTTATGATACACAACACATTAACTATTTTCGGGTTAATATTGATGTAAACCTAAATATAAATACGGTTTTTAATAATTAAGCCCTATAAGTAATGAATATTTACATCGTTAATTACAAGATTTCATGTTTTGTTTATAGTTTTAGTGATTGTATTCTAAAGTCATATGCAATAAGTCTTTCTTTCTAATTTCTTAGAACAGATTTAGATTAGAAAAGTCTAAGTAGTAAATTATTTCAAACAGTCTCTATATTGCAATTAAGACTACACAGTTGTAGCTCCATCCGCTTTTTAAAGTTCTGAATGATTGTATCCATGCGCCTGAAATCAAATCCTTTGTTTGAGTTTATATATATATTTTATATTTTTAACCTTCTAATAACCACTAATATTTTTTTTAAATATTTATCTCTGCGTTTTTTACACATGTAGGTATATACAATAGCCGGCAAAAAATATTGTAAATCGACCTTTAGAATGAGATTTCGGCATTGTAGAGCGTTGTCTCTGTCACTCATACCTACGTGAGGTTTTGTCGGTCTCAACGACAGAGACAATGCTCTACGAAACCGCTCTTTCTAATGGTCCATGTACATATTTCTTTCGGCCTACTGTAATAATATTTAAATGTTTTATTTCTTTTATTCGTACTCATTTTATATTTGCTCTTATCAAATTGTTATTTTATATGTTTCTTTTTAAGCTAGTAATAAAAGGATAGAATTATTAATTTTAATTCATCAACAGGGAAAAGTAAATAAAAGTACTCACTTTTTCTCTTCTTCAGTTTCTAGTAGTTCTAACGCCTCT
This sequence comes from Maniola hyperantus, assembly GCF_902806685.2. Lineage (NCBI taxonomy): Eukaryota > Metazoa > Arthropoda > Insecta > Lepidoptera > Nymphalidae > Maniola > Maniola hyperantus. The sequence goes on from NC_048539.1 coordinate 4,821,622, forward strand.
ATAGTTTTCACGAGATAATCCCTGGAACACAAAAAGAACTGCAGTTAGTTCTAAGTTGCCAATTTCCTATTATTACCCTAGTTAAATATTAACATAATTAAAAAAAAAACGAAAGTAACATGTCTATGGATTGGATAGTAACAAAAGATATAACGCGTAAAATTTTACTCCTCACGTGCCATTTTAACTTTTTGTGTCAAATTTCATGTGAAAAGTATGATTTTAGTCATTATTATAAAGGTGAACCGCACTTTCGACATGAGCCATAGATTTAAAATGGCGCGTGAGGAGTCATTTTTACGGACTATAGGTGCTAAGGGAAGTTATATGAATACTCACTCCGCTTTGACAGTAAGATGCGCAGCACAAGCCATTCTCAGTAGGGTGGTCTCGAGTCTCGCGCGGAACACGGCGGCGCGCGACGTGGGCCTCGCGCCGGCCCACAGGCGGGACACCTCCTCGCACACCGTCTCGCTTATGTCGCGCACGTACCGCGAACACGACGCGCCGCAGATGCTATCCACCTGCGATGACGAAACACTTGTACAAGACCAAAAAATGTGGTACTCATTCGTAATCGATTCATTTTCGATTAATCGTGAAAATACGATTTGAAGTGGCCGTCATGGAAAACGTACGTACGCGTGCGCACTCATTCGATTCGTGATTTGACGGATCCTTAAAAACAGAGAAATTAAGAGGGATTTAGTAGTGCGCTCCAAAGTCCAAACCAATGTATGAGATAAATGAGAGCCAAATTGGCTCTCATTTATCAAACCTCGTGACTTTAGGCGCCAGTCTTGAGCATTGGATTTTTTATGGGGACACCTTGGCGTCTTTAATTTATTTATATTACAACAAAGTACATAATATTATATTGTGTATTAAATTAAGTTTGTATAACTTGTATTGAAGCTTTCAGAGCTAATTTTACAGAACAATATTATTAGGCCTTTACAGCCGTCCAAAAAGTGCCTCAGTGGACGGTATTTCACGTCCACCAGGCGGGGTATTGGTAAAGTTTTCAACTAGCAATAATCGCACCTCGGATTAACCTCATTGGTTACGATATTGCCTCTGCGCAAAGTTAACTTGAACATTTTATACCAACGTATATCACCGTCCGAAACAGTCGATATTGTAGCGCAATTAAAGTCGCCACTAGCGCCACCTATCAAAGAATTTATGAAGTAAACCATTTCATACTAATGAAATGATACTATTGGTAGTTCCTAAATCCTAATATATTTTTTCATGCGAGTTGTAGAATTTGCTTATCTATACCTGAATTAGTACTAATAAATTATAAGGAGGTAAAGTTTGTTTGTAGGGGGTAATCTCTGGAACTACTGAACCGATTTTGAAAATTCTTTCACCAGTAGAAAGCAACATTATTCCTGAGTGACATCTATACTAATATTATAAATACGAAAGTGTGTCTGTCTATCTGTCTGTCCGTCTGTCTGTCTGTCTTCTAGCTTTTCACGGCCTAACAGTTTAACCTATTTTAAAACGAGTAAAATGTTGGCGGGGGACAGGACTCTCTAACTGACTATCATGCTTCTTAATTATTTATTTGTATTTTTGTGTTTTCTTTGGTTATTTATTAGTAAGTTGTTAGAATACTCAATTGTGTTAGTTTATCTTTTAGTGAAGTAGGTAGGTTTAAATTAGTATGTAGTACAGTTTTTATCATAAGAATAGATATAGTTGTATGAATAGCGTTAAGGAAATATAGTAGTAAGTTATGTACTTAGTATTAAGAGCGCCACCTCGCCAACAAACTGGCCCACCAGTTTGGCGAGATAGATATGTAGGAAACTTTGTAAAATTATTATGAATAAATAAATTAAAAAAAAAAAAAACTGAGAGAGACATGCTTTTTTACCGAGTCAAGTCACGTAATCAAGACAATGTGCGGAATAAGGATAAGCGTACCGAACGGGCGTGGGCCGACTTTTATGCTAAGCAACTGCCTAAGCTTGGCGATCGCGGGTGTCCGGCTATTAGGCGTCTATAGGTGGTGGTCTGTGCCTCCGGATTTATTAAGATAAACTTACCTCAGCGTGAACCGCAATAAGGTTGTTTATGATCTCGTACACATAGGGGCGAGCGTCGTCCACGATCGCGTCTGGGTCCAGCTCGTGCCTGCCCATGTACATGCTGGGCTCTATGGTGCCCACCAGCGGGTCTCCCTTGTGCTCTAGGTAAGTCTCAGCGATGCTCGACTCGAGGTTGCTTAGGGCTTCTTTGGTTGTTTGCAGAGCTAGTAGCGGCTTGGGGAATTCGAAACTGGAAATTAAAAAAACTTTTTTTTTAGTCTTTTTAGATTCTGGCGCAGCGGTTTGCGCTGTCGATTTGAAAAATCCATACTAATACTATAAATGCGAAAATGTATATCTCTCTGCTAGCTTTTAACGGTTCATCCGTTTAGCCGATTTTGACGAAATTTTGTTACAGAGATAGCTTGCATCTCGAGATGGTCTCAGAAAATCAAAGTTCCCATGTAATTTTAAAAACCTAAATCCACATGGATGAAGTTGCAGCCAACATCTACTTGGTGCAGAGATAGCTTGCATTCTGAAGATGGTCATAGACTGCTTTTTGCGCCGAAAATCAAACATCCCACAAGATACTTAAAAACCTAAATCCAGGCGGACAAAGTCGCGGCGAACGCCTACGCTGGAGAAACGGAGAAACGCTAGTGTGAAGGCGCTCTAACATACTTTTCAAAGGAAGTAGAGACGGATGGCAGAGTGACGCGTCGTGTGTACTGCGCGTTACTGGCCGCGATCAGGAGCCTCTGCTGCGACGAGCGCACTCGTCCATCGCCCAACGTTCTGTTTGGCTCCTCTAGAGGCTGGTCCAGCGCCACTGACAAACTCGTATTGGTAAAATCCTGAAATTAAAAAAAAAAATAACGAAACTAGCTGATGCCCACGACTCGCAGACGTGGATTTAGGTTTTTAATAATCCCGTGGGAACTCTTTGATTTTCCGGGATAAAAAGTATGTCACTCTCAGAGTCCTTTAACTATACCCATGCAAAAAATCACGTCAATAGGTGGCTCCGTTGCAACGTGATTGAAGGACTTGTGAAGGAGTGATCGTGAAGTTTAACAAAATATAGGATTTTTTATATTTATTTTTCGCGTTTTTTAAGGTATATGGTAGCTGATATGGTTATCAGTAATCATCAGTACTTTCACCTGTCTTCGTTTTTGCCAGAATTCTGGTTACACCCTGCATATCTAACCATAGCTGGTCGTCATGCTGCAAGGCGAGCTCCTCGAGCATGGCCACGAAAGCCAGCAGTATCTGCTGCGTGTGTTACCGCAGTGCGATAAGAGGCTCGCTGCCTTCATTCAGCAGCGGCGTCTCTCGCCTGCCGCTCGCGAACACGCTTTTCGTATTGAGGATAAGGGTTTCTAGGAGACACTTAGTCACTTACTCAGGACTTAAAGTATAAAAAAGCCACTATTTTTGAAAGTAAGTGTATATGTAACCATACCTGGTCGTCTTGCTGCAAGGCGAGCTCCTCGAGCACGGCCACGAAAGCCAGCAGTATCTGCTGCGTGTGTTTCTGCAGTGTGGTGAGAGGCTCGCTGCCTTCACTCAGCAGCAGCGTCTCTCGCCTGCCGCTCGCGAACACGCATTTTCGTATTGAGGATAAGGCTTTTTATTTGTTTCTAGGAGACACTTAGTCACTTACTCAGGTCTTAAAGTATAAAAAACCACTATTTTTAAAAGTAATTATATATCTAACCATACCTGGTCGTCATGCTGCAAGGCGAGCTCCTCGAGCACGGCCACGAAAGCCAGCAGTATCTGCTGCGTGTGTTTCCGCAGTGCGGTCAGAGGCTCGCTGCCTTCACTCAGAAGCGGCGTCTCTCGCCTGCCGCTCGCGAACACGCATTTGTGTATTGAGGACAACGCGTCGTTCAGATACGTTTGTAAAAGATGTGGCTGGAAAAAGGTATAAACAAGATTAAAAATAAAATTTAACAGGTTGTCTGGTATACACCGCCAAAACCGGACGTGAGCAACGCCAACGTGTTATAGTGACTAAGAAACTAGTCGGGTATACACCGATAAAGTAAGAAGTAAGCAAAGCCGCTGCTTAATTCTTTCGAACAAAATTAACAAATGATTAAAATAAAAATAAATATTTCTCACGTCCGAAGCTAGTCGGGTGTACACTGACAAAAACCGGACGTGAGTAAAGCAAATGTATTATTCATACTGACTAACAAAATTAGTAAGTTTCAAATAAATCTTTACTTACGTCCGAAACTAGTTGGGTATACACCGCCAAAACTTTGACATGAGTAAAGCCGATGTATTATTGTTCATAGTGACTCACAAGATTGGTTATGGCTCCGTAGTCGCTGAACTCTTGTATCTTCCACGTCTCCTTGCCCGCGAGCCCCTTGACGCGCTTGTGCGCGCGCTGCAGGAACACCGTCATGCCGTGCACGCGGTAGTCGAATATCACCTTTTCCACTATGCTCAATGGCTGAAAATAGAAATATTCAAGGTGTCTACAGATTTGCTTGATTTTTGACTTCTGGTTGTTTTCAAGTTACACAAGCTCAAGGACAAATCTTCAAACTGTTTACCTTTCGCTAAAATCGTTTTTAACGAAAGGTAAAATCGTTCGTTTCGTTAAAATCGTTTTAATGAAAGGTACAGAGAATCTTGCATCTCAGGGATGGATATAGGCTACTTATTGTCCCGGAAAATCAAAGACTTTCCATGGGATTTTTTGAAATCAAAATGCACACCGAAGAAGTCGCAGGCATCATGTAATATTTAGATTTTACCTGTGAAGGCAAGTCGAGCTTCAACAAGGACTCGTAGGCCTCCCTGAGACTGCGCAGGTTGGCGAGCAGGCGCGACCGCAGCACGTCCGCGCTGGGCGGCACGCCGCCGGCCAACAGGCACGCACGCATGTGCTCCGAGAACAACTGCACGGCCGCTATTATCATCTCCTGCAATGATAATAAATTGAAGATAAGGTACATGGAAAATTTCTCGCCTTTTCAGATTGGTCAAAAGTGAAAACGCATTTCTTACCATAAGTTACCTGTGAATTCCCAGTAGTCGCTTAGCAAATTTTTATAACCTTCGCTTTCAATGTACGACATAGTTTAAACTTATCTTGGTCAGAACTACTACTGCGCAACACGCCGACCGCACCAAGAACCTTCGCTTTCAATGTGCGACCAAAGATAATATATACAAGTAAGATCGCTAACGTCATACATTCATTTAAAGCTTGCGTAAAACTCCTTTAAGTCGCCGGTACCTTGTAGGTCAACTCCTTATAGTGTGATGGTGTTATTGTGCAAGCTAAAATGTGAGTTATCGAATTTATTTAGTGCCATCTATCGAACAGCTGATGAAACTCAATTTTATTTAGAGCCAACTCAACTTTTAATTTTTTTATGAAGCACATGACGTCTTGGCTTGGATTTTGGGAGTGACCTATCGTATCTTGATACCTACCAACATCTGTTGGTATCAAGATCAGGCCAATGCTGGTATCATTTTCGAATAAATCAGGGATGCTAAATTTATTTATGGAATCATACTGGCACCCACAGATTAGAGAATCTCTAATCTGTGACCTATCTGTAACCTTACAAGATATCCCTACCAAAGGAAAATAATATCTTGTTGATGAAAAGCCGTATTTTGCACTTTTTTGTCGTGTACACGTACATAGGTAAATTTCATAAATAAAACAACCAGTGAGTATATTTAATAATAATAATAATTTTATTTTCAAGTAACAAGTCATTTTGTTACGCCATCTACTGGAATTTTGTAATACTACTTCAGCTATCCAAAGCAAAAGATAGAACTTGCTATGAATATCGTAAAGTTCAATGAGTCAATAATTAAAATTAAGAATTAGCTTTTTCCGATGGTGATGTTGTGAAAATTTTGTATTTTGTTACTAAATATAAATAAATTTGATGAACCAGACAAGTGAAATATGATATTTCGTCAAATCCATAAAAAACATATTTCATACGAACCAAGTGACGCCATCTAGTAATAGTCTTGAACTAGTTACAATTTTAAATAGACAGTTAGCGATCTGTACTTGTTTAATATATTATCTTTGGTGCGACATAGTTTAAACTTATCTTGGTCAGAACTACTACTGCGCACCACGCCGACCGCACCAAGAACCTTCGCTTTCAATGTGCGACATAGTTTAAACTTATCTTGGTCAGAACTACTACTGCGCACCACGCCGACCGCACCAAGAACCTTCGCTTTCAATGTGCGACATAGTTTAAACTTATCTTGGTCAGAACTACTACTGCGCACCACGCCGACCGCACCAAGAACCTTCGCTTTCAATGTACGACATAGTTTAAACTTATCTTGGTCAGAACTACTACTGCGCACCACGCCGACCGCACCAAGAACCCTCGCTTTCAATGTGCGACATACTTTAAACTTATCTTGGTCAGAACTACTACTGCGCACCACGCCGACCGCACCAAGAACCTTCGCTTTCAATGTGCGACATAGTTTAAACTTATCTTGGTCAGAACTACTACTGCGCACCACGCCGACCGCACCAAGAACCTTCGCTTTCAATGTGCGACATGGTTTAACGTGGGTATCTTGGTCAGAACTAATGTTTACCTTAAGATCGGCGTTCCGCTTTGGGTCCGAGGGCTGCCCCGCCAGCTCGCCGGCGAAGTACCGCCTCGCTAAAGGCCAGAGAGCGTGCAGTTCGGCCGCCAGGGCGCCGCACGCGGCCGCGCACCACGCCGACCGCACCGCGCTCCAAGAACCTTCGCTTTCAGGCTCTTTGGCTTTACGTCTGCCTACAATTTTGATTAACTACTCTTAAGACTGTGAGCGACATGCACACAACGACTTCTAGAGATAAATAACGGATGGTAGGTGTCCTTTGCCTGCTGTAGCAGCCTAGTGGTTAGGACGTCCGCCTTCCAATCGGAGGTCGGGGGTTCGATCCCGGGCACGCACCTCTAACTTTTCGAAGTTATGTGCGTTTTTAAGTAATTAAAATATTACTTGCTATAACGGTGAAGGAAAACATCGTGAGGAAACCTGCATGCCTGAGAGTTCTCCATAATGTTCTCAAAGGTGTGTGAAGTCTGCCAATCCGCACTTGGCAAGCGTGGTATACTATAATGGCCAAAACCCTTCTCACTGTGAGAGGAGACCCGTAGTGAGCCGGCGATGGGTTGATCATGATGATGAGGTGTCCTTTTACCCAAAGGTGCGTGAACACCACGCCACATGTAGTGTATACCGCTTCGCGCATCTATGTCACACACAAGCGCACGAATTTTTCTTAAATTTTTATAATACGAATATAATATGAGCTTTGCCTATCTGGAGTTTTATAATATCTTGCACGCATGCACATAATTATCTTGGCCGATTATTATTTATCAACATCATCATCAACCCATTGCGGGCTCACTACTGAACACAGATCTCCCAAAATGAGAAGAGTTTAGGGCTTAGGCCATAGTCCACCACGCTGGCTAAGTTCGGATGGCCAGGTGGCAGTCTGAATAGATGGTCGACGTCTTAACCACTAGGCTTTTTTCCTCTTTAAAAATAATACCCGTCACAGTTTTCAGCAATTAGCATGGTAACGGGATCCTACCTTATCTTAACTCTTGCGCACTTGACTCTTTGTTTTTTTTGGAAACCTACCTTTCTCGCCAGACTCCTGATCCTCCTTCTGCTTGAAATGGTCCTTGACTTTGTTCATCAGACTCATCAGATACTCCTTGCGGGTCGTGATCGCAATCCACGCTGCATCGCCCTCCCAGTTCAAACTGTTCAGTAATCTGGAAAAAATTAAACATTATAATAATTAGTACTTCAAAAATTCCAAGAACAACAGTCCCGCGAATTACTATAGCGCTGGAACCATGTCTCATTAACATCGAAATTAATATAATAATAATAACATAATAATAAATAATTTCGGCTGACGTCATTTTGACGTCAGCCGAAATAAATATATTATACCATCAGCTCGAAACTTCAGTCTAGTGCTGACGTCACTAAAATGGCGGCCACGCGCATTACCAATTTGCGGAACTTATACCCATTGTAGTATGCTATCTCACTCTGCAAATGTTAGTATGAGATTTTACCTCAGAGTAAAATGGGACTGGTGTTTCTTGATTTAAAGTCTATAATGCAGTACTATTGATTAAAATTTCGCAACATTTCAGCTTGGGGCGCTGGCTGTAGATGTATGAAACTTGAGTTTTAAAACAAGGCAGATAATGACTATTTTACTTTAACGCTGAAGTGTTTTGATTCTAGAATACTGTCTATCAATGTTGTTATGATATAAAATCTCATACTAAGCACACTATATAACAAAATGATGACTTAGAGTAGAGGCAAGACACATATACGTTTAAATGTATTTATTATTTTCATGTAATATGGTATTTTCGGGTAAAGGAGTTGACTGAAAACCGAAAGGTCGACGGTTCAAACCCCGCCCGTTGCACTATTGTCGTACCTACTCCTAGCACAAGCCTGACGCTTAGTCGGAGAGGAAAGGGGAATATTAGTCATTTAACATGGCTAATATTCTTTTTATAAAATAAATAAATAAATAGTTCACATACCTTATGTATTTGGTTTGTTCTTGGACATTTACAGGCATAGTTTTCATTCTTGTGTGGAGATTTTCTTTTAATTCTTCTATTTTTTTGTCGATCTCATCAAGGATTTTCTGGAAGAGCTGCCGAAAGAATCCATTATTGTTATTACGAATGCTAAAGTATTAACATAATTTATTTACACGAATAGATACAATAAAGTTTCTCGGAGAAGTGGCAAAATTGTTATTTAGCCCAAGTCATTAAAAAAAATTAAATAAGGAATTATAATTATTTCTATGATATATTCATAAAACCGGTTCTTCCTTGCGGTCGACTTCCTTTTTGACGACATGTGTACATTATAAATGTATGTTACCCTCACCTTAACGTCAGTATTCCCAAACAGGTTCTTCACTCGGCTATAGTCGTTGACAACCAAGTCGTACTCTTTCTTGCGTATGTTCTTGTCGATGGAGGCGGGCAGTTGGAACAGGAACTTGTGGCGCGTGAGCAGGGACAGCGCCTCGCGCGTGAGCTTGACTGACAAACCAATGCCCGGCGGTACAGAACTACAGACCTTTCACTGCCGCGACTCACTGCAAACGACCTTCTGCGCAGGCACAAGGATTTTATTTGACGGCATGTGTACAGTGATGTCAACCTCACCTTAACGTCAGTATTCCCGAACAGATTCTTCACTCGGCTGTAATCGTTGACAACCAAGTCGTACTCTTTCTTGCGTATGTTCTTGTCGATGGTGGCGGGCAGTTGGAAGAGGAACTTGTGGCGCGTGAGCAGGGACAGCGCCTCGCGCGTCTTATCCGCATTCTCCTTGCGGGATAAGATCTCCGAAAATAAGGAGTCCGCGAGAGATATCGATTCTGAAAACAAAAATGTTTGCATGTAACCTTCTCGTATATACGGCAGAAGTTACACTTACAAGCAACTCTAAACATGCCGCCATTTTTTGAAGCACGCTCAAGTTGTAAATCAGCCACACAATACAGAGGAATATTTAAACAAAATAAAACAATAGGGTTTTGGACAGTAGTAATAAAATAATTAATTATGTTAAAAATAAACAAAAAACCAGCCAAGTGCGAGTCAGGCTCGCACACTGAGGGTTCCGTACTACAGTATATTTTTATAGCTGGTGTTGCAATAATAATAAGGATTCCTATTAATAATTTTATGATTTTAAATTTGCACGCCATGGTATGGCAGATTGTAGCACGAAACTAAAACAATTGTAATTAACAACTTTGTTATATACCTACCTACAATAAATGATTTGTATTTGTATTTGTTTGTTCCCATTCCAATACATACCTTCTATAGCAGCTTGTAAGCTGGGTAGGGGTTCTTTGCCATTTTTTCTCTGATCCTCTTCGTACATGTTCTTGAGGAGCACCAGTCGGTCCAACTGATCCATTACTGCACCAGTATTCGCTTTTAGGAAGCTCAGTTGACCTTCTTTTTGACCTTCAACCTAAAATGATTAATTTATTTTTAATAGACTAAGCAGATTTCGCTGATGCGTCTCTATCAGAAGTGCTTTGAGTTTTCCAAATGTTTGTCCAATCTATTCTTGAACTGTAACAGAACTTGACATAACCACATCCTTAGGCAATTTATTCCATATGTGAACAACTCTGTTGGTCAGAAAGTGTTTTAATGGATTTGAAGATTAATGTACCCACTATTACAGTTAGTAATAGTGTAAGGTTGATCACATAATTAATATAAGACTAGCTTATGCTCGTGACTTCGTCCGCGTAGACTACACAAATTTCAAACCCCTATTTCACCCCCTAAGGGGCCGTAGGGGTTGAATAAAAAGTAATGCCCTTTCCCAGGACATAACCTATCACCGTACCACTTCAAAATCGGTTTAACTTTTCACGGCCCATCCGGCCGTGAAAAGCTAGCAGACAGACACATACACTTTTGCATATTTGTCAGAGTCGGTCCCACACAGCGTGCCTTTCGTGTCGCAGCCCACGCGGCTCGCAGTCTCCTGGTCACCGCGTCGCTTGCAAAGGCCCATGAATAAGGACTCTGGGGCTTGGATGGATTCGAAACTAGTGTGGCATACTCCCATAAACAAGTGAGTTAAGCCAATCATACAGATTATATATTTACAGTGAATTTCACTCAGGATAGTTTAGCGTCCCTGGAAGCAACAACAGATATACGTAGGCTGACTAGTCTTTTCACCACGATGACCACCGTTAAGACCGAGCTATCCGAGCGCAGTTGCGATGGTCAACCCGACTCGAGAAGAAGAAGGATAGTTTAAATGCTAAAAACCGACCAAGTGCAAGTCAGGCTCGCGCACCGAGGGTTCCGTAGTACAGTCGTATTTTTTCGACATTTTGCACGATAATTCAAAAACTATGATTTATAAAAAAATGAATAAAAATCTGTTTTAGAAAGCACAAGTGAAGCCTTTTCGTATGATACCCCACTTGATATAGTTATCTTACTTCGAAAATTGAAAATACTAATTATTAGTTAATGACCACAATTTAATTTTTTTGTGATCACAAATTCACGGCTTTCAGATTTTTCCCCTAAAGCCAGCTATAAGACCCACCTACCTGCCAAATTTCATGATTCTAGGTCAACGGGAAGTACCCTGTAGGTTTCTTGACAGACCGACAGACAGACAGACAACAAAGTGATCCTATAAGGGTTCCGTTTTTCCTTTTGAGGTACGGAACCCTAAAAAGTATAGATTACATAATATACAAAATACCTTTCTCTGCAAAAACACCATCCCGGCTCTCAAATCTTCAAATGAAGTGTTGCTATGATGTTCCAAAAGGTACCAGCCTGGTTGGAAATTCTCATCAGATAGCTTCCCAGAGCTAAAAGAAAATTCAAATATTGTTTAAAAAAAAAGGAAAACTATAGCTATATTCTAAGTCTAGACTAGCCATTATTGTTCAATAGATACTCTATTAACCTTTTATACAAATTGCTAAAAGCATCCAATGAACCAAAAGCTTAATTTGCTATAATCCGCTGAAACAGGTAAAAGCATCATAATTTTACTATAGGTAGCTTACAGATCTGACTGTATTCTACATATATTATGATACCATATTATGATATTAGAATATATACCATAAAAAATAAGAAGTAGAAATATTTTTTTAAAATTTTTACTCGTGCTTATAAAATTTGAATCATCAAGTGAATCTACAATGAAGTTGTCTCAGAATGCCCACCCAGAATAACCAGCAAAGATAAAAAAGTATTTACCCATCAGGAAACAATTCATTCAGCTCTTCCTCAGGAAATTTACAATCATCTCCCTCAGTAGACAAGCCGAGAGGATCTGGCGGGGTGTAGGCAGTGGGAGACATGGGTCGACGACCCCACGGCAATGATGGAGGAGCTGCTTCTTCCACCCATACTGCACTCTCTTTTACTGGCCCTATGGACTCATGGTAACCTGGGAAAGAGTTATATTGTAAACCAGCTGATGCACATGACTTCATTTGTGTGGAATTTTTTTGCACTGCAAGTTTGCAGTTGGGGCACTTGGGGTGTGGCTTTTAGGCAGTTGACAGAATTGCATTAAAAAATGTCAACCAATTGCCAACTGTAATGCATATTAGTGATGTACCAAATGTCATAATTTGGGACATTTGGGGATGCGAATATTCAGTTTTTGTTTAAATTGGGCGCCATTTGTCTATGGCTCGTGAGTTCTGTTCGAGCGAAGTGCGTTCTGTTTGTTTTTTGTTCTGAGAATAGCTGAATGATACTAAATTCACATGTAGGAAAGGTAGAGGTTTATAAGTTTGATAAAAATAATGATTTTACCTCTCTGTTAGCATGTTATTTACCTCTAAACTGTACAGTGGAAGTTCCTTCACCCCCAGACTTGGTAGTGACAATGATGTCACCTCGCCCCTTGCAAGGGCCGGATCTTGCCACTATTTTGTTCTTGCTCTTCCATTCCCCTGACAGCAGGCAATCACACCCACAGATCTTTAGACCTAAAATATACAAATACATATAAAATATATATAAAAGACTTATCAAGACTGATTGACTAATATATCAACACATAGTGCATCATCATCAACAAAGTTCTACAGCCCTGTGTGGGCCTTGGCTTGGTCTAGCAAACTCCACCATTGGGGCCGGTCAGAAGCAGCTTCCTTCCAGCTCTGAACCCCCAAAACCCTCATGTCGTTTTCCACTCCATTTATGTACCAACCTCTAGGTCTTCCTAAGCCTCTACAGCCCTCTGGTTTGCTGTCCAAAAACTTTTTCGGGGCTCTTGTGTCACCCATGCGTTACAATGGGCAAGCTATTGGCACTCACTAAGAAAGGATTTTGGGAAATTTCACTCTAAAGGGGTTTAAAGAGGGGATGAATTCTTCCACCATCCCTATTCCATGCCTCTTCAGGCCACGTAACCGTTAACTTATTTAATTCATCACTCCAATGTCGCCTCGGCCTACCTTGCTGGCGTTGATGATTCTGGCGACTCCAAAAAGAAGCAGATTTTGCCCATAAGTCATCTGGCATACGGCACACATGACCTGCCCAGTCCCATTTAAGTAAAGCGGCTGTGCAAGACCAACGTCAGGTACTCGAGTTTAGGAACATATAGCAGAATTCCTTCCGCGATCTGCTAGTTTTATTCCCAGTATGCTGCGTTCCATGGCTCTTTGGAAAACCTTGAGCTTGGACTTTTGAGAGTCTCAAAAGTTCAAGACTTGTCTGAGCACCATATGAGAGAGTTAGTTTTAATTTAACTAAATAATTTTAAATACTTATCAAAAATTGCGGAACCGGCAGAATTTCCTTAAAGTGTAGGTAAAAGTTTAATAAATTTTTTATGATAGTGTTATCATAAAAAATTTATTAAACTAATTTCTCACACTGCGTGTTTTGTGGAAAGTTGGATATTATTGTAGCTACATACCAATTAAATCTGTGGGACTAGTACCAAGAAACTCCCCTCGAATAGTCACTTTCGTTCCTGGAGGGCCCTCCTTTGGAGAAATTCCAGTAACAACGGGGGGAGGGCCCATAATAACGGAATTTGTTATTAAAGTATATACTGTAGTTGAACACACTTTTAATTATTCACTATTTACTTTAAAAATTCACAAAGCAAGTAAAATTAATTATTTAAAATAAAGTTTTGCAAATTCATAATTTTTTTTTTTTTTTTTTTTAAGTTTTTTTACGGCCCTGGATCAAATTCATAAAGAGAACCACAGACCACAGACCAATATGAAGAGAACAGCATCCACAGAGTACATAATTTTTGTTTTGTTTTTTCAACTAGTTTTACGGTTCTGGCTACTAGACTTTTTGAATTTATTTTGGCTGGCTTTACGGTTCTGGATTCTACTCTTTTTGAGCCTATCAAGCTATCGTTTTAAAACTAGTGTTAAACTATAGTACACTGTTTTTTTTTTGTAATCAGTGATAACATGGTATAATCTCAGGGTATAATATTTCTAGTTTCTGTCGTTCTGTAAGGCTCAAAAGGGTTAGAGCCCAGAGCCGTAAAACCAGTTAAAAAACCACAATTAAATTTTTTTCAATCATTCTAAATTATTCTCCGCAATTTTCATTTTTCCCGTCATTGAACTTTTATCCGTCATGTAGGAACTGTAGGAATGATAAAAAAATACTTGTTTCGTCTCGGGGGCGTATCTACATTACCTATTTATTATTACCGTTTGGTAAAGTGAAATAAAAGTTGAATTATGATTTAATCTAAAATCCAATCGTACAGTTTTGAAATGGCTCACTCAAGTTTCAGGTAAAAGTGAATTATCATTTAGGTGTTAATTGCTGTTTATGTTTATTTACTCCGTCTTTTATAGAATTTTGTGATGTTAATTACATACCTACTGTTTGTTTAGCGCCGTCGACGAATATGGTTTCGAAAGACATGACAATTTCGACTTTGAGAGCTATGAAGACTTTATGTCAGTGTACCTAAAAGTTTTGGCCTCAAGGGCACAAAAGTGGTCCCTTCTGCTTGGAGAAGGGAAGTCTGTTAAACGCACCAACACTGTCAAGAGATATGTCCGTAAAGGAGTCCCCGGTAAGTGGAACAAGTCTTATACTTTTACCGCTTATTCTGTATTTAAACATTGACCTAGATATTCAGATTGGCTTCAAAAGCATGGTATTTTTCTGCTCCTTGGTGCATATTTAAGCTTCCTTCTAAACTCCAAACCATCATAGTTTTGTCTATCTTTTCTAATTTAAACAAGATTTATTTTTATTGTTGGCATCCACTTGCCGTAAAGTCTATCATTCATTTTAGAATCGAAAGCTCTTTGTAACATATCCAAGAACCCGTTTGAGTCTTAGTACTCTACTTAAGTCTTAGGCTGATGTACATTACTTTCGGCCGCATACCGTACTACACTTAGTATTATTATTATAATAAGACTAAGCAGCTTTTGCTGATTTGTCTATATCAGAAGTGCTTCGAGTTTTCCAAATGTTTGTCCAATCTATTCTTGAACTGATTAACAGAACTTGACATAACCACATCCTTAGGCAATTTATTCCATATGTGAACAACTCTGTTGGTCGATGGAAACGTTTAAATGTGGAAACCAGCACAGAGAGAGAAGAAGAAGAACTCTGTTGGTCAGAAAGTGTTTTAATGGATTTGATGGCAAATTGTTCTTGCCCAAAGACTAATATACATAACCACAACTTCTATATACTTGTAATGGGCTGTCATGTTTGAATCATGCCCATAGATGTTTTATCCAAAGGATGGTTAAACACTGCACTAGTATCTATATAGGTATGCCACTTCACGCATGCATGTCCCACACAAAAGCATAAGCATTTTTCTTCACTTTTTAAATATGGAGTTTTATATCTTTGATAAATGATAAGGAATTATTGCTTACTGACAATTACTTTTTTTTAGGTGAACATCGGCCATCTGTATGGATGGCAATATCGCAAGCAGACAAGATGAAAGACCAATTCCCTGACCTATATCAGAAGATCCTCGACAGTCCCTTTGAAAAGGAGCTAGTTGATCTAGTTAAAACTGACCTACCTCGCACTTTCCCTGACAATATCTACTTTTCCAAAGAAGCTAATCATCAGGCGCACCTGTTTAATGTGCTAATAGCTTATGCTCATAACAACAAAGCTGTTGGTTATTGTCAAGGCTTGAACTATATTGCAGGTTTGTATTGTAACAATTATTTTTCTTTTCTCTTAATGAAAGAAATATTATCTTTTATTTATATTGTCAACTAGCTGAACCGCCCTGGCTTCGCTCGGGTGGAGTTTAGAAAACTGAAGGGGAGGTTGAATTAAAATTTTCTCTCCGTAAGAACCATCCTCGTACTTCAAGGAATATTATTAAAAAAAAATCAGCTAAATCGGTTCAGCAGTCGAGATTTGCGATGACCAACACATTTGGTGATTCATTTTTATATTATATCACTATACAAATTCCATCCCTAAGTGGGTTAAATAGGGGTTTGACATCTATGTAGTCCACGCGGACGAAGTCGCGAACATAAGCTAGTGTGGTCATAAAACTTAAGTTGCTTAAACATTTTAATTTTTTAGGTTTACTTTTGCTATCCACGAAGAGTGAAGAAACATCATTTTGGCTTCTCAAAGTTTTGGTAGAAAAAATACTCCCAGACTACTATACGAAGACCATGGATGGTCTCATTGTAGACATAGAGGTGTTGTCTGAACTAGTCAAATCCAAGGCACCTGATGTACATCAACATGTAATTAACTTAGGTATGTATGTTTTAAAACAATCACTACCCATATTATAAATGCAAAAGTTTGTCCTTCAATCACGTCGCAACGGAGCAACGGACTGACGTGATTTTTTTGCATAGTTAAAGACCTGGAGAGTGACATATAGGCTACTTTTATCCTGGAAAGTCAAGAGTTCCCTTAGGATTTTTAAAACCTAAATCCACGCAGACGAAGTCGCGGGCATCAGCTAGTAATTTTAATATGTACATACACAACATATGTTATAACATTGAAGGTACCATTATTATTAGGTCGCAAAATACTATAGTTTACACTGCAAATAGCTGTTCAACTTATTTTTTGTTCATTATAACTATGACACACTTTCATTGCAGGATATTTTCACAGATACGTTTTACGCTTATCTTATGATTTTATTTATCAAAGGCTAAAATTAAAGTTCATATTATTATGTATGTGACAAATTGTTTCCTTGAAATTCTGCTTTCCTGTGAGGCTAAAATATTTTACTCATGATAAAAAGTTAGTGTGTAGTATGCAGACTAATCCATATCAAAAATCAAGGTTGTTTTAACAATTTAATTAAGTCCACTAAGACTACTAACTACTATTTTGGTACATGAAAAAAAAATTTTGTAAAATATACTATTATGAATTTTGTAACATTTTGACTATAGAAGATATTTTCCTCAATCCGATATTTGGAATTTCCGCCCTTAAAGGCTGAATAAGGGATGATTTATGCTAGACCGTGCCGGTGGTCACATCAGACTGCCGTGCCCGAGTCATCCGGGTCTCGTCCGTGTTACGTTTCTTCATAAAAAATTGCAATCCGTGAATCTTCAGCGCGTAACTAGTCAAAAATCACGCAATTAGTTGACATGAATGTAAATCTGGTCGGTAATTATCTCCCTATCATTGTAGATAAATTTTATAAAAATATATTTTGTTGATAGTGGCTTTACAATAATAGGTAATTAAAATATTAATGTATCGGTATTATGGAGATTGCCTAATTAACGATTAGAGACCATGCCACCATTTGGATAGTGCTCAAAATGTATGGGGAAAAACCCAGGCCCGGCGCAAAAGAAATGTTACTGCATAGGGGCACGGATAGGGGGCATCATCGAAATCGATGGCTAAATAAAAAGTTAAATTAAGTGGAATTAGCATGCTTTTAAAATTTCTTTTAAAAATGTCGTTTGTACCTTTGACATTTTTATCTTTGACTGAGGAACATTAGATTATTGTGTTGCCTGGTGGAAGGCTTCAACTGTGGCCAAACATTCCAGTACGATGTCGCGTAGAAACGAATTAGGCCTCATACTCCACACCCCTTCTAAGTTACCATCTTAAACGCAGTCACTTACCACCAGTTGAGATTGCAGGCAATAAGGGCTGAACTTGTATCATAATAAAAAAATGCTTATCTTCTTTTGTAGGTCTGCCTTGGGCTGTAATAACTACAAAATGGTTTGTCTGCCTCTTTGCTGAAGTGCTACCCATAGAGACAGTATTGAGAATATGGGACTGCCTTTTCTACGAGGGCTCCAAGATACTATTCAGAGTCTGTTTGACATTGATCAAGAATAACCGGGCATCTATACTAGCATGTAATGATTTCACTTCTCTGGCAGAATGTTTTAAGGCTATCGTGAAAAATGCAAGTGCATTGCATTGTCATGAGTTTATGCAGGTACTTTTTAGTCGCATATTTTTAATATATTTTAATATACGATATTTAAAGTCTGTTGCTACACCCACAGTCCTGGAGAGTGACATAGGCTACTTTTATGCCGGAAAATGAAAGAGTTCCTAGGGGATTTTTAAAAAACCAAATCCACGCAGACGAAGTCGCGGGCATCAACTAGTCAATAATGATTTATCACAATCGCATTTGTTATGATTGGCTGAATTTATGGCATTCTCGTTGCAACAATGCAGCCATAGAGGTGATTGCGATCGTTACAATGTAGCTGTCCTTTTGCTCCAGGGTCTAGCTACCAGATGCAGATTTCGTAAAACCTGCATCGATCATCATTATTACAATCTGTATACCAATACGGTTAATCAAGCTGCTGCTCGATTACGGTAGAATGACAGCTACAATGTCACGATCACAATCACCTCTGATTGTTTGACGCTCGCGCACTATTGGCCACAAGGCATTGTTGCAACAAGAATACCATAAATTCAGCTAAGCACAACAAATTGAAATTGTAATAATGTTTGATGCAGAGTTTCCGCAATCGGCCAGCAGACTTATTGTAATTTATGACAACTATAATAAATGTCACAAAATCAGCTTTCATTTAATGGCTACTTGGGCCGGCTTCATATTCTGGTGCCCCTTTACCGTCTGCGTTTATCATTCGGCCGAAGCCTTCTTTTAATTGCGATTTTCTGAGTCTAAAATAATCTTGTAATTTTGTTTCCAGTCAATATTTAAAGTACCTGGAACTTTGTCCAACTCCACAATCCTGAAGCTTAGAGCTCGTTTCGCGAAGCAGCGCCGGGAGCAACTGCGGAAGGAGCCACGGTGAGCCCAGTAATTCAATCCAAAGGAACTTTTGATCTCATCTTTTCAAAAGATTTACCAAATGACTATTAATAAATTTTTGTTAACATACAAAAAAGATACTTTAACAATCTTCCAAGCACAAATTGAATAAAATGATCCGTATTTAGCAGGGTTGGACAAAAACAGTTTTTTAAGATAAAACAAAACATTTTTGGTTCAAAATATGTTTATAGAAGTTTTTCATTAATAAAACATGTTTAAGGCCAACCCTGATTTTTACATTTTAGTAATAATTTTGGGTCCATACCACAGCAGTGTATGTTTAATGTATCTATCTCAGTTAAGTAAATATATTATTTGAACATGTTAAACAACTCTATGAAAGACGACGCGCGACGTGTGTAGAATCAATTTAAATGGTAGTATAAATAAGAAACACCTTTGTATACTATACATATTTATTATTGTGATATGTATCCAAAAATATTTTCAAATGTGTCATTAAAACATGAACAATAAGTATTTAATTTAGATTTTATATTTCAAAAAGTTTTTTAGCACATACATCCGCACTCAGTCGCTAATTGTTAATAAATAATAAATTTATTCATAAGAATGCAGGTGACATAACATGGTTATAAAATTAGTTGGCGAGCCTTATGCATTCTACCTTAGAATATTGGTGTATGAATATTTAAGTATTACATTACAGTTAAATTTTTAAAAACATGTAAGTACATATATATATAATCGGTGGTACCCTATAGTGGGTCTCGTATGCGGGAGTTCAGGGGTTCGTACCCGGGCATGCATCTCAAATTTTTTGGAGTTTTATGCGTTTTAAACAATTAAAATATACTTACTCAGTACATATAAATTACAAAATCTTTAAAATTATATAATATTCAGAAAGTAAATTAATTAAGTCATACAGAAACAAGAGAAAAAAAAAAAATAGAAATAATAACAGTCATTTAAATTTTTACATGTCATACAGAGGGGATACCTAACTATTGCACTACAAAGACCATAATTTATTTCAGTCATCTAATCTAAGTCATCAGATTTACATTATTTAGATATTATTTTAGACAAATTATTTGAGCTCATCAATCAAAAATTCCGAGATGTTGTAATAACATTTATTTATAAGCAGCTCATGAGTTTTCCTCTTGAAATTATTTATAGTAGTGTTTTTGTAGTTGTCAGGAAGTTTATTGTACACAGTTATTGCCATATAGTGTGTACTCTTTTCAAACATCTGTAGTCTTTTAGAAGGCACAACTAGTTTGTTCCTTCTCTGAGCTCTACGAGATCTCACCTCACCCAACTCAGCATAAGTTTTAAAATAGTTTGGGTTTTTCTTTACTAGTAATAGCAATTCATATAAATATTGTTACTTAACATTCAGTTAAAACGAGACAAATTTATGTGAGAGATCTAGCTCTGTCTCGTTTTAACTAAACTTAAGTAACAATTGAGATGGTAAGAGTGCGTTTGTCCCCGACGAAAGTAGTCCATTTTTATATTTTAAAAATGACCTACTTAAGTCATGGATAAGGTTATGCAGGTTTATGTTACATGAGCTATAAAATAATAGATGATACTCTTGCATGACTTGAGAAGTAATGGTCTGCTTAAGTCACATGTCATAATGTACTAATGGGAAGCTTGTATTAAAGGTTGAGATTAAAACATGAAGATTTTTTTTACATAAATACACTTCAAACTCTGACTAGTCTCCAAAAACAGTAATCGATTTTATTAATTTTTATCTTATTTTAGGTACACAATATGACAATGGGTTTTATGTGAACAATTATTTTAAGTGATATTTTTTATTGCACATATCACTTAAGGTTTTATTAAGTATTATTATTATTTTATAAGCTTCAAACAATACAAGTTCAAAAATTCTTATATTTGCATCTGTTGTAATAAAAAATAATTATATTATTTAAATTATATCTTAAAAGATGGGGTGCAATGCTAACTTCTTTCTTTTCAACATTTAAAACTATGATTTTATCTTTTGTTTGATTATTATAAAGTGAAAAAATATATTTAACATGCAATGCAAGTATGCAAGCCTGTAAAAACGACACATGTCGAGCTAAGTCAAATCATAGTAAGTACAAATTGGCAATGAGACAGTGTGGCTAATTCCGTTGTACACAATCTCTAAACTAAACTAAAATGGCACGTCTAAATCTATTGCTATCCCTTTCATAATTTTGCCTGGAGAAAAGGATAGCACTAGATTTAGACCTGTTAATTTAGTTAAGTTTAAAGATTCTGTACAAGGGAATTGGCCCCAATGTTTGCACGTTTGTGATGTAATTTGAGTAGGCGCTTTATTGGGTTGCGCCATGTTTAAAAGTATGTTTTCTTCCTTATTTTTATTTTCAAGTTATCTCCAGTATATTATATGTAT
The DNA here is from genome assembly GCF_902806685.2 of Maniola hyperantus. Classification (NCBI taxonomy): domain Eukaryota; kingdom Metazoa; phylum Arthropoda; class Insecta; order Lepidoptera; family Nymphalidae; genus Maniola; species Maniola hyperantus. The sequence continues at coordinate 4,842,973 of NC_048539.1, forward strand.
TGAAAGAGAAACTCAAAAATATTCACCTGCCCTGTTGTGTAACATGGCTACTAATTAATATTATATCAAATTGATATATGAAACTGTAAATTTTTTTTTAGTTATTAGTTAATAGGTTTAAGTATTTATTTAATTTACATAATATACACAAACAAATGAGTGAGAGTAATATTCATGAATATAATCACTTAAATGATCAAAGAAGTAAAAGTTATTTTTTTATTAACTATTAAATGTAAATTCAACTGTTATCTGCTTTTCCTTAGCTTGCTTCAATAGTAAACAAATCACAGAATCTTTAGAGAAACGCCTAAGTATAATGTCAAAGCTTAGTATAAGTTATGTTCTATGTTGTAAAGACAATAAAAAATAAAAGCAAATATTTGGTGACTTGTAGTAGTTGTGATTTAAGTACTTGTCTATTAATCAAAATTAGAAGTTAGGAAATTCGTCATTAAAGTAGTTTTATATCATCAAAAGCAGGTACAAAAACTGCCAAAACATGAATTTCTATCAAAAATCGAACAACTTTTTAATAATCCAATTTTTTATATATAAATAAAATAAAACTTTGTGGCCAAATATGATGGTTTTTTTTTTCTGCTATGGGAATAATTTAGGACCTCTGAAAGAAATTCTGTTTAATGTTGACAAGTGATATTTCTTGTATTGTTAGGATAACTGCGTAACCATGTTTCCAGCTTTTACTATTTATACAAAATGTATAGTTCTTGTTAGGTATAATAGAAGAATGATTCATAAATATTTATGTATTGTCTTGCAATATTGATCTAAATTAGATGAAATAAATCAGATTTTTAGTATTATTTACCTTATTAAACAAGATTGAAGAATCATTATATATTTTTATGATAGCATTTTTGCATTACCTACAAAATATTGTATGTAAAGTGTGCTTCAGTCAATTTTGTAATTCTTAAAAGTTTTTATGATAATATATTATCTTGATGTGTTTTTTATGCTTAGCTTAGTTATTGCTATTTGCTGAAGATTCCATTAATGTGTGTTAGTGTGTTAATAATACATGTTTGATGAGCTCTTTGTAATAGAATAAATTACTGAGATGTTGAAATAGTTTATTTTTATTTTCATCTTCCATAAATCTTATACATAGCTGACTATACTTCTGCATAGAGGGGGCACATAACATAACAATAATTATGGCAATTTGTACAACTAAATTGTCTATTTTCCACTATCTAAATTAGGATTAAACTCATGACTTTCCACTTTCAAGCACATCTTTGGCTTCATTAATTTTAGCAGCAATGAGTGGTGATCCACCTTTATCTGGATGGTTTAGTAACATTATTCTTCTATGTGCTTCGCGTATCTACAATAAAAACAAAATTAAATTTAATATATGAAAATACTAAATAATGCTCACTTCATCTGTTATGTGTAGTTATAGGTTTTTAAAAATCCTGTGGTAACTTTGATTTCAAAGGATAAAAATAAGCCTATGTCACTGTCCAGGTCTTTTACTATATTTATAAAAATCTCTGACAAATCAAGAAACAACACTTTCACATTGATAATATGGGTAGTGATAGTAAAAATCATAACTTTTACCTTGGCTTTATTAGCTGTTGGACTAACACCTAATATTAAAGCTGCTTCTCTTTTCGTCATTTTAGACTCAAATCCTCCTTTATAATATTTGGAATTAGCTAAACTTTCAGAGTCAAACTTAGGTAAATTTTTCATTGCCTCTGCAAATTTTGTGGATGCATTTGGCATTTGCCTTAATATGTAGCGACCTGCAAATCCTACGGCAGCCATACCGAGGCCTGCCAAGATAATTGAACTAGCCTGCAAATAATGAAATATATTATTTATGGTAAAAAGTAGTCTTACTGTAAAGAGGTTATGTGTACATACCATATTTACTGTTCTATCTTGCTTCGAGCTATATTGTCAACAAATATTTTTTAAATGTGATGTAAACTTATATATGTACTGGATTTAAACTTAATCAACATAATTACGAGTAATTTCTCAGTTTTTCACGTTTTTCGTCACTTTTTCGCGATCTTGCATCAAATCCAATTTTGACATTTTTACCACAGACCAATAATGCATTTACAAAATAGGTATCACAGATTTTTTAAATTGGCTTTCTGGCTCTGGGTTCTAGCCCTTTTGTGCCATGTCACAGATTGAAATTAATTACACAGACTAATATTGGTACAAGGCTCAAAGTTTTTATGGTTTATATCACAGATATACCAGATATGCAACTAGCGTGGCCCCCTCAGACCCTCTCGCTCAAGCAGAGGTGCTTACTTGTGAAATGTTATTCCGTTTATTTTACGTTCGCTTCGGCTATTGTAGCCTAGTATACTGCAACCCACCATTGCAGAATAACTTCAAAAACAACAAAACGAATCAAATATTTATTTACAATACTTGAGTCAACATAACCTCACTTCACGCTGTTTGCCAAAATCTCACGTACAAATATATTTTTGGCAAACAAAAAAAAGTGGCCACGGTGATAAGGACAAAACGTAATCATTTTGTCACGTTCTAATAAGAGCTTAAATGCATTTAGCTATCTCGCTCTAACAGTTAGTGTCACAATAGGGCTACTTCTAATAGTCCTTATTCTGAGAGGCAAGCAAGCAAAAGCAAGGAGGACAGGCTCTACTCTATGGTGGACAGCCGCGTAAAATTTACAAAAAAAAGTCGGGTCTTTTCATAATTGTTTTACAACATGGCAGGCGATCAGGCGCAATTTTACCAATTGCTAAGTACAGTATTATCAATAGATAATGAAATACGAACGCAGGCAGAAGTAAGTGCTAATTATATTATTTTAGTTTTCATAATCTTCGAGTGAAATGCTACAGTTGGATGTGTAATATCTATAAAAATGATGGGTTGTGGCCTCGTGTCAAAACGTGGTCATGGAGGATAGCAAAATTTAATTTGCACAAGTATGTACCTACTCAAGGTAAATTGTAAGTATTGTTTTATTGCGCTGCTGATTGGTGACATGCTGCGCAGTGGCACACAAAGTAATCATCTATGGTATATTTTTGTCGACCAACCTCTGCCCATGTTTGATGCATCGGCATTCGGCGGGCGGCTGTTAATTGTATTCTCCGGCATGTGATTCTGTGTTGTCTTCGTTAGTCAAATAAACAATCGTTGTTACCCTGATTTTTTAAACTTATTCTGTAACTAGCTGATGCCCGCGACTGCGTCCGCGTAGATTTAGGTTTTAAAATCCCGTGGGAACTCTTTGATTTTCCGGGATAAGAAGCCTATGTCACTCCAGTTCTTTGACTATACTCATGCTAAAAATCCGTTGCTCGCTTGCGACGTGATTGTAGGACAAACCAACAAACAAACACAATTTCGCTTTTATAATATGGGTAGTAATTAGTATTATAAGTATTCTGTAATTAGTATAAGTAGGTACATTTTATTTCTTAATACCTGATGCTACACGTAATTATTGGTATGGTTGTTAATTTACGGTGACAATTACAGCTACGATAGTGGTTTTTTTATGTTGTAAAAAAATATTCACTTTAGGGCGTTTGTGCACTCATCCGTGATTTGACGAATCCGTCAAAATACCAATCGAATGAGTATGTATTTGTATGACGGCCTCTTCGAAGAATCACAAATGCCTATTGTGTAACAATTTCATTAACATGAGATCAATTTTTGAAATTCTCACTAGGGGTTGCTGTACTAAAATTATTTTTTGTATCAAATGTTTTGTTTAATTCTCAAAAGAATGTATTTTTATGACAGAAAGTATACAACGAAATCCCGACTGAAACTAAAGTGGTCCACCTAGTTGGTGCTATTCAAAATGCAAGTCTGGGAGAAGAGTGCCGGGAGACAGCAGCAGTCCTCCTCCGTAGGCTGCTTAGTGCAGAGTTCTTTGAATTCTTCCCCAAACTACCCGTTGAGCAGCAAACTATGTTGCGGGAACAACTCCTCCTCACATTACAAATGGAAGTTAGTCAGTCGTTGAGGCGCAAGGTGAGATCTTTTATTATTAAAACTAATTTAAGCTATGCTTAGGCTGAGATTAGGTTAAAATGAGACAGATTTCTCTGTCAAATCTTCAATATGTCAACTCAGAGAAAATCATAGTATGCTTTATAGATCTGATATTAGAGTTAAAACTAATTATTAAAAATTAATCTCTGAATGTTATAACTATGAGTATCATTTATAAGAGGAAACCTATTTTCAGTAGTAGGCCAGTGATGGGTCGAGTTAATGATGATCATTAATGAAATCCATTTTCAATATACTGGGACTTTGTCCATGTAGATTTCAGTTTTTAAAAACCCTGTGGGAACTCTTTGATTTTCCAGGATACAAAGAAGCCTATGTCCTTCCCCAAGATGCAAGCTATCTCTGTACCAAATTTTGTTAAAATTGTTTGAATGAATGACCCGTGAAAAGCTAGTAGACACTAGACAGAGACACTTTCACATTTATAATATAATATTAGGAAGTGTGGATAATAAAACAGATTGCAACTGGGCTTGTGAATTTAATTTTCAGTCTGACCTACACAAACCACCATTTTTCAGCTTCATGACTATTTGTTTTACACAATTCAAAGTTATATTGCTTATGCTCATTTGAAATACATAGTAATTGCCAAAACCAAAATATGATTTGGTAAATTTTAAAACATGAGTAAGAACTTAGCTATATGTAAAACTATCTTTGTATTCATTTCATATGTGACTCAGACTCATTTGAATCAATGACTCGTCATGTCTAATTTGGGCCTAATGATAGGTTTATCAAAGATTACACATTATGAATGTGTATGTATTTGAAGATAAAAGAAATTTATATTTCTTAATTCAAATGCATTTTTGAATATGTATTCAATAAGTTCTGTGATCAAAATTGACTTTATTATAATGCTCAAGTACATATTTATAATTTAGTAAATAGAATTTTGATTATGTATTCAATAAGTTCTGTGATCAAAATTGACTTTATTATAATGCTCAAGTACATATTTATAATTTAGTAAATAGAATCTACTGATGAAACATGCTACTATGTACTATAATTACTTTGCCAAAAACAATTACTATAACATTTTATTACAACAGTTATAATTTTATTATTATAGAAAATGGCAAAAGTTAGTCATTTATTCAAAACTAGATGATGCCCGCTACTTCGTCTGCGTGGATTTAGGTTTTTGAAAATCCCATGGGAACCCTTTAATTTTCCGAGATAAAAAGTAGCCTATGTCCTTCCCCAGGATGCAAGCTATCTCTGTTCTAAATTTCGTCAAAATCGGTTGAACGGTTGAGCTGTGAAAACCTAGCAGACAGACAGACAGACACACTTTCGCATTTATAATATTAGTATGGATAGGTACCATTGTACACTTTTTGATTGGCAAATATATTTTTTAATAATACTTTTACTTTATTCAAATGCTAACTAAGAGGCAAAGTTTGACATCTACTAACTTCACTCACAACTTTGTTTCCAAAATTAGGCCTTCTCATAAACGTGACACTGGCGAAACACTCTGTGCCCAGCAGCCAATAATTGGGAATTGAATTGAATTGAATTCCAAAATTAGGATCCCAGTCAAGAAGTGCGATGTGAAGTCGTCTCCATGTCGCACTTCTTTCTCTTCCTTTCTCTTTCTTTATTTCTTCAGCAGAACTATCAGAATATTACAAAAGAACATATTGTGATAATTTTATCACATCATATTTTAATAATGTGATTGATCTGAAAGATCTCCACTTTAGTGGACAGGCACCCTTATTCATACTATGGTAATTTTATTACAGATATGTGATGTAGTATCAGAACTAGCTAGAAACCACATAGATGATGATGGTGTCAACCAATGGCCAGAGTTTTTGCAGTTTATGTTCAACTGTGCAAGTGCACAGGACCCTAACATTAAAGAAGCTGGCATTAGAATGTTCACGTAAGTATGACCTTAATAATATAATGTTAAATCATTCATTGTTCTTAATCATCAATATTTATCATCATCATCACCAACGGATAGACGTCCACTGGTGGACATAGGTCTCTTGTAGGGACTTCCACACGCCACCGTCTTGCGCCGCCTGAATTCAGCGGCTCTTGTGACTCGTCTGATGTCATCTGTCCACCTAGTAGGGGGTTTTCCAAACGCTGCGCCTTCCGGTGCGAGGTCGCCATTCCAGCACCTTGGGACCCCAACGTCTATTTCTGCTAATGCTGAATCATCGATATTCCTTAAAGGAAGGCATTCACTAGAGACTGTTTGGGCCGGAAGGGTGCGGCGAGTATTTTATATGTATTATCCATCTCACCGCGCCTTAAGTCGACGCAGTTTCATATAAAATGTATAGCAGGCGGATTTTTTCGTTGCAATGCGGCTCCACCCGGGCCGCCTGATGGACGCTATTCCTTCGCGGCGGTAACTATGCAGTCTGTGCCGTTACGCACATGCGTGTCACACACAAGCATGCGAATTTGCCTTCAATTTTAAAATATGAATGAGCTTTGGCTATCTGAAATATTAGGCTCAATTTACACCGCCGCGGAATGGAAGCGAATTTCTTAAATATTACATAGCATATTCACTTCAGTCTCCACCACGTAAAACATAAATTTCTACCCATAAAGAAAATTGCCGTGAAGTCGCGGGAATTCCCGCGCATTCCGGCGACTTTTTCATTTGGGCAAGAAGTTTGTGTTTTACGAGGTGGAGATAAAAGTCAATATGCTATGTGATATATTAGAAATTCGCTTCTATTCCGCGGCGGTGTCAATTGTGCCTTATAATATCTTTGGCTCTAAAAAAGTATGTAAATTCAACAGATCAGTGCCAGGTGTGTTTGGTAACCGCCAGAATGAGAACCTGGATGTGATCAAGCGGATGCTTCTGTCTGCACTGCAACCCACAGAGTCTCCAGCGCTGCGCATGCAAGCCGTCAAGGCCGTCGGCGCCTTCATATTGCTACACGACAAGGAGCCTGCCATACAGAAGCACTTCAGTGATCTAGTCCTGCCCTTCATGCAGGTAATAAACCCTATTAAACTCGAGTCCTTCATTTAGAGCCCCATCACACTAGCATCACCTCCCGAAGGCGCGACAGAGCGACGCACGCGCCGCGTCTGAACGCTGCGCTAGCGTCACGTCATTATAGGTGTTTAAAACTAAGTGTATCCCATTTTGTCGAAAGGTCCTAGGAAGAAGACGATGATTCTGCATTGAAAGTCCTTGTCAAGCTGGCTGAGTCAAATTTCGAAATGCGTTTGATTGAATTGTTTGATTTACATTAGCCAAATGGCTCGTTTGATTTTGATAAATGGGCGTTATACATTTTTGATTTTGCACACAACTTTCAATGTGAACATTTCCTAATGAGATGGACACTGTTTAGTGTGCTACAGTAAATTGAGGGTTTCGCTAACACCAGTCTTTCAATAGATTGGAGTTTGATAGTAACTCTTCATACATTATAAAGCACAAATTATAATGTATGTTTAGATTATTAAAATCCTGTGGAAAGTCTTTGATTTTCTGGGATAAAAAATAGCCTATTTCACTCTCCAGATCTTTGCTAAATCCGTGCCAAAAATCACGCCGATCCATTTTTGAAGCATAAACGCGGCGTGATTGAAGCATAAACCAAGAAAAAGCACACTTTAGCATTTATTATAAATTAGCTGATGCGTTCGCGTGGGTTTAGGTTTTTAAAAATCCCGTGGGAACTCTTTGATTTTCTGGGATAAAAAGTAGCCTATGTCACTCTCCCATGTCTTAAAGTATACCCATGCAAAAAATCACGTCAATCTGTTTTTGAAGGACAAACCAACAAACAAACACCCTTTCGCATTTATAATATGGGTAGTGATAACAAGTGACTTGGTTTATAAAAAATGTCTTATTGTAACTGATATTTTATTGGGGGTTTTGGTAAGGATATTTTTGATAACCCACAATTATTCTTTATTTGCATTCATGTCTTACATCATAAAATATAATATTATAATATTACAACATGAAGCCCCGTCAGGGCATTGCAAAATATAACATTCTTACATTATAAATAGGTAAATCACAATATTATATCATTCTAAGGTCAACTTCGATACACAATATTACACAATATTTATAGGTGTTTAAATATACCATTTTGTCAAAAGGTCGTAGTCCAATCGATCGAGGAAGAAGACGATGATTCTGCATTGAAAGTCCTTATCGAGCTGGCTGAGACAGCACCCAAGTTCCTGCGTCCGCAAGTGGAGTCTATCTTCCAAGTTTGTATAAAGGTGAGCTGTTAACAGTTATATAATATCAGCTAAAGTAAGTACAACAATAATGGATAAATACTTATCAATCGTATTATTATGTTTTATGTTAGTGGGAAGTGATAAGTATCTTACTATATATATTTAAAAAAAAAAAGAATATTAGCCATGTTAAATGACTAATATTCCCCTTTCCTCTCCAACTAAGCGTCAAGCTTGTGCTAGGAGTAGGTACAACAATAGTGCAAAAGGCGGTTTGAACCGTCGACCTTTCGGTTTTCAGTCCACTCCTTTACCCGTTGAGCTATTGAGGCTCTAATATGTTAGAAAGCTACATCAAATCAATTTGAAACTTATCAAGAGGCATGCCCGTTTTGAGAATAGAATATGGACCTAACCTAACCTAGTTGGATTGTGTCCCAGGTATACATACTTATCTACAATTTTGCATGCAGAGCTCTCAACGATTACCTTGACCTTACTGTGTAGCAATAAACTATTTAATACTGATGATGAGATGATGCCTGTGTGGCTAAATCCACATTTCTTAAAATCCCATGGAAACTCTTTGATTATCCGGGATAAAAAGTGTCCTTCCCCGGGATGCAAGCTATCTCTGTACCAAATTTGGTTAAAATCGATTAAACGGATGGGCCGTGAAAGGCTAGCAGACAGACAGACACACTTTCGCATTTCTTATATTAGTATGGATGTTGTCACAGGTCATTGGCAACAAAGATGCAGAAGACAACTGGCGTCAGCTCACGCTGGAGGTTGTGGTGACTCTGTGCGAAACTGTGCCGGCGATGGTTCGCAAGGTGGTGCCCAACGCGGTGCGGGTGCTGACTCCACTCGTGCTGGAGATGATGTGCGAACTGGAGGACGACCCCGAGTGGGCCGTGCAGGACAACGCGGCTGATGACGACAACGAACTGTAAGTACTTGTTCATTTATTTATTTTATTTGCAGAAAAGAGTGTTGACATTATAAATAGGATCGCTAGCTGCCAAAAAAGTAAGAACTGTGTTATGGGAGCTTCCTCTCCTTTCCTCTCCAGAGCACAACCAGCTCTACGAAAATTTATAAATAATTAAAGTGGTATATGTCCCGCAAATTGCTATTGCGCTGGAAGGTGACCGATCGATTGACAAAAAACAAATGACTAAGTTTCATTTCCCAAACAAATTTTAGCAAAATTGTGAATCGTTTTATGATCGTTATAAAAATTTTGTTTCTACAAATAATTCACTTGATAAAACAAATTACCAGACAAATTGTCATTTCATAAAATATCATTTGACAAACAATTGATTTCTTTAATCGTGTTAATTAGTAAAACAACATATCGCACTTTTTTTTTGATAAAATGAATTGTTTGATAAAATGAACTGTTTGATAAATACTTTAAGAATTCACCAAATCTTTTATATGTCGACCGGGCCGACGGAAGAGACCGCTTACTATAATGGGGGGTCTCTTTCCACCCAGAAAAAAGGAGCCCCGCGAAGCGGGGCTCCGTCGACGGGCCCGGTCGACTACCACTATGGTGGGGGGTCTCTCTCATCTCCCCCGCTCCCACCATCAAGAGCGAGCGAAGCGAGCTCGGGACTTGGGGCACTCCGACTCGGAACGGTTAGGTTAGAAGGGGATGGCGGGGTCTGTAAGACCCCGCCATCCCCTTCGTGGGTTATTTCTTTTTTTACCACCCAGAAAAAAGGAGCCCCGCAAAGCGGGGCTCCGTCGATGGGCCCCGGTCGCCGAGAAGAGACCACCACTATGGTGGGGGGTCTCTTTCCTCTCCCCCGCTCCCACCATCAAGAGCGAGCGAAGCGAGCTCGGGACTTGGGGCACTCCGACTCGGAACGGTTAGGTTAGAAGGGGATGGCGGGGTCTGTAAGACCCCGCTATCCCCTTCGTGGGTTATTTCTTTTTTTACCACCCAGAAAAAAGGAGCCCCGCGAACCGGTCGACGAGAAGAGACCACCACTATGGTGGGGGGTCTCTCTCATCCCCCCCGCTCCCACCATCAAGAGCGAGCGAAGCGAGCTCGGGACTTTGGGCACTCCGACTCGGAACGGTTAGGTTAGAAGAGGATGGCGGGGTCTGAGACCCCGCCATCCCCTTCGTGGGTTATTGCTTTTTTTCGCACCCAGAAAAAAGGAGCCCCATGATATTCTTGCTGCGTTGCATAGGGGTTTGCATATGTATCCAAAACAGACTTTTTGTGTGTTTTTTGTTAATTAGTTATTTTATCAAATAATAAATTTATCATCTATTATTTTGTAAAATCGCGAATTTGAAAAACAAATTATTTGGTGAAATAATAAATTTTTAAATGATATTTTAACATTCAGCAAATTTGCAAAGTAAAACATTTGTGAATAGAATATTTGTCAAATGATCTTTTGTAAAATGATATGTTTGCGGTATACGACGTTTGTGATTTGATTAGTTTTTCAAAAGTTTTTGGTGAACTGATAATTTGTCATACGTTTTTTGTCATTCATTAGTGAAACGCGCTGGAACCATGTCTCATTAACACCGAAATGACGTCATTTTGACGTCAGCCGAAATAAAAATATACCATCAGCTCGAAACTTCAGTCTAGTGCTGACGTCACTAAAACTGCGGCCATGCGCATTAGCAATTTGCGGGGCTTATATGTCCTGTACGATTCACGATGGTACGAAACCCTTATAAAAATTTAAAAATGGCCGTTATGAAAATTAAAAAAATTGAAGTGTTATTTCTTGTACGATGCTAAGGAACCCTTCGTGTGCGAGTTCGACTCGCACTTGACCGGTTTTTATTTTTCTGTAATCTAAAATTTGGGCAGCTGGGGTTGGAACTATTTAGAAAATACGTCCAATTATTATCCAGGAAGTCAGATCAATCAATGAACCATCGCGAATTCGTAAATTGATTGTAAGGTTATATTCATTGGCTTCATTGTATTCAAATAATGTTGCTTTCAATGATCTTACTAGAGCAAATTATCGAGATAATTAGCATCCTATGTTTCTTATACATTTGGATGTCAGTCCCTCGATTACATGTTTTAATTGAAAAATATCATTAATTTACCGACCTTAAAAGCTCGAAACATGTTTAGTTACTATGACAATGCAAGTGATAGACATTCTTATCTCGTCTCCCACAGAAACTACGTCGCAGCCGAGTCTGCCTTAGACCGCATGTGCTGTGGCCTCGGAGGCAAAATCATGTTAGGACTGATCGTCAGCCAAGTGCCAGTGATGCTAGCTTCGGAAGACTGGAAGCGACGTCACGCGGCCCTGATGGCTGTCTCCTCCGCTGGCGAGGGCTGCCACAAACAGATGGAACAGATGCTCGACCAAGTTGTGTCTGCCCTGCTCAACTTTCTCACTGACCCTGTAAGTAATGTATCTTTAACAATATAAAATTTACGACAGCTGCAAAGCTATAGTCCGCGACAGGTTGAGATGGCAATCAGTAGGTCGATTTCGTAAAACCTGCATCAATCATTATTACAATCTCAATTGTTCTGATTGGCTGAATTTGTGCGATTCTTGTTGCAACAATGCATTGTAGCCAATAGTGTGCGAGCGACAACCAATCAGAGGTGATTGCGATCGTGACATTGTAGCTGTCATTCTACCGCAATCGAGCAGCGGGGTATGAGGCGGGGGGACGCCCCGCACACCCGCGCTCGCCTGCTCCAGGTTACCGCGGGGCCTTTGCGGGTGTGCGGGGCGTTCCCTGCGATTGCCATCTCGACCTGTCGTGTACTATAGGTGTTGTTTTCCAGGCATTCCAAACCGGTGGTAGATACATTTATTGAGATTCAAAAAACTTGTAAAAGTTTACTTGAATAAAAATATTTCTATTCTATTCTTTGTTTTTTAAGCTGTAGTGATTTCAAATATGGTTTTCGTGTCTGCAACTGGCTTCGAAGTCAATGAATCATTCATGGGTGTAAATTTCGAGGTTCATAACAATAAAGCATAATAACATGTAAATCAAAAATAGCGGGTTTGTACATATTTTTTTACATGACTGCAAGGAGAGTAATGTCTCAGGGTTCCTGAATGTATGTGAGTTCATTTGTTCCACCACCATACCACACGAGTAGATATTATAGACCAGAGGGGAAGCTTCACACTAGCTCACGCACACCACGACGTGTCACGGACGCTCCGTTTCCGCCCAGTTCGATGGCAAACGGAGCGTCCGTGACACGTCGTGGTGTGCCTGAGCTGCGCTAGAGTGAGTGAACCTACAGCCAGCCGCTAGTATGAAGCTTCCCCTCTGGTCTATATATCTACTTGTGTGACCATACTTCTAATTACCTAAACAGATTAGAATCCTTACATCATCCAGAGTGACTAGTCATAAATTTTTTGAAAAAATTCGATGTGGCAGAACAGTCGTTTTTTAAAAATTATTACTTGTTGGTTTGTTGGACTTTTTTTAAATACTTTAAAGTTTTTTTTTGTTTTGCAGCACCCAAGAGTTCGTTACGCTGCATGCAATGCAGTAGGACAGATGTCAACGGATTTTGCGCCGGTGTTCGAGAAGAAGTTCCACGACAAGGTTGTGCCAGGGCTTCTGGTAGTTCTGGACGATAGCGAGAACCCACGTGTGCAGGTAAATACTATTTTAATATTCTTACATGGTTTCAAGGTTGGGGGTCCCAAGGTGATGGAATGGCGACCTCGCACCGGAAGACGCAGCGTTGGAAGACCCCCCATTAGGTGGACGTACATCAGACGAGTAGCAGGGAGCCGCTAGATTCAGGCGGCGCAAGACCGTGGCGTGTGGAAGTCCCTACAAGAGACCTATGTCCAGCAGTGGACGTCTATTGGTTGATGATGATGATGATGATGATGACATGGTTTCAAAGTCAGTTATAAACAACTACACAAACAAGCCAGTCCATATAATTTTTTGTTTTATCCTATCTATAGAGTGTCATCATACTGGGTCAGTGACACATCAGTGTCTTTACATCAACAAGGGAAAAGCTTGTTACTTAACCCAATGTAATGAGTATACACTAGGTACTGAAAAACTGGCCAAGTGCGAGTTAGGCTCCAGGAGGGTTCCGTAATATAGAAGGAAGTGTGATTTAACCACATACTCACGGTTTTCAGATTTTTCTCCTAATGTCTGCTATAAGACCTACCTACCTGCCAAATTTCATGATTCTAGGTCAATGGGAAGTACCCTGTAGGTTTCTTGACAGACAGACAACAAAGTGATCCTATAAGGGTTCCGTTTTTCCTTTTGAGGTACGGAACCCTAAAAATTGAGAAAAATATTCTTTTAGATGTTTCATCGAATTTTTTGATATACATTTTGATTCCTCGTATCATTCCAGGCTCATGCTGCAGCTGCTTTGGTAAACTTCAGTGAAGACTGCCCTAAGCCAATACTCACACAATACTTGGGCCCGCTGATGGGGAAGCTTGAAGCCATATTGACTGCCAAATTTAAAGAGGTAACTATACTCTAAAGCACTACTAATATTATAAAATGATGGTTCTGCTTTTTCGTCAATCTTTTTGTCATGATTTTTTGCGTGGATATAGTTGAAGACAATGGAGAGTGTATAAGCTACTTTTTTCCCGAGAAATCAAATCACGCGGATTAAGTTGCAGGCATCTTCCAGATACAAAAGTCACGTCCGATTTTTAGCAGTATATGCAATATGTCTGACTTAATAATTTTAAAGTTATTTTGTGGTTCAACAACATATTATATTGTAGATAACACAACAACGCGACTCATGCAACTGAGATCGAAATATCGACAAATAAAAATCATCAAATTAATCGTGGTATGTACCTGTTATCTACAATATAATATCCCTGACTAGTTTCAAATCCACAAACTCTTGTCTATGGGCCCTGGACAAGTTTAAACATGAACAATGAAACGATTACATGTTTTCAATGTCCCAATGTTCGTTAGTGGTGAAACCATTATGGTTTTATCACTTCCATAACATTGGCAGAGCAAAAGTGGCAATTGCTCCATTTCTATCTTTTATAGGTAGTCACGGATCTCAGTTCACTTACAAAACTTTAAAATGCAACAAGAATATGTACTTACCAAGAATTCAATAATATTCATATACCTTATTTCAACTTGATTGAGTCACTTTCGCATTTATTTTTTCGTGACATCATAAAAGAGCTGAATGAGCCGAGTTTTATCTTTTGTTTAAAACAGGTTTAATACATGTTTTAAACAGAAGATTTTTCAAAATAAAAAACATATTTAAAACATACGTTTTAAATACAATGCCAACCCTAGTAGATGTGTCGACCCTAAGTGTATCTGTTTTAAAACAATATTCCTTTATAGTTGGTGGAGAAAGGTACAAAGCTGGTACTGGAACAAATAGTGACGACGATCGCGTCGGTCGCCGACACGGTCGAGAAGGATTTCGTGGAGTACTACGACAGACTGATGCCTTGCCTCAAGTACATCATCGCCAATGCTACCACCGACGAGTTCAAGATGCTCCGCGGCAAGACCATTGAGTGCGTCAGCCTTATCGGTGAGTCTATATCGGCATCTTGGATTACAAAGCGTGTAATGGACAATTTTGCATAAATGACTTTTAGGTGCAGTTCTTGCAATTCACGAAGGCGAGTGAACTTTACTTGTGGTTACGTCGTATACACGGACATTGCGTAAGTGTGCGTGCATGTCGGACCAATCATTCGCAAACGCACACATTTACTGTACCGTACTTATACCGATACGACTTATACACAAGCATGAGCCACTCGCCTTCATGAAATGCAAGAATTATAATAGTATCATACTCAGTTTTTCACGCTCTTTCGATCTGCTTAATTTACATTGCTATATCAAAAAAAATGACATTTATAATACGTTTTTTTTGCTCTCAAATATGAATTTCAAAATAAACACGACATATAATTTTTATAGTGTTTTACCTACATTTCAAGGTACTTAATCTGGCACTGGCAGCAAGCGAACTGTAGCTTAGCAAACAAGGTGCCTGATTGATGGTAATAATAATAATTGATAAAACATACTATAACCATATTAATTTGTTCAGGTTTGGCAGTGGGCGAGGAGAAGTTCATGTCTGACGCGTCGGAGGTGATGGACCTGCTGCTGAAGACACACACAGAGGGTGACCAGCTGCCCGCAGACGACCCACAGACTTCCTACCTTATTTCCGCCTGGTCCAGAATTTGTAGGATAATGGGTAAGATCAAAGTCAACCTCATCTGAGTTAGGCACTCTGCCAATTTACAAACAAGACTTTTTTATTCAGATACAAGTTAGCCCTTGACTGCAATCTCATCTGGTGGTAACTGATGATGCAGTCTAAGATGGAAGCGGCTAACCTGGAAGGGGTATGGCAGTTTTTATTAAACCCATGCCCCTTTGGTTTCTAGCATCTTACCGGCACGCTAAATCGCGTGGCGGCACGGCTTTGCCAGTAGGGTGCCAATTGGCCACGGTCGAAACCTCCCAGACAAAAAAGACACTCCTAAGCTTGGGAATGAGTTTCTTAACAGTTTTGATAGTTCTTTAAGTGATTTTGTGAAGTGCTGATAATAATAAGAATACCAGGCTGAGTTTGTTGTGGGCTCTTCTCAGCGCTGGGTGCATTTTGAACCCTCGTAGCTTTAATTTTAAGTTGACGTAATTAATTAGCACCACTATGGTATGATTTACCTGCCCGCCGATTCGCTAACTCAGTATCTAACACTGAATGATGGCCACTGAGCTCATTTTACATTTTATTTAGTCCATTGAAGGTTTTCTACGAAAAAATATTTTTGCTTGCTATTTATTAAAAAAATTGTTTTGTAGAGCCCAATGTTCGTTAGTGACAAAATCAACATGGTTTTATCACTTCCATAACATTGGCAGAGCAAAAGTGGCAATTGCTCCATTTCTATCTTTTATAGGTAGTCACGGATCTCAGTTCACTTACAAATTTCAATAAGCAATGCTTGCTACAATGTCCACAAAAATTTAGTCCAATCTAAAGTTGCAACATGACGTTTGCACAAGACTGGATAAAGCCCGTTAGGATCTGTTTTTGGGCAATGCACAGTTGTACACCTCGTGTATTAGACTACTTGTTTTATTTCAAGTGTGAGGTGTAGTACCAGCTAACAACATATTCTTATACTACTACACCTCGAGTGAATCAAATCAAATCAAATTTATTTTGCACAATTGTGGGTAAATAACGTGTGGGTGAGTTTTCGAGCAATGGAAATTGCAAGCAGTTGTTTAACGTTATTTTGAAGACAAAGACTGCATATATTTTTACAAAGAGAGAGCTGTTAATTCGCAGATGATATCAAAAGTGTGTTGTCTTGTCATATCTTTTACTAATCGATACCAATATTATAATTATGCTAAAGTGTGTCTGTCTGTCTGCTAGGTTTTTACGGCCCATCTGTTTAGTAACGATTTCGATAAAATTTGGTACACAGATAGCTTGCAACCCCAGGAAAGACATAGGCTACTTTGATCCCGGAAAATCTGAGTTCCTATGGGATTTAATAGTCGCGAGCCTCATCTAGTTCATAATAAAATTATGGGAAGGCCTATGTAATTATACAAGGGTACCTTACAGATTTACCTAGGATCTACAACTTATGATTAATTTTTCCTTGTAGGTAAGAAATTCGCTCAATACCTGCCCATGGTGATGGAGCCGGTGATGCGCACGGCCGCCATGAAGCCCGAAGTGGCGTTGCTGGACAATGAAGACCTCGAAGTGATCGAGGGAGACCTCGACTGGCACTTTGTGACGCTGGGCGAACAACAGAACTTTGGCATCAAAACTGCAGGTTAATACCAATTACTAGACATATACAATATTTTTTCGCAGTTTAGGAAGTCTGTTAAAATATTGGAACAGACAAGCAACAAAAACAGTGGAAGAGTTTGGAGGAGGCCTTTGCCAAAGGAAGCACAGATTAATCTTTAAACGAGAATTGTATTAAAATAATTGTAGTAATTGATCATTATTGTATCCGATAGGAGACTTAAAAAAAGTATAGTGCACCTTCGCGCGTGCATGTTATGCTCCTTCACTTCAAAAAAAAAACTTAAAAATGTTGCTAGTTTACTCATTTTTTTACTAATCACTGAAACGCGTGCGCAGATCCGAAACCAACTTAAAGTAATAGGCTACTTGACTCATATCTAATTTCGTCCAATAAATGATTATTTATATAGTATTTTGCTTAAAACAACGAAATATATCAATAACAATTATTAAAAACGCAGGATGGATATATAAATCCAATTTTTATTTTTATTTGAAACGCAGAAAACGCTGTCAGCCATGATGTGACGTCATTAAATATGTAAATAAAGAAATGTCATTCCTATGTCACGCGGGGACTAACGTAGTATCCATATATATAAAATTTAGAGTCCTGACTAACTTATATATCAACGCACAGCCTAAACATCTAAACAGCTGGTCCTAGATACATGAAATTTGGTGAGTGTGTTCTTTGTAGGTAAAGAGAAGGTATCCACTAGGAAAGGATTTTTTGAAATTCCACCTCTGAGTGGGTTAAATGGAGGTTTGAAATTTATGAAGTCCACGCGGGCGAAGTCACGAGCATAAGCTAGTTTTTATATATTTCTAAAAACTCATAGTAAACGTAAAAAAATATCGTTTTCTCTTTATAAATTGAATAAGTTATTAAGTAAGACTTACAACAAAGTGATTTTTGCAAAAATAAATTTGGGTTGAAGTCGTTAGTCATATAGGATCCCTTTAAGCAAGTCTTTGCGTGTTACGTATATTTATTTCACTGGGCACTCTAATCCACAACTTTCCTGTGGTCTTTATCGATGCGTTTTTTACATTCTCGGATGATACAATAACGATAATTACTATATTTTTCATGTAAACTAGTATAGAAGTCATGTTTATTAAACTTTGGTAGGTTATGCTCAGTATATATAATGTACTCTGTGGTTATGCTGTTGTTTACAAATGCATGACGTCAGAGCACGGATAATCTATCGGCCAAACATGGCCGACAGTGTTTTCACCTGTCTAAGAAAAATATTTTTTTAAATTAAAGTTTTACGGTTTTTAGGGCGCAAAAAAATATAGTGTTAATTTTTTTGATATAATAGGACAAATATTAACCATTTAAGACCAACTTAAAAAAATTGTCAAGTAGCCTATTAGTAGGTTGGCGAAGTATTGCGCTCGTAAGCGCTACGTCACCTTGGACGCGGTGTTAAGCAGTTCTGACCAGCCTGAATCTGTGTCATGCCTTGAGTTTGAGGTGCGTTCAGCGTACTAACATAACTAACACACTACTGTTACTAGCACACCATGTATAAATTTTGGCATTCATATGGCATTCATCATCAAACATGTTTACAGGTCTCGAAGACAAAGCGTCTGCTTGCGACATGCTCGTATGTTACGCGCGCGAACTGAAAGAAGCCTTCGCCGAATACGCGGAGGACGTCGTGAAGCTGATGGTGCCGATGCTGAAGTTCTACTTCCACGACAACGTGCGCACGGCTGCAGCGGAGTCGCTACCGTACTTGCTGGAGTGCGCGCGCATCCGCGGCCCGCAGTACATCCAAGGCATGTGGGCGTACATCCTGCCCGAGCTGCTCAAGGCCATCGACTCGGAGCCCGAGCAGGAGGTGCAGGTTGAGCTGCTCAACAGTCTCGCCAAGGTATTGCTCGAAAAAAAATTGGGCCTTAACAAGCGAAGCTTATACGTATTTTTCAGTGAAAGCAGTTTTGACCACATTTTTTTCCAATTTTGACAACAGTTTCCTCTTTTATGATCACTCCCAGGAACCCCCAGATATCGATTCTGTAAGAAATTGGTACCAGAGTACATAGAGTACTCACCCAGTTGGGTCCCCATTTTCAACAATGCTGAATGCTGATTTATGCTCAACACAATGACCAACAGAGAAGGCGAAGCGTGTAGAGTTCTCTTGGCGGCAGTGACGATGATGATTTTTTCTTCATTCAAAGAAATCTTCATTACGAAAGTTTTAGTTCGCTGAGAGACTCCCGTACTGCCGTGATGCCTGTATAACCGACGACGTAGTGAGTGCGAACAAACAAGGGAATGTTTTTGTTCCAGTGCATTGAACTGCTGGGCGCAGGGTGCCTGTCAGATGAAATGATGGCGGAGGTCCTTCGCATTCTGAACAAACTGCTCACTGAACACTTTGAACGCGCCACCGAGCGTCGCCAAAAACGCGCCGACGAGGACTATGATGAGGTAAAAACTTATAATCTTATTGTAGTGTCATATCCTAAGTCCATAGAAAAAAGATCTGGCACAACGGGTGTTCGAAGCAGCCAGGCACCCAGTAGGTGCAGGTGAAATTGCTTTCGGTGGCGTGCATTGAGGTTGTAGAAAAAAGCGGGTGGAGTGACGTCAACCAACTCCCCGATATAAAGGCGATCTGTGGTGATCTAGGCTTAGAACGCGCAAAGAGATTTACTTATCTGCAGTCGATGGTGCTCTAGGACTGCCAACAAGCTGGTTGGTTTTGACATTAATCTAAATGTTTAACTATTGTAGGTAGTGGAAGAACAACTAGCTGACGAAGACAACGAAGACGTTTATGGTCTGTCCCGTGTAGCGGACGTGCTGCACGCGCTCATGTCCGCGTACCGCGACAGCTTCTACCCGCACCTCGACTCTCTGCTGCCACACCTCGTGCAACTGCTCGCGCCCGGACGGCCTTATGCCGACCGGCAGTGGGCCATCTGCATCTTTGATGACGTCATAGAGTTTGGCGGTGAGTTTATTAGTGTATTATAGCATGTTATTTACGTGATCACTACCCATATTATCACTACCCACATTATATTATTTACATTAATAATTTCTCTGCAGGTCCAGCATGTGTAAAATACCAAGACATATTCCTCGAGCCAATGCTGAATGGGCTCCGCGAGCCCGAATCGGAGGTGCGGCAAGCATCCGCCTACGGCTGCGGTGTGCTGGCGCAGTTTGGCGGGCCGCAGTTCGCAGGCGCGTGTGCGCGCGCCGTACCCCTGCTCGCCGCTATCGTCGCCGAGCCGGACTCGCGCTCCGTGGAGAAGCTCAACGCGACCGAGAACGCCATCTCCGCCGTCACCAAGATCATCAAATACAACCACTCGCAAATCAACAGGGACGAAATCATCAGGCATTGGTGAGGATCCATTCATTTGTCTATTCGCTTAACGGTCTTTTATCGGCGATGATATTGCTTCTACTCGCCCCCAACATCGCCTAGCCGATGATCAAATACAACCACTCGCAAAATAACAGGGATGAAAAAAAAAATTTTTTTTAATGAAATTAATAGGCATTTGCATTGGTGCAAATCAATTTCTTTTTACAGTGATATATAACACAAGCATCTAATTACAGGTTGACATGGCTACCTGTAGTGGAAGACACTGACGAAGCGCCTCACGTATATTCCCTCCTGTGCGAGCTGGTGGCGAGCGGGCACGCGGCGCTCGCGACGCCGGACGCGCCGCAGCGAGTGATCGCGGCGCTGGCGGAGGCCTTCCTGCGCGACGCTGTACCTGATGACAACCCAGTGTTCGCGCAGATGGTCGCGCTGGTGCGACAGATACAGGTGTGGATTTCTCTATTTGACGATACAAAGTGAGAAGCGTCAGCGGATGAATCCATTCCACTGGGCATTGGTTCTTCAGTGAACCTTTTGTTTCGCGGTCTGTAATAGCAGTATGTATAACCATGTGCCCATGCGCATACTCGTCTATACCACAGCCACCCAGAGGACTACGTGGCACCAACTTTATGCACCTACATTAAAAAAAACTGTATGCTGTGCGCAGATGACGCTGTTAGTGCAGGTTAGGCAAAGACGGAAATATCACGTTTGCTTTGCCCTCTGCACTGCAACATAGGTCGCAGTGTTGTTATTTACGTTCAGTGCGCATTTAACGAGATTGCTACTTGAACTGAAACAATTGAAAATCGACAACTGGGCAGATTATATCCTGGCATTACACAATATAATATGACTTTTAGGGTTCCGTATCTGAAGGGTACTAACGGGACTACTAAACCTCTGCTGTCTGTCTCAGTGACTTGTATCTCATAAATCACAAACTTCTCTTGTAGTAGCTATAACAACAAATAAAATAATAAAAATTTCAAAATGGCCACCATGCATATAAAAAAGTACAGTGCGACAAAGCTATCTTGGCACGTCGCGAAAATCGGAACTAACGTTGCCGTCAAGTGTCCCCTTTGTTCTTGTTTGAGTATTCTTAGCCTTTGTTCTCCAACAGCGCCCCCCTGTCAATGTCATTCAAATGCCATGAGAGCTTTGTCGCACTGTACATAGTGTTATATCTTGTACGATAGTACAGAGAACCCTTCATATGCAAGTCCGAGTCGCACTTGACCGGGTTTTTTTAGTTTCAAATAGTTATTAAATTAAGGCGCATGTTTTGTTACAGACTAACGCAGAACTGTTCAACTCATGCCTGATGCAGCTCAGCAGCGAACACAAGGAGGCGCTGAAGGTGGCGCTCTCCACCTAGTGCCAGCTCCGACGTTCGCCGCTTGTATTTATTCGCCGCTCCCATTCTGCCGCACCGCCAGTCGCGCTCCCTGTACGAGCCTACATCCCGTGACTAGCTACATAAACCATTCAACAAGTGCTGTAGTTACATAATGTAATGAACTTTTATGACAAAATATATAAAAAAGTAAACTTTTCTATTAAATGTCACACGTTGTGTGTAAATTCGAACTTAGTTCGTTAATGACTGGTGTAAAAAATATAACCTATATTGTAATTAATATGAAATATTAGCCCCCTACCATTCTACAAATTTGTTTTCTTCGATCTCAAGAAGTATAGTATCAGTTGAGCTAAAAATTGCTGTGATATATTTTATACTAATTTTGATGATCAGCCACATAAAGAAGCACATCTTGAACTTGACCATGATGTCGATTTTAAAGCTTTTGTTTTTTTAATGTCAATATTTGAAACAAAAATGTGATGTATGAGATGGTCCAATTTCAATGTTACTATTGTAGTTATATGTTGGGGAAATTATAGAATATTGAATTAGGAAGATATATTAGACATTTGATATTATGTATATATATATAATCTTGCATTCAATCTAAAGGTGTTTACGATTTTTATTGATAAAGAGATTGCTTTGTACATTTCCTGCTACAGAATACGTTTGTGCATTTATTTGTCATTTTCGTTTGTAATTTACATAGTTATATAAAAATTGGACTGTCACATTCCCAATTTTTGTTTGCCTTATTTCGGCTGCGTTGGGATGTTGGTAGTTGTTTCTAGGTCAATGGACGAGACCTGTCTGTTTTGAAGGAATAATTTAATTCAAATATTACGTATATACATTTCTTTGTTTATCGAAAATAAAAGTTATTGGCATTGAATAATTGTTTTTTTTGGATTTCCTCAAAACCGGTCCTGCAGGCATTGCATTTAGATTACTCAAATCATTTATTTACATTGGATATTATTGTATACACTTTCTGACAGTCAGTGGCTGAATTTGCAATGCAATGATGTAGTGATGATAATATTAATTTATTACGTAAACGCTACGAGGGTTCCAAACGCGCCCGGCGGCGGGGCGATTGTCTAAAACCTGCATCAATCATTATTACAATCTCAATTGTTCTGATTGGCTGAATTTGTGCGATTCTTGTTGCAACAATGCATTGTAGCCAATAGTGAGCGCAGAGCTGAGGGTCAACCAATCAGAAGTGATTGCGATTGTGACATTGTAGCTGTCATTCTACCGCAATCGAGGTGCTGGGTCTGAGAAGAGCCCACAACAAATTCAGCCGGGTAATTTTTAGGGTTCCGTACCTTAAAAGGAAAAACGGAACCCTTATAGGATCACTTTGTTGTCTGTCAAGAAACCTACAGGGTACTTCCCGTTGACCTAGAATCATGAAATTTGGTAGGTAGGTCTTATAGCTGATATTCGGGGGAAAATCTGAAAACCGTGAATTTGTGGTTACATTACACAATAGTTCGCTCGTGGTTCAAATATAGAATCCTGAGCGTAGCGAGGAATTCAAAGGCTCGAGCGCAAATAAATTTGCAACCGTGCGAAACACTACTTTTCATCTCACTACAGCGAGGAAAACGCTAGATGATTGATACAAGAAGCACCAGTACCGTGAAGGTTTCATAAGAAGTTTCTATATTAATAGGCCACAAGTCAGGCAGTGAAGGAGGTTCTAACTTCTAATTAAAGAAGATTCTATCAAAGAAGTTGGAAATACTACTACACGGTGTACAAGGTGTATTCCTATGTCGATGGATTCTATAAATGAATAAAGTTCTCTTCAGGTGCGTTCAAAATGCAAATTTAAAATTCTTACAACAAAAAAATCATTTTCATTATTCAATGAACTTCATTATATTATTTTACTCAATAAAGCTAAAACAGATTGTTTAATTTAATTACCTAAATAAAAATAGAAATGAATTATATTTTAATTTAATAAAAATAAAAGTTGCTACGGGTCACTTAACAAGTTAGTAATAATAATAACAGTAAAGACTACCAAATACATATTAATCTATGGACTGTACGGACGAACCCTTGTATCTGAACGTTTCATTATGTGGTAGGTAGGTACCTACATATTTAGAAAAATTTAAGGTAGGTACGCATACGCAACCCACAGTTTGTCACTTTGAGGTCAACTCACTGTCACGGTGGTGTAGTCCAGTGTTACCACTTTTAGTGATGTCTCCCTAAAATAGGGTGAAACGACTACATTAGGTACGGATTAGAGCTCGGACTCTAACTTAAGCGCCCGTTTCATCGAAGTGATAACTCGTTGGTGGGTGGAATTTAAAACAGTGCTGTTTCCACAGATGACGGAAACAACGTTATTTGTGTGTGTCACCCTTTCCCAGGTGGCCAGGATAATGATATTATTTTGCTTGAGATTCAAGATTTTTTAGTCGAAAACGGCAAAGTAAAAATTGCAAATTGATGTTTGGAATTACGCCTACTTTATGCGAAAGAAAACATTTATTTTACACAAACTAAAGAAATTTAAAGTAATTATAAAGTAAAGCGTGACATGATGTTGTTAATTTTTAAATTTTCTAGTTTTTTAAAAAGTTTATTTAAGCCCGAATTTCCCTCAAAACTTGCTCTAACATAGGGATTTTTTTAGTTTTAAAATAAAAATAATTTTGGTATATTCATGTGCCCCTTATATGGTTATATATGTGCCCCTTGCATCTTTCTGCTCTTGACCGTTTTTTTTTTGTGATACTCAGGGGTTTAGGACAATTTGGGGTAATATCAAACATTAGGTTGTTACCCTATTGTACAGTGTACACTGTACACTAACCCAATTTAAATTATAAGTATTTTTTCGATTTATCAAAGGAAAAAAGTGTGACATCCTTGCACGGACATAACATGGTGAAGCATAAACTGTTTCATATAAAATGTTCGTGATGTTTTAAATAAGTACGTGCCTCATCCACGCGTCGTACGTAGCATGGCCTAGGCCCGCCACCTGCTGGTGTTAATCATCCCTAAATCAGGGTATTACCTTCACAGAAACTAGGATTAATACCTACCTACCTAGGTAAATACCAAAATCGTAAGTGAAAACACTGGTGTGGGTTCAGATCAGACGTCAGTTCAGTTTCCCCATATGTTATTGGTCTGTACGTGGTCTGTACTCTGTGGTTTCCAATTACCCGTGTGTTGTTGATATGGTATTTTAATTTTAACACCATTTTATTATTTTAAAGTTACGGTGCTTATTTAATATATTTTTAAATTAATACTTTATTTATATTTGTGAATAATATATTAACCGAATGATAGACTTTGAAACTTAACGTATAGTGAGGTTATGACTGGTATTTAAAGTTCAAATAACCAACTCAGTGAGTTAAAAAATTCGGACAAAAATAAGAAAGCAGCGAAAAACTTTTGGTTTTACTTAGGAGTCGAGATAAACGACGCAAAACTCTCAGGCGATGTTATAATGTCCCGCAAGAGATCTCGGGTCAGAAAAGAAGAGGACATGAGTTCAAACTTGGAATCAGGCGGTGGCGAAGGACGGAACAGCAGTGATACGAGTTTAGAGAGCACCAGTCGCACCTCTATTTTAGACACTGGACCGGTGAGTTTTAATCTCTTCTATTGACAAGTATTAATACAATCACAAATATACAAACAAATGAATTTGTATGTATTCATTTATTGTATTTGTTGAATACCTATGCATTCATTTGTTTGTACATTTGTGTGCAAAACCATAATGAGCAACAATGCCAACAATAGACTGATAATGCTGATAAACAATTTGCATATTATGGTCAAATTTAAAGTGTTGCAATTTAATGAAATGCATGAACAATTTGCATGAAAAATAGTCAACTAAGAATCCGAGCCAAAGGCAAAAGCTTGTTACTTAACCCAATGAAATGAGTAAATACACTAAACTAGCGGCACGCTATGATGGCCGGTTTGACGTTTGTCCGCTCATGAAGTTCCGTATTAATTGATAACGACTTTGAAGGAAATAATTGTATTACTTTATTGACGATAGTGATGTGCAGAGATTCATAAATTTTATCGAATGTAGTTTTAGGTTTAGGACTCAAAATTTATTTATTAAATTGATTTCTTAAATGTATACAAGTGTAGAAAAATCAGTTTGCACCATTTAAGGGGTGAATGTACTTGTGAATATGAACAATTTTCACTATGTGGACAAACCTCTGAAATCGCAAAAAAATATCAATAAATTTTTAAAAATGGAATCTAATACGATCGTCACATAGGATCGCTGGCTAGCACAACTACTACCTCCGGCAAACTCGCGTCAATGCTCAATGCAAAACAAAGCAGTTTCGAATTGACGTTGCTTCGAAAAGTATAAACTGTCAGTGCAATGCGATTGTGATATAGTTTTGACCTGGCTTTGGATTTCAAATATTGATACTGCA
Organism: Maniola hyperantus; assembly: GCF_902806685.2. NCBI lineage: Eukaryota > Metazoa > Arthropoda > Insecta > Lepidoptera > Nymphalidae > Maniola > Maniola hyperantus. Next base: position 4,869,286 of record NC_048539.1, read on the forward strand.
TTACTGTTGACCCTTGCTCGTTAATTTGGACTCTGTTCAAGCCCTTTGTTGTGGATTTCGTCGATATGACCGAACGTACGCAGAGAACTGTTCTAAATAGTCAGACACGTGAGTTCCTAATACGCCTTCGTAACTATTTCGATCGTGAAGCTCAAAATGGAGGGCCAATTTTACCTATAACGTCAGTGGTTGAACGCGTAGCTGATGCGCTTAATATTGGACAACGAACTGTTAGACGGATAACTAAAAAAAAATATGGCGAGACTGGCACAGAAGAAAATAAACTTCACACACCAAAAAAGAGAAAACGAGCAAAACCAGTCGTAGGCATCGATAGCTTTGATGCCGATGCTATCCGAAGACATGTTTACGGCTACTATTTACAGAAGGAGTATCCAACAAGAAAAAGTTGGTGCATTCACTGAAGGAAGCTGGATTATTCTTCGGTGGGGAAAGTTCTTTAACGAAGATTTTGAAGACCATTGGATTTCGATACAAAAAATGTAACAAACGCAAAATATTGATGGAAAGATTTGATATAGCGATGGCAAGGTATACTTTTTTACGGCAAGTGAAAGAAATCAAAAATTGGCAAAATGTTGTGTTCTTGGATGAAACATGGCTTAATGCTAACCATACTGTAGGCCGTTCTTGGAACGATGACACAGCAGCATCTACTTCCAAAGTTCCTGTAGGAAAAGGATCGCGACTTATAATTTGTCACGCCGGAACCATCAACGGGTTTGTCGAAGGTTCTCTCATGGCTTTTGCGTCAAAAACCACTGGAGACTATCATGAAGACATGAATGGAGAAAAGTTTACTGAATGGTTTACCTCAATGTTGTGTAGCCTCCCTGAACCATCTATTATAATTATGGACAACGCCCCATACCACTCGATGCAAATTGACAAGCCACCTGCCCAATCCCAAAAGAAAGCTGATATCGTCGCATGGCTTCGTAAAAATGGCGTAGATGCAAACATGAATATGTTAAAAGCGGAATTAGTACGTCTTTTAAAAGAAAACAAACCAACCAAGATCCGATACGTCATTGACGAAATAGCATTAGAACATGGGCACAGAGTTATACGGTTACCGCCTTACCATTGTGAGTATAATGCGATTGAGTTGGTGTGGGCTCAAATTAAGGGATATGCTGCAAGACACAATACAGAACCCCCATTTACCACAAAAAAAATGCTAAAATTATTAGAAGAAGCTTGTGAACATGTGACTAAAGGAGACTGGGAAAAGGTTGTGAATAGAACTGTTAAATTAATAAGGGAAGATTATGAAAGAGATGTGAAAATAGATAATATTATAGAAAACGAACATATAATTATTAATGTATGTGATGATAGCAGTGACGACAGTGAAAATAGTAGTATGGACGAATCTGATTAATTATGGCCTTTTGTGGCACCTTTTTCGGTATCTTTTGTATTCATATGTTTCTTGTGTGCATATAAAGTATGTATATTCATTTTCGTTCAAATATTCAGTTCGTTCAAATAAATTAAATAAACATATACATTTTTGTTTTATTAAACCTATTTAATCAGGTACAAAAACAAAACTTAATTGTTTTTTGTTCGAGAATAAATTGACATTCCACATCACTATTGTAATGTGTCAAACCGGCCATCATAGCGTGCCGCTAGTGTAGGTACTGAAAAGCTGGCCAAGTGCGAGTTAGGCTCCAGGAGGGTTCTGTAATATAGAAGGAAGTGTAATTTAACCACAAATTCATGTCTGCTATAAGACCTACCTACCTGCCAAATTTCCAGATTCTAGGTTAACGGGAAGTATCCTGTAGGTTTCTTAACAGACAGACAGACAACAAAGTGATCCCATTAGGGTTCCGTTTTTCCTTTTGAGGTATGGAACCCTAAAAATGATAAATATTAGTCGTTTACGCCATGTGACGTCTTTAATTGCTTTCCTACAGCCTGACGTTAATAACTAATTATTTTAAAATTGAATAAAAATCATGATTTTTCAAAAAATATTCTCGTTAATAATGAATTCTAGCCCCATAAACTACCGCTATACAAAAAATCACGTCATTTCATTACTACAGTCCACTACCCAATTAAGAGGCAATGTTTTTTAAGGTTTGTTAAGGTTCTCTTATTATTAGAATACCTGCGACTTCATCACACTGATGGTTTTTTTAAGAATCCTATGGGAACTCAATGATTTCTGGGATAAAAAGTATCCCGTCTGTTTCCAGGATGCAAGTTATCTCTGTATCAAATAAATGATGTCTGTAATGTCATCCATGTGGATTTATCCTTGTTTTGGGACAAAAAATAGTATGTGTCCTTTCCTGGGATGCAAGCTATATCTGTTTAAGTAATTAAATATCACTTGCTGTAACGGTGAAGGAAAACATCGTGAGGAAACCTGCATGCCTGAGAGTTCTCCATAATGTTCTCAAAGGTGTGTGAAGCCTAGCAATCCGCACATGGCCAGCGTGGTAGACTATGGCCAAAACCCTTCTCATTTTGAGAGCAGACCCGTGCTCTGTAGTGAGCCGGCAATGGGTTGATCATGATGATGAAGCTATATCTGTATTCTGTACCTGTCAAAATCGGTTAAACAGATAGGCCATGAAAAGCTAGCAGTCATGCACTTTCGCATTTACAATATAACTAGTGACCCGACCTGGCTTTGCATGAGTAGCTTATTACATCACATTACATTAATTTCGTAGGGACCTCTAATTTTTTGAAAATAAAAGAGATTCTATGTCACTCAAGAATAATGTACCTTTCTACTGGTGAAAGAATTTTCAAAATCGGTTCAGCAGTTCCAGAGATTACTTCCTACAAACAAACTTACAAACTTTACTGTTTATAATATCAGTATAGATAGAGGCTTGCTTTAATTCTAGTTGACCTTAAGTAACCTGTAGTACATTCCAGGGTTAGTCTAGTAAGTGCTGACAAGTAATGACATTAGTGTGAGCCCTTGCTCTAGTTTATTGTTCCAATTCTTACTTTATGAGATTTGATTGTTTTTCTAGCTGATCCTGTTAAAGCCATTATTTTGATTATTTTTATTCAATTTATTCAAGTGATAGTCTAGTGGTTAATATGTTAGCCTGTTATTCAGAATACCTGGGGTTCGATCTTGGGCATGCACTTCTATCTTTTTGGAGCTTTGTGTTTGTTTTAAGGAATTAAATATCACTTGTTTTAACATTGAACAAAACATCGTGAGGGAACCTCCATGCCTGAGAGTTTCCCATAATGTTATCAAAGTTGTGTGAAGTCTGCAGATTCCCCCGCTTGGCCAGCTTGGTAGATTATGGCCTAAACCCTTCTCATTCTGAAAGGACACCTATGCTCAGGGGGCTAGTGATGGGTTGAAATAGTAATGATTATGATCCAATAGGGTCTTGGACTGTAATAATAAAATGACGTGATTTTTGTATAGCGGTAGTGTAAAAATCATGATTTTTTAAAATTATTCTCTTTACTAATAAATTCTAGCCACATAAACTGCCGCTATACAAAAAAATCACTTAATTTTATTACTACAGTCCAAGACCCTATTTATTCAAATAGTAAGCAAACAAACTGGCTTACTTTTCCCATGAACTTTTTTTTTTACATTGTAACAGAAAAACTGGCAATATATTGCTTGGTTTCAAGGAATTTATTTGATACCTACTTGTTTGACAGATACATGCCTATCTTGGTTAACATCTTTGTAAATACTAGACTGATTTGAATAATTATTAATTATAAACTGTAAATTAAATCGATCTGTTTCTGTGGTCGATAGTGTAAACGCCAGCCAAACGCGCAATACTCGGGCGTATTGCCAAGTATTTAGTATGTGGCGTGATCACTAAGTACTGACCATGCCACGGACTGCCTACTTGTCTCGTGGTGGTGCGCCGTACGTTTGTGGTCGCCACTACAGTGACTACACGCGCGTCCGCCGGAAAGTCCTAAACACATTTTTATTGCTTACTGTCACGCGTATTAGAGGAAGTCGATGGCTTCAAAACTAAATTGTGCATTGGATGCGTGATCAGTGCCCTGACGCGATGCATGTTGTGTTTATCTAGCTAGAAGACTAGAACAATAATAAATATAAATATCCTCAATTTTAAAAAAAAACCTTTTTTACAACAAGCTTATCTTTTGAATTCCTTCATTTTGCAATAAAGTTTGGCATGCATTTTATTTTATTTAATTAAATACATTACAATAAAGTTATTAGTATTACATAAAAATACACAACATTCTTTAAAAGTACCTATTCCAAATTCCAAGTTGATATCATTTAATTACTGTAATAAGGTAAGGTAGTAAGACAGACTTAGTTGCACCATAGGGTGCTTTACCAGTTTGGTACGGAACCTAATATTATAAATGCGAAAGTGTGTCTGTCTGTCTGTCTGCTAACCTTTCTCAACCAATCCATTCAACCAATTTTGACGGGTACAGACTACAGAGATAGCTTGCATCCCGGGGAACGACATCGATTTTTTATCAATCAAAGAGTTCCCACAGAATTTTTAAAAACCTAAATCCACGGCGGACGAAGTCGCGGGCATAATGTAGTACAGTTCTTGCAATTCACGAAGGCGAGTGAACTTTACTTGTGGTTACGTCGTATACACGGACATTCTGTGCGTGCACGTCGGAACAATCAGTCGCGAGCAAGCGCTCGCACACGCACACATTTAGTGTACCTCACTTATACCGATACGACTTACACACAAGCCATTCGCCCTCGTGAAATGCAAGAACTTATACAAAATATATTATGTAGTATGCACCACCAATGTCGATTAATTACATGCATAGCATGATCGATCTAGAATCTAGATCATAGGTAACTACTAAAAATAGTAGCAGCTAAAGCTTACAGTGTTCTAGATTTATTTCGTCTCAGTTAAAAACTATTTTGCATGGGTAATAAAAGTACGGTACCACGGAGTAACGACATAGGAAATTAGCACATGCAAGCACACACACATTGGCATACAATGCACGACAAAGGTTTTAATTACTCTGGCCTCGTGCTTATTAAATTCGATAATGATTTAACTACGACTACGTGTGCGAACTGCGAACTGCGGTATAAAGATTAATCTTTACCATGTCTTTACCTTCATCATCATCATCATCATCATCATCATCATCATCATCATCATCATCATCATCATCATCATCATCAACCGATAGACGTCCTCTGCTGGGCATAGGTCTCTTGTAGGGACATCTACACGCCACGGTCTTGCGCCCCCTGAATCCAGCGGCTCCATGCGACGCGTCTGTTGTCGTCAGGCTACCTAGTTGGGGGTCTTCCGACACTGCATCTTCCGGTGCGAGGTTGCAATTCCAGCACCTTGGGACCCCAACGTCTATCGGTTTTACGAACTATGTGCCCTGCCCATTGCCACTTCAGCTTCACAACCCGTTCATTTTTAACAGACTATACATGCATATTACGATTAGTGGTGAGCACCACTAACTTTTTTTTTTTCTCTAGGAGGAGGAAAAATCCCTAATGGACTTCTGTCTATCGACAGGGTTTGTCCGACTCGCACGGACTAAAAAGACCTCCCCCTCTGCGAGATCAGCACGGAACCGTGTAACATTACTTCGTGCTGACCCTCTGGTTGCTCTCTCTCCTTTTTTTCTTGTTTTTCTCTATCTTCCCTTCTCATCATTATGGCTCTCAGCATCTGACCGTATCTGTGCCACTCATCCTCGCTTGACACCATACGGGCTACCAGATTTTGGGCGTTGACACTGTCACTTGCTCCCTGTGCTGCTTCTCTAAGATCCGCGCACGCGGGACACTTAAAAATCGCGTGTCTCGGGGTGTCTTCCTCTCCGCAAAAGTAGCAACTAAGCACCACTAACTGAAACATCCCAACATTAAAAAATGACTGTTTTCCAAGAATAAAATTTGATATCTCCTCTTTTATTATAATTAACAAGGCTTTAAAATTTTCTTTTTATATTTCAAATACGAAAATATTTTTGAATCAACCTTTATATGACCACTGACCACCCATGGGAAGGCATCATCTATCAAACAAAATAGATTAATTATTTAAATTCATGTACCTACCCAGTAAGAAGTTATGTGTGAAGAAACGTGAGTTGAATTAATAACTCGTCTACATTGAAGCCGGTTAAAAATATAATATGAAGATCACGTGAGGCATTGTGTCAGAGCTGACTCCTGAGGCAGAGCGCGATGAGATCATGAGCATTACGATATGCAATTAATATGAGAATTGCAAGCAGTCATCACTCCGCATAGGTATCAATCATCATGAGACGAACAAAATAATAGATTAAATTCGGTTTCCTGTTTTTTAACCAGGATATTATATGAACTATTTAGTATAATATATACCTAGTACTTACCCAAAGTCTACATAAAAGGTATATATATTATAACTATACCTAATAATGTTTGATGCAGGTTTTCCGTAATCGACTGGTAGATTCGCTAACTCAGTGTTCAACGATGAATGATAGCCACCAAGCTCATTCGACAATGGTTGGTTTTACATTGCTGCTTCACTGAGTGATATTAAAATAATTTTATTGATTTATGAAAACCTTCAATGGATTAAAAATAAATGTCAAATGAGCTCGGTGGTTATCATTCATCGTTGAACCAAAGTTTTCTAACAAACGCCGAGGCTTCGACGTTACTGGCAGGCTAGGAAGTCCTAAAGTAGCCATATTTTTCTTTGATTTCACATCACCATAGCCTAATATTGACATAATATTTTCGATTCAGGACCAAACTGAGAGCTCCCTCAGAACTAGATTTCACTCTGGTTGAACACTGAGTCAGCGAATCACCCCGCGATGCGCTGTTCACTTCTTATCAAATCGTTAAACTAAAAGTCATGAGTCGCTCGTCACACTGCATTGTAAAGATATGCAAATAGTGGCGTGATTCTGATTAAAATATTTAAATGCAAACAGCGCACGCTAAAGTAATACAAGCTGGGTGCACATGGCATGGCAGTGCAACGCCCATTTTCTCAAATTAAACAATAAGAAATAAATAATTAAATACTTACTATTGAATACAGCTTAATTACCATTAATTAATTGTTAATTACTTTAAATATTAATTTGTCAAAACATAAAATCCGTATAGTAAGTAAGCATATTGTTTTTAATGTGCGGGCAATAATTTGAATGCGTTCGCGATTAATTCTGTAATCAATAATAATTAATACATGCAACATAATATTAATCTAAATGTATAAAACGAAAAGGGGACTGACTGACTGACTGATCTACAAACACACAGCTCAAACTAGTGGACGGACCGGGATGAAATTTGGCATGCAGATAGCTATCATGACGTAGGCCGCTAAGAAAGGATTTTTGAAAATTCAACCAATAAGGGGGTAAAATGGGGGTTTGAAATTTGTGTAGTCCACGCGGACGAAGTCGTGAGCATAAGGTAGTAGTAGGTGGTATTTTATATTAGGACAAGAGCCCCTTCAAACTGAGGGTCTCTGGCATTGAGCCAGCTCTACCGCCCTATTGTTAATTTATTGTTGTAATAGCGCACCATATTACATCATCCCTATCAGACATCGCGGTACAAGATCTATCTATCATTTACTCACACTGAGTATCATAACTATGAAATATTAATCTGAACTGAAACCATTGACCACATTACCATCATTGTCCATTAACCACTAACCACCATTAATATTTGCAAGGCTAATAAATAATTGCTCATACTCGTAGTTACGTCGCGCGTCGTCAGAAAGGTCGTAAATTGTAACTGTAATTGACATCTAAAATATTGAGCTTAGTAATAAATTATTCACGTGGTTACTAAAATTGGCAACCTTGACTCTGACCGGTTTGCGGACCTCTAAACGCCGATTCCTTTCTTCCAAGACATTCCTTTCGTATTTCATGCGGATGTCTTGCAATTTTGCAATGAACTCTTGATGAATAAATTCTTACTTAAATTCAATTTAGGTATGTATGCAAACTATTTATTTGGATTTCAATTATATCTAAAGAGCCAACTAAGGAATGCTAATACTTATCTGGAACATGAATGAATGTAATATTTCATACGTATTTTAAAATAAACACCAAAACCAAGGTTACAAAATTCAGCTGTTAGTCACGTACCTACATATATGATGCATGTTGCAGAAAATGTTTGAATAAGTGCAATTAGTCATAAACAATGAATATCGCGCAGAATCTGAATTTCAGACCCAACACTCCACGGCAGATAAGCTGCCTGCTTTGAAATATCGTAGATTTGGTGATAAGGCACGTTCGAAATTGCAGTTCAACAAAAGCTGATACGCCGAAGATAATAAATTTAGAAATGAAATATTGCATTTCAACTGAGGACGGACGGAGTCCCCGGTGAGTGTGCTGTGATCGTGGAGCGTCGCGTGTCAGACGAGCCTCCACGTCGACGTCGCGCCACTCGGAGCTCCGCTCGCCCTTTACCTCACACCCGCCGACGCCCTCATCGCTGTACATTCCTCGCTCACTACTTGCTTCAAATCTGCTATAGCCACTGCCAACCTAACATTGGTCAGTCGTTTCCCAAGAATCGAGAAACACGCACGCGTGTGCTTAATTCCGATATCAATTTATTATTATGATGATCACAGCGGTATTTTGTAATTAGAATTTCCAGCTTTTGCAATTACAATTCTTTTAAGATAAATCGTTGAATTGTAATTTTTTTCGTAGCCATTAATTCATATTGAACTTTTAACCTTAACAAACGATGCGTCCATCGTGTAGTGTATCCTAGTGTTAACAGTACTGGTATTGTGCCCTGTAATAAAGAAAGTTTTGAAAAATCCATTGGTGATGTCAGCTATAACCATGACGACGACGCTGACGAATGGACACCATAACGGAACGTACAATGGGAAACTGGAGACTAGTTTAAATGGTTACCGTAAAAATGGATACGTGAAATCAGTGCCAGAACCCTGCGGATATGTAAGTAGTGCAAAAAATTTACAATAGAGTACAAAACAATATTTATAATTATTGTATTAACTTGACTTTATTATTCCATCCGGACCCAAGATCAGAAGAACTGACTAACTTTGCTCGGATTGTTGTATAAAATTTAAAACATTTTTAGATTTTCTTAACTCCAGTTAAGTCCAGAAGATTCTGAAACCGATTAGAATTTCAGAGTAAATTGAAGTGAAATTAGAATTAAAACAGCATTGTACTTCCTAACATTTTCCCTGATGCGAACAAGTGAAAGCATAGGATTGTGTGAACCGGCATAGAAAGTTTTGTTTGATCGGTTTTCCAAAGTAAATCGATACCCATTTGTAAAAGATAACTGAATTTATGATGCGCGAAAGATTTACTTGAATTACTGAATACCACATACGGTGACAAGAAATGTATAATTTCTCGGGGCACACTTGGAGATTATATTGTTGTGTTGTTTGACTATCCTTGAGAGTTTTAGAGAGTTGTGCAGATAAGATTTTTATGGAGAAAAATAATTCATAACTAACATAAATCTGAAAAAATAATTCGTACTGGATTGTTCAGTGGAATTAAAAGTATCTTTGCAGTGTGATTTCTGACTAGCAACTAAACTTAAACAGCTAATAGGTAGTACATTAGTTTCTTCTTTTCCAACCTGATAGTTTATTAATAAGTAATTATTTTCTTGAAAAATTAATTTAGCACAGTGGTATATGGCTTTCATAATTTTTTTCACTTAGATCATTGGCAACGGTAGTATTAATTTCCGTTGTTCTGACTTAGATTTTCCAATTGTTTGATATAAATTAATAACATGTGATCTCAAACGACCACAAGTTGAGATTTAATGGATTAACCCCAATATTCAAAGATATGAAAAGGCCAATTTTTACACCTTCTTAACATAATAAATGTAATAGGTAGTAGGTATCTGATGAATTCTCAGCTTAAATGTATTTTATTATCTCACCTTACTTGTTTAATGTGTTAATGATTTTCCTTTTACGTCACTGTTCTGCCATAATGGAATAATTGCTTTCAAAATTGCGTATTGTGAGTCTGAAATCCGAACAACGTACGTCAGTTTAAAATACCAGCTGAATCACGATCACGGAAAGCGACAATATTAATAAATAAACAACACCTCTGCATAATGCATTTCCTCAGAGAATTGTGATAATATTTCGTTCGTTAGCATAGTGGATTCAGCTCAAAATAAATAACAATTGAGTTTAGTTCTTATTATTTTTATGTTTTCATGCATTCAAGGGTTTTGAATTAATAATCACTTTTTAAAACTAACAAATATGTTTTTACCTCTGTCTAAACGATTATCCGTGGTTCACTTAAATAATAATTGAAAACAAATTACCTAAATACATCTCTATCTCGCTCGCTCATCGATCGATCGATCGTTATTTCGCTCGTGGTTAGCGATGCTATTAAAATTAGATGTCTTTTGAATCTAATTTTAATTCAATCTAAGTAACGAATGTGGTTATTAAGAGAACAGTAACAAGTCACTACTAAGATAAGAGATCTTAATTGTAATATTGTTATCAATTTCTTATTAAATAACAATAGAACGTCTAATTAATTCCATGATGACAACTAAGTGACCTTTGAAGAGGAGATATTACATTTATCCTCATGAAATTCTACCGCACATTAACTGAATAATTTATTGCAACATTGTTGAGTTGTTATTAGCAATATTATTATAATACTATGAAATAAAATTAGAGCTGTAATTACCGGACATGGACAATAAGAGCCACAGTAGGCTTACAAAATGGCAACGGTATTGTTGAGAGCTTAACGTGACCTAATCGAACCGGATTTTCCATTCGGTTCTTGACCCGTTAGCTGATATTATAGTCTTTAAATATATTTCAAATGATAAACTTTTGACCACATTACGTTTGTCAAAGTAGGTAGATACTAAGTAAAGTAATCGGTCTTTTCCTTTGGACATTACAATTATGAACCCTTCTTTGACATCAATTAAGTTTTCTAAAACTTTGTAGAATTTTTTTATGTAAGTATGTAATTATATTTCCTTTATAGGATATCAAAGGTCGTTTTTTGTCGTTTATCTTTTTAAGTAATAGTCTTTGTAAGTAAGTAGTATTTGTAAGTATAAATTATTATTTTGATTGTTAATTCGAAGAGGTTGGAAAACATTTTGAGGTTGTCCTTACAAATACTAGTTGTTAGTTAAATTGACGTATCTATCCGATGCTGAAAAAAATTAAACAAAAATAAGACAGAAAATAAGTTTGATTTTTGTTAGTTTTGTATAGCAAATCTGATAAATGTACGTATACCTCAGTTAAATTATATTATCTAAGTTCTAACTATTGAAAAATTTACCTTAAGAGAAGGAAGTATATACTTACTTAAATGCAAAAGTCATGCAAAAGACTTATGAGATCATAAGTCATAACTGAAGGAAATATTTGTATTAAAAAGGAAGGTATAAGAAGCAAGCACTCTCAAATGAAATAAACACATCTCTATATACGTATCATATGTATTTAACGTCTTGAATTTTGTAATGCCACTGACAAATTAATCTAGCTTATTGCTGGAAATTGCACATACCCGCTAAGTGTTTTACTTTTTTTTCTTGATCGCGACTCCTTGAACACTTGTAATGCATCTCTTAACATTTTGTAAGAGAACGAGTTCAGAGGAAGCAGACTGTAATCTATTGAAATCGTGTGTGTGTTTACAGTTTACTATGTTATGCTGTTTACAGTCCAGTACAGAAATATTCTCAATCTCAACAGTAATGGAGCATTTGTACCAAATAACAGAATTCATTTATCGATACGAAGTAATATAATCAGTCTATGGTTATCGGTCTTTATTATACGGCAAATATTAAACTTGTTTGGGTAAACCCCCTATGTTTACGGGGAAAGATATTTTCTGGTAGCTTTGATAAGCGAGCGACGCTCACTTATCAAATTTTGTATTTCCCTGTTTGTAATTACGTTCCATTCGCACGTGCCTGTGCCTAGCTTCTCTTTCTTTATTATGAAAATTTTCCTTATTTAGTAGTAAATATTAATTAAGTAGTCTAAATCTAAATATATAAAAGAAAAGGTGGCTGACTGACTGACTGATCTATCAACGCACAGCTCAAACTACTTGACGGATCGGGCTGAAATTTGGCATGCAGCTAGCTATTATGATGTAGACGTCCGCTAAGAAAGGATTTTTGAAAATTCAACCCCTAAGGGGGTGAAACATGAGGTTGAAATTTGTGTAGTCCACGCGGATGAAGTCGCAAGCATAAGCTAGTATACAATAAAAGGAAAAGGTAGCTGACTGACTGACTGACTGACTGATCTATCAACGCACAGCTGAAACTACTGGACGGATTGGGCTGAAATTTGGCATGCAGACAGCTAATATGACGTAGGCATCCGCTAAAATTTTAAAATTTTCCGGGATTTTTGAAAATTCAATCCTTAAAAGGAATCCTTAATTATATCCTTAAATATATAAAAGGAAAAGGTGACTGACTGACTGACTGATCTATCAACGCACAGCTTAAACTACTGGACGGATCGGTTTGAAATTTGGCATGCAGATAGCTTTTATGACGTGGGCATCCGCTAAGAAAGGATTTTTGAAAATTCAACCCCTAAGGGGGTGAAACATGAGGTTGAAATTTGTGTAGTCCACGCGGATGAAGTCGCAAGCATAAGCTAGTATACAATAAAAGGAAAAGGTAGCTGACTGACTGACTGACTGACTGATCTATCAACGCAAAGCTGAAACTACTGGACGGATTGGGCTGAACTTTGGCATGCAGAGTGCAGACAGCTAATATGACGTAGGCATCCGCTAAAATTTTAAAATTTTCCGGGATTTTTGAAAATTCAATCCTTAAAAGGAATCCTTAATTATATCCTTATTCCTATAGGAGTAAAATAAGGGGTTGATATTTATGTAGTCCACGTAGACGAAGTCGCGAACATAACCCAAGTAAATGAATAAATGAATATCAAATACTTATTTTATAACTTTGCTTTTTTTATTGACACAATTTTAAGCAGTATTCGGCATTAGTATAGCGGGTAGGCCACTCCATGTGTGTGTATTGTATTGATGATGCATTGTTGATTGTTGGTACATACTGAGCAGCCTCTAAAAATATGATTTTAGAAAGTCACCACACTGCTATAATAAATTGCATCAACCTTGTCCACCCACAAGCATTTACGGGACAATAATACGAAACACATGAGCATGACGCGGACTTCCTACATGTAGCCTGGGCTTTATTTCTAATCTCGGAGACCTTAAGTTACTCTACAGGTGAAAGTCGACTTTTAATCTGCTAATGAGAAAATTGATTGTTCGCGCAAAAGCTTTATCCTAGAGTCGAGACCGTGCAAATCCTTCATCTATGGTGAAAGGACTGAAAATCCACTGATGAAATAAATAATATTAAATTATTATTGTCGAAAGCCTATTTAAGATTTTTATTTCTGAATAAGATCATAGAAGAATTACTATAATTAGACACAGAAGTCCTAGATCTACAAATTCTTTAGGTTAATCGTATATTTTGTTCAGCAGGCGACATAAATAGCAGTTTTATACCTATAAGTCCATGGGCTATCCTTACCTTGAGGAAGTCAATAATGGCCATACATAAGTCAATACGACCGTCTCGCACATGTCTAAGTTGAATCGTTTCGCTTCCGAATCGCTTTAGGTGAAATCGTAAACTCGAAACAGTTATCATGATAGCAATTTACTTACATTTTATTTTTAATAATGTTAAAACCATGACTAAGTAATAATTACTCGTAAAATACGCCTATATTTCAACCTTCGGATTTTAGTCAGGTCCTTGACTGTTGAGCTATAGTCTTAATTTGTAATGACATTCTCCATTAATAGTCCTAATTTTTAATGACATTCTTCATTAAATTGAGCCAATACTATTTACTCATTTGCAATAGTTTAGTCACAATTCTAGCATATCGCTAATGTAGATAGATATTAAATTTATCAATAGAGTGAGAAGGTATGCCAGTCATTCAAGTTAATTATTTGTAACTGATAACGTCTCGAATATGTAGGGTTACCATTTGTAAATTTTAAAATGTTTATATTCTATAAGTATTATACTTTGTATTCATTAATTCTTTCAAAAAAGTGAATCGAACTTGTGGCCACAAACTTTACCTCCTGTATATACAATTTTGCCGTCGCTGTAGGCTGGAAATCTAGGAGATTCCGATTCTAAGTTTTGGGATCAAAGCTACATGTTGGCTATCATTCTAGACGACTACTACTAAATTGGATGTCAAAACTTAATAGCGAGCAAATGCGATGCGAGTTCTAATTTCGTAGAAATCAATTTTTTTCTTGCACTCATGCTTGCGGCTTGGAAAAGCGCACCACACCGATGCCGATGGCATGAAAAAGTTACAACACCCATTTGCCATTTGATTAGCAGTTTAAGTATAAACGAGCATTGAAATTAAATAACAAAGTAATCATGTTCAAATCGATGTTATGGATTGGTGTGGGCTGCAAGAATTGGTTCTGGGCTCTTAAGATGAAAGACTGGATGGTATTCCCTGGCCCATGGAAGCCCAGTACACAAGGCTAGTGAACAGGCGGGAATAGCGATAGGACGGTGATGACCACGTCACATCACGCCACTGCTTTATCGCACGCTAATCACAGCCGCTGCCGAACCTTGACACACACTTGTGTTCAATGACTAACACCAGCCGCCTGTATCACTTGCCAACTTAATTGCACAATTGCTTTGATAATGATAAGCTTAGTATGTACTAAATGTCTGTGATTTTGTGCAGGGTTCTGATTTGTTATAAAATTTAAAGAAGGTGTAATGGACTAGCGCTTCGTTATTTTATAAATGCTGAAAACTTAAAGCTATAATAATATAGCTAGCTATTTATATATTAAAAATATATAAAATTATAATATATAAAAATATATATATTAATAATATATTGAAAATATATAAATGACTGGCTACGGCCCGCAATTTCGTCCGTGTGGATTTAGATTTTAAACAATCCCGTGGAAACACTCTGATTTTCCGGGATAAAAAGTGGCCTATGTCACTCTTCCGGTCTTTAACTATATCCGTGCATAAAATCACGTCTATCGGGTGCTCCGTTGCGGCGTGGTTAATGGACAAACCAATAAACAAACATACTTTCGCATTTATAATTAGTATATAATAATGAGTATTGGTATAAATTATTTATTTGTCTATTTGTGGTCAAAGTAGTCAAAACTTTGAAATGAATGCCCGAATGTTAGGTAAAAAGTCTCCTTGCCCTCAGAGAGAGAAATAGTAATTAAGGACACTTCTATCCACGTAGCTCTACTGCATTTTGGTATGAAAACTGCAATCATAGAAATGTTATCAAAATTTCTGTATGTGCAATGCAATCCATTCCAAAAACACCAGCACCAGACCAATTTTCCTCGCATATATTTCCTCAGCGTTATTTTCCTCCGAAACGAAATAGGTATGATCAACAAATCAACTTCACCTCAAAATAAACTTTCGCTTTCAGGTTGGTTTTAGTTGCTTATTTATATCACGTCTATTTCTGGTTATTCAACTGGTGGCATTTACAAATCGACTTTTTCTGTCTGACCTTGTAACTTCAAACCACTGATATGGGCATATACAAGTACGCTGGAAGAGGTACGCTATACAAAATAGCAGTTATTTTTTGTGCCGATTTGAAGCGCCCCACCGAGCGTACCAGAAATTCGTGTTGACTATGTTGACACATGTCTAATTACTAGCATTTAGTTCCGACTACGCTCACATGACGCTCACTGCTGCTATCAGCGCCAAATTAGCGAAAATAAAGTTGCTTTAAAAATAGGTCGGCAATCGCAATTCCAGCGTAGTTATTAGTAGAGGTCAGTGCTTCAAACGATGAAAACATCTTAACGAAATCGTAAACGAAAACGAAAAAGTAAAATTTACAGGAAAAGAATAATTAACCACTGAAGTAATATTTACATATTAATATGACGCCAAAAGACCTACTTCCATATTAATTTTCTTGGATTGTAATCATCGTTTTTTTTTTAAATATTAAAGAATATTAGCCATGTTAAATGACTAATATCCCCCTTTCCTCTCCAACTAAGCCTCAAGCTTGTGCTAGGAGTAAGTACGACAATAGTGCAACGGGCGGGGTTTGAACCGTCGACCTTTCGGTTTTCAGTCCACTACTCTACCCGTTGAGCTATTGAGGTTTAAATCGTTAAAGATAGGTTATTAATTTCATATATCCTACCTTTTCCCTTAATTACATACTTTAATTGTTCACAAAACAGAACCACTCCCTTGTAGCTAATTAGGTACGGTCTACGTCATACCAATTGTATTAGGGTTAATTGACTCATTTACATTAGGGACTGATAAACCTTTAAATGTCCTAAACGAGTAGGTATCTATACTCGTAAAGATACTGTATACTAATGAGTAACTATATGACATCATTAACTATGAATGAGTCAAGCAGCTAAATAATAGAGATCCTTGTTTGCAGTATGCCAAACGATCTGTAGGCGAAACAACTACATAGTTGTGACAATCTGCTTTGTTGGCATGATAGGACGAAACATTTGATGATGTGACGAATGTGCAGTATTTCCACACGAGTAGATATGTATTTCTGTTTAAGGATATTTTATTATTTGCCTGCACTCCATAAAAGGAATGAGTTCACGTACGGGTACCTACTACCTAGTGTCCTTTGGCTTCCGTTTCAACTTTCAGCCAAAAAGCCACTTCGGCCTAACCTACGGCTTCGGCCAGAATAGACCGAAGTTTTGGCCAAAGCGGAAGGGGCAACAAGGGTACTGATTATCATCATCTTCATCATCAAGCGATAGACGTCCACTGCTGGACATAGGTCTCTTGTAGGGACACGCCACGGTCTTGCGTCGCCTGAATCCAGCGGCTCCCTGCGACTCGTCTGATGTCGTCCGTCCACCTAGTGGGGGGTCTTCCAACGCTGCGTCTTCCGGTGCGAGGTCGCCATTCCAGCACCTTGGGACCCCAACGTCTATGGGTTATACGAACTATGTGCCCCGCCCTGACTTCAGCTTCGCAATCCGTTGAGCTATGTCGGTTACTCTAGTTCTCTTACGGATCTCCTCACCTCTGATTTGATCACGTAGAAAAACTCCAAGCATAGCTCTCTCCATCGCCCGCTGAGTGACTCTGAGCTTTCTTATGAGGCCCATAGTTAGCGACAATGTCTCGCATTATAATAAGGGTAGGTACTGATTATAAGTATACTGATCGTCATTAATTTAGTAGGTTTCCCATGCGATTTTAAATAAAAATAAATCCACGCGGACGAAGTCGTGGCCCGTGGGCATAATCCAGTGAGTAATATGAATTGAATTTGTTTATTTTTCAGTCACTGCAGTCCCCAGCACCTTACAGCGACGACCCAATCGCGATAGCAGAGAGAGATCGATGCGCATACGGACGCATCCCCCGAGCCGCGGCGCTCGCCGGCGCAGCCAGCCGCAGGGTGCGGGTGTACTCCGACGGCATCTACGACATGTTCCACCAGGGCCATGCGAGGCAGCTGCAACAAGCAAAGACTGTATTCCCTAATGTCTATCTAATTGTAGGAGGTGAGTTTGAACAATTCTATATCTAAATATCTCTGCACTTTTTTACGGTTCCGTACCCGAAACCCTATTACTAATACTAAGCCTTTGATGTCCGCCCGTCCGTCTGTTTGTCTGTCAGCGGGCTGTATCTCGTAAACGTGATAGGTGGAGAGTTTAAATTTTCAAATGCCCGCCATATAAATTAAAAAAAAATATATCAAGTGTTATGTCTTGTACGATGCCGATGGTACGGAACCCTTCGTTTGCGAGGCCGACTCGCACTTGACCGATTGTTATTATATTCTAAGAAATTGTGCGACCTAGTTCTGTCTTTACCATTTTACTATCGCAAAGGTCTGCGTCCTCATAGTACGCGACAGGTCGAGATAACAATCGGGGTAGTGCCCGTGCCACACTTGCACGTCACCCGCGCTATTCTATACTAGGTTAGCGCGGGGGCTGTACGGGTGTGCGGGGCGCCCCCACCCCGATTGCCATCTCGGCCTGTCGCGTACTACACAGTCGAAATTCCACGGACTCGTACAAAGCGATTCCTCGTTCCCTTCCTCTTTTCTAATACGCATTGCTATGGACATTGGAATGCTCTTCCGGCTTTCGTTTTTCCCGCCAGCTTTATTTGTACCTCCATAAAGCAGAACGTGAAACCAATTACGTTACATAATATCTTGCACATCTCTGGTATTGAGGCAGCTGTAGATAAAAGTTTCCTGGAGTGAAATCCCTATCGGAATTTTGGTGTTGCAAAATATCTGCTAGGTAAAATTGAAAGAAATAAACCTTTCTATTATGATATCGACCAACCTAAATTTATCAAAACTTTATTTTCTTTATTTTTTTTGTGGCCATAATACCTACTCAATTCAATTGTATATCGGATGACGGATACACATGAATGAATATGTCGCCCTAAACAACCACAACGCATTCCAAAATGTGCGTTTGGAATTATATTACCGGAGTATCAAAATGTAAAATACGATTTATTTTTGCTTTTTTGGTCGCTGGAGTATTTATAAATATGCTGGTATACTGTATACCTATAAGTTGCAGACTTTTCTTTTGTCGCATGACAATAATTTTATCTTAATTGAATGCGTAATTATGTCGAATCGAATCGAAAGATACCAAATCAAATTGAAAGTTCCCTACCTAAAAATAATTTTAATAATTTATTTTTAAATAGATGATGCCCGAGACATCGCGTGGATTTAGGTTTTTTAAAAGTCCCGTTGAACTCTTTGATATATCGGGATAAAAAGTCTACGTCCTTCCTCGGGATGTAAGCTAACTGCGTACCAAATTTCAGCCGGGCCGTGAAAAGCTAGCAGACAGACAGACACACTTTCGCATTTATAATATTAGGCGTATTTGGAACCCTCGTAGCTTTAGTTTTAAGTTTGCGAAATAATTATCACTATATCTTACAAATCCAACAACTGACAATCAAAAAGAGTAATTTATTACCTATTTTGAATAAATCATTTGAATTGAATTGAATTAGTATGGAAGTACGGATTTAATAATCAAATGGAGGCATGAACGTTATAACGTAAGTTAAATCCTATCCAGTTTCTATCGCTTTAATAAAATACTATCTTTATTTCCTTACACTTTTACTTTATCGTGTAAAAACTGATTATTACATCCTTATCATTTCATTTTATCTTATTTATTTATTTTATCATTGTGATTATAATGAAACTTACGCAAATTATCATCACGGCCAATAAATTAATTTTATTGTCACCTGTTGTTATCTTCGTAACATTTCCAACATACCTTGGATTGATTATTTCATAACAAACCGCATTTCATAAACGATTCAGTGTGATAATAATGTATGAAGGCATTTCACCAAAAGGATATCATGATGATGATTGAGACTGAAGACTAAACCACTAACAGTAACCTTATGTAATGGTAAACCGGATACGTCAGGATTACAACCTTTAGATTAACCGAGCCTTCGTGGGCACGCTAACGATACTCTTGCACTACGAGAGACAACACAAACTACCCTCAACAATCACTATAGCAACCCTCATTACTTATGAGGCATGACACCATCTACTATGCGAATAGAAACCCTAACTAACCCTACCTAGGTCGCCTCCACAGCACCCCTTCTAGCGACTCCCAGACCGACCATCTAACCTAGCAACCATAACCTCAACTAGTCCAACCAACAGGATCCACATTACGTTACAACAACAATTTTCACACACTTCACCCATCTTTGAGGACACTATGGAGAACTCTCAGGCATGCAAGTTTCCTCACTATGTTTTCCTTCACCGTGAAAGCAATTATTTTATTGCTCAAAACGCACTATATGTGCGAAAAGCGAAAATATAACTCCGAAAAGTTAGAGGGCGATAATCCAGTTTAGCGATCTATAAAGGATTTAAATATAAATTACTGAAATAATGTAAAGGATACCACAAATTCCTTTCCAGTGCTCGTATGAACTTACTCTATGGAATAAGTGAACGCACTTCGGCTTACAGCAGTGGTCAGTATAGAAACTGTTTGCCTCTGAGATTTAAATTAGAATAATCATTTCGTGCTGCGTGTCGAGGTGCTGGAATGGCGACCTCTCACCGGAAGACGCAGTGTTGGACGGACCACATCAGACGAGTCGCAGGGAGCCGTTGAATTCAGGCGGCAAGACCGTGGCGTGTGGAAGTTCCTACAAGAGACCTATGTCCAGCAGTGGACGTCTATCGGTTGATTATGATAATGATGATGAATCATTTCGTGATGCCAATGAATTTGCATAGAGATTGAGCTACTATTAATACCTAGATGACATGACAATTTTGTCTTAGTCTATTATGGAATACTGAATAACAAGATCTAGGCTAGCGAATTTGGCACGAGTCCTAGAAGGTGCAATGGACCGACTCTATTGACCGGCTTTATTTTTTACTAGCTGATCCGCCCGGCTCCGCTCCGCTCATCCATCCATCCATCCATCCATACATAGGCCTTATCAAAAGCGCGCCAACAAACACGGCCCTTCCTCATTCATCCGCTTCCCGCCATCATATCAATTTCTATTTATCTCGAAGAAGGTTGTGAAAATGCTCGAATTTCCAAGCATGTTTAAGAAAAAGTAACTTTCTAATGGTGAAAGAAATTATAAAATTAAGTTCAATAGTTTTAGAGTTTATCGATTACAAACAAACAACTTTACTCTTTATAATATTAGTATCATAAACGCCGTGAGACTAGAAGTGTACGAGTATCGTATATTTTTGTTACGTAAATAAATATGAAAGGACAATTTCCCTATTGTTTACGGCCATACGAAAGCACTGAACTAGTTTTACAGAGCGCACTTCTGAATAGGCCACGTTTTCAACATGCAGATTTGCACAGTGAATTTGTATGCGCAAAGAAAATGAACAGTTTATTCTTTCTTTTTCATTAAAAATTATATTCTTGGGAAAAATATATTATAAGCGTACCTATAACTTATATATTGCTGCGGCAATATTGTTGCGGTTTGAGAATTTTGTTATTTAGGTAGTAGTGTAGTAGTGTGAATCTGAATTTTGCGAACGATTAGCTTTACTTTCAAAATAATTTGCCAGCGAAATATTCTTAGCTATTTCTGTTCTTTGTTTGTGTTTCTGTCTTTTGTGAAAGCAACCTTCTGAAATGAACAAACATCGTAAAAACACAAATAGCAATTTCTGTTTTAAGATCTTTCGTATGAATTACTAATGTTGTTTCTTAGAAACTCAGGTTTCCCGAATTAAAAGTAACCTAAATAAACTGGAATATAGTGCTTTATTCTATTGTATACAATTTCTAAACTAAATTGACAGGTCTAAATCTAGTGGTGTCCTTATTTTTTTTGAAAGGGGTAGTCAATATTTTGACATCCACGTATGCGGATTATTAGAAGTTCACAACCGCGGATGCGGATGTCTGAATTGATGCGTATGTTCCGCATTTGCGGATGTGGATGCAAATATACGTAGCACCCTGTTGGGTACCATTGTACACTTTTTGATTGGTCAGTTAGCGAACGAAGATATCAACTAGCTAACACGCTCCACTCTGCGCCCGCCCAATTTCTGTGCCGGTCGTTACTTGTTCCAAATATGAATCCGCATCCGTAAATGCCCCGCATTAATTGATGCGGATGCGGATGTCTGAATTTATGCGAATGTTCCGCATTTGCGGATGCGCATATCTGTAACACCCCTAATTTAGACCTGACATTTTAGATTAAACTAAACTAATAGGTCTAAATATAGTGTTTTCCCACGGACTTGGGGATCCTTTTCCGCAGGGAGTATTATGCAATGCAAGGTACATATACTTAACAATGTATTTAGATTAGATATGATTTTAGTTTCGTATAGAGATTCTCAGGTCTAAATCTAGTATAGTTTAGAGATTATTTATGTACAACATAAGTGCCCACACAAGAATAATTTAGAATCGTATCGGCACATTTTAAAATGAGATCATATTTAAATCAGTATCAATATTACAATAATTAAAGTGAATATTCATTTAGCGATCTTTGGACTCATCGTTGTTGTTAATAATGCGGACGTTGCTTGGTAGCTAGTAGGACCTACCTACATATGTATAGTACGCGACAGGTCGAGGTAGCAATCGAGGTATGAGGCAGGGGGGCGCCCCGCACACCCGCACGTCACCCGCGCTATCCCGCACCGGGTTAGCGTGGGGGCTGTACGGGGCGGGGGTGTGGGGCGTCCTCACCCCGATTGCCATCTCGACCTGTCGCGTACTATACTTATATTGAAGACGTGGTTCAAAAAAATTGTCATTGTGTATGCGATTGATAAATATTTAATTATTATCTTTTAAAACATTGATATACTTAATTATTACTTAATTACATTTACTGTAGGTATTATTTGGTACTTCACAACGTTTCCGAGTAAAGAAATACTAACTACTAACATAATATCTGAAGAAAATATAGGTGTAAGTCCCGCAAATTGCTATTGCGCTGGAACCATGTCTCATTAGTCATTAACATCGAAATGACGTCATTTTGTCGTCAGCCGAAAAAATATACCATCAGCTCGAAACTTCAGTCTAGTGCTGACGTCACTAAAATGGCGGCCAGGCGCATTAGCAATTTGCGGGACTTATACACGGACGTCAGTCGGGGTCCAGATTGTATCTAACTGGGCGTAATTTACCAAGTGGACGAGTTCTAGAAATATAATGCGATTCTGAGCCACGCCCACGGTCCAGTAATCATAATGCACTAGCACTATGGTACACACACTATCGAGTATCGACACAGCTATCGATAAAGAATTTTCAGGTGACGTCAGTGAACCATCACGTGCACTAGCGTTTCGAGGTTTAACCATCTTTAGAGCCTATTGTTCTCATATTTATCAGAGTTATGTACCTAATACCTTATTGCTAAGGTTTTTTTCATTCTGGTACACGTTAGCCCTTTGGCTGCGATCTCACCTGATGGTAAGTGATAATGCAGTCTAAGATGGAAGCGGTCTTACTTGGAAGGGGTATGGCAGTTTCATTAAACCCTGATCGGTTTCTACACAGTATCGTACCGGAACGCTAAATCGCTTGGCGACACGGCTTTACTGGTAGGTTGGTTTGGGTAACTCCGAGCCCACCACCATAAAATTGTGATAAATATTTTTTTAGGGTAGCTCCCCTACAGGTAAAGTGGGGATGATTTTTTTTTCCTTGTCTACCCCATAGTCTGGGGTATCGTTAAACAGGCCTTTTAAAACTACTGTGGGTGTGGGAAGTGGGAACATCATTTTTCGATTTCTAAATCCGTTCATAAAATATGATGTTTTAAAGTGCTAATTTTTATTAGAGTCAAGTGTCCCCCCCTCTATCAGCCAAATGGTAGTATATAGGAACGTGAAAAAATTCACAACAGTAGTATATATAATCAATTTTAAAAGAAAACTATCATGGCTAAGTAGGGTTCACAGGTTAAGGAGTTATATCTGTCTTTCGAGGATTGTGACTACGGAACCCTACACTGCTCGTGGCCCGCCACGCACTTGGCCGGTTCCATTGTTATTACGATTACCTATCCACCGTAACGAGACGCTTGTTAACCCTGGGATTTGAACTTTGTTTCTTTAATACATATGTTGTAGATATGTATTTGTATTTTTAATTCAGTACTTTTATAAGTTTTATAAAAACTACCTAGTTTTAAACGTTAAATTATAATATTTTGTTAAAATTGTTTCCCATTTAAATAGGCATCTATGTCAGTAATATATTCATGACGATTTGCAATCAAATCTACTATAATAAATCAAACTAAATATGGACCGTTGGTATTGGTATCTTAACTAAATCAGCCGGTATAAAACGACTGCTATCTTTTACAGCAAATAAATTAGCGACAAGGACAGCGCCATATTTTTTTAAAGAATATTAGTCCTGTTAATTATGACTAATATTCCCCATCCAACTAAGCGAAAAGCTTGTGCTAGGAGCAGGCACGACAATAGTGCAACGGGTGGGTTTTGAACCGGCAACCTTTCGGAATTCAGTCCGCTCCTTGACCGGTGAGCTATTGAGGCTTTAAAAAAAATTTAGAGCTGTCAATTTAGTTGAGAGAAGATAGTGTGCAAGAGAATTGGTAATACTAATATCATTCTGTATCAAAGCGAGGTGTATCTAATAAGTATAATGTTATCATGTCTTCTTATATTTAAACAATTATTTTATTCACCTGTGTAAATAAGATACGCGTAACTACTTGCGTAAGAAGAAAATTCTATAAGTAGAGTAACAAATAAGCCCGCTGATTATGAACGGGAAAAACTTAAAATTAGGGTTTACATTCTACACACTACGAGTATCTAATATCTGTATCTAAGCAATAAACTGATTAATCCGATTTATTACCCGTCGCGTCGGTCTCTATTAGAGAGAGAACCAGCGCGTGCCAGGCCTTCCTTATTTTATAAAAACTGAAAGTTTATCTGCGTATTGTCCTCAACACTGGGAGGAACGTTTGTTTGGATCATGGTGGCTTTGGGAGATAAACGGAACGTTTCCTGAACGTCGTGGGAACCCCCGCCAGACACCCTTGAACGTTAATAATTTATTAAACTTTAAAGGTGTCTGGCAGGAGGTTGCCACCATACTAAGTGTCTGGCAATGCATGTCGTGATTTCAATCGCGACGAGTATTCTGAACAAAATAAAAAACATTAGACTTTATACTTTTAAGTAAGATTTTTTACACCCTTATTACCCGCTGTCTCCCATAGCCACCGTGATTAAAACAAAAGGTCGAATCTCTATATCTGAGATAATAAATTATATCAGATTTGAAACGTGTCCGGATTAGATAGCAGACACGATGTCTCCAATCTAATCCTTTTATGACAAAAAAACACATGTCCGTGATGCTTTTTCATCCAATGTCACAATTTCCCGGAAAATGTACCTCTTGCCTTGAAGATGTAATAGATATAATGCAAGGTTTTAGTAATTTACGTAATTATCACCATCATGACCTCATAATTTTAGAGCAAAGTTTAAAAAGAGTGACGAAGAAGAAGAAGAAGGAAGAATGAATAGACACGTTCTAGGCAAGCGCACTCCGCCTTAGCAGCTTAGGCTGTATCATCACGTATTATTTGGTATGATTTCAGTCAAGTGCATGCCTATTTAGTTTCTAAAAAAGTTGGAAGTGCAGTGTGGTGTCGGACGACTTCCAAATTCCAGCTTACCAACGCTGAATCGAGTTAGCGGGAAGTGGGTGGATGAGGAAGGAGGAAGACCGTGTGTGGTAGACGCATACAGGCTAATGGATGGAATAATAGATGAATGGATGGGGGAATAGATGAATATAATAGATTTAAAATTTAAATGTATTTACAACCTAGGCGATAACCGCGACTTCGTCTGCGGGAACTTTTTGATTTCTCGGAATAAAATTTTTACAAAAAAAATAAAAACCGACTTCGATTACACAAACACTAAAAATTGAAAAATAATTTAATTTATTACCGAATATATTATGTATACAAGAGTTAATATAGTTCCATAATAATACTTTTTGGTGCCGGTGCCAATTAGCTTTAGCTGCGCGAATCGTCTAGACTTCATATTTTTATGAGACTCCACAATGGCACCTCATTGGCACCGACCACAAAAAATATTATTATGGAACTATATTAACTCTTGTATACATAATATATTCGGTAATAAATTATATTATTTTTCAATTTTTAGTGTTTGTGTAATCGAAGTCGGTTTTTTTTTTTTTTTGTAAAAAAATTTATTTCACAATTTTTAGTGGCCCCATGGAATTATGCTATGACTGGTTAAAAATCTACTGTTTACTAAGCTATTACACTGATCGCGAGCAATTTACTCTTATCCGTTGAGGAGTTCCAGTATCTATCTTCGAAGATGTTCATCAGATCTTCACCAAATTTAAATGGGACCAACTTTGAAGTGTACCCTTTCAAACAAAAAAAGAATTTTCAAAATCGGTCCAGGCGTCTTCGAGTAATCGGGGAACATACATAAAAAATAAAAAAATAAAAAGATTCCGACGAATTGAGAACCTCCTCCTTTTTTTGAAGTCGGTTTAAAAGTACCTAGCCTATGTGTTATAAGCTATCTCCATTTTAAATTTCACCTAAATCCGCACGCAAAAACACACGCATGATGTTTTTATAGTAAGTTAAGCTAAATAGCCTAGTGGTGAAGAAGTCGGTCGAATCTATTCGGGAGGTCCGAAGTTTGATCCTGGGCATGCAATTCTAACTTTTCGGAGTTGCAACTAAATATCACTTGCGGTGGGAGACATAAAATTTATATAATTCTATTATGCCAAAAATATAGACAGTGTTTAATTTAAAAAACATGTACCTTGTTACGGACTCATTGAGTAGTTTCTAAAGTACTTAACTAAAACATTCTCATTTATAAGAAAATAAATTCTAGAAAACAATAGAACATTTCTCAAAATGGATTTATGTAAAAGCGTGCGATCTTTTGTGGTATTCCACAGTCAAGTCTGTACTTATTCAGTAAGAATGGCTTAATATAAAAGCACGCCATCTTTTCTGGAATGTCTTCCTAGGTTCCTAAATAAAACAGAAAAAGATATAATGGTAAAGCGGTCAATGCTCTAGATTTTAGAACTAGGTTGCCCTATTTTGTACGTAACATCGAATTTCATATTTCGTAAATAGATGTATGAAAGCAGATATCATCTTAAAATATTTATCCAGGGAATAAGAAATGGGGGTAAAATACAAGCTATGTATGCGGGATGTATCCTAGTACATTAAAAAAAACCGGCCAAGTGCGAGTCAGGCTCGCCTCGTTCCTCGTTTCGTAAAAGGTATAAATAATACAGCCGCAAAAATAAATCTCTCCTGTTTGGGACCACATTTAACTCTTGGTTTGTAAAAGTTTTATGCTGGTTTCCAAAAACCGTACCCATACATAGTAGTTAGAGCTTCAAATAGTTGTGACGGACGAACTGACGGGAACAAAATCGCACAATTGATTGCTTTTTTACCATTTAGGTACGGAACCGTAAAAAGTGGAAAACAACATGTTGTCATGACTTTCGAAATTTAATTATATTTAGATGTTTATTAAATAAACCCGTAAAAAATTCCGTTTTCCGTTTTAAAAATAGGTCACAAATACAAGTTAACAAACATCACGAACAACAAAACAGAACAATATTATTGATATTGTAACAAATCAGTAGGATCACTAATGTTAGCGAGAGGAATGAAAGTTTCTCTGCGTATTATCAACACGACTGGGGGGAACGTTTGTTTGGACCATGGTGGCTTTGGGAGATAACAGGATAATAAAGGTGTAAAAAATCTTATGTCAAAGTATAAAGTCTAAATTTTTTTTTTCTTTGGGGTAGTAATAGAAATCACATCATGCATTGCCTGTACCCGTAGTACAAGATTTTACGTCTCACCAATCCAAACCAAATTCGTGAGTCGAAATACTAATTAATTAAAATCAGTGGCATTGAATATTTGACTTCAATTCAAGGCTGTTTAGGTCCATTTTACTGTAACGCGGAAGTATTTCGACTCACGAATTTGGTTTGGTTTGGTGAGACGTAAAATCTTGTACTACGGGTACAGACACTTAGTGTCGTGGGAACCCCCGTCAGACACCCTAAACGTTAATAATTTATTAAACTTTAAGTTTAAGTCGCTGGGTCTTAGGCCATGTTGCAACTGCGTTTTTACTTTTTACAGATTTCAAACATGATAACCTTCAAATATAGTAAAATTGTAAATCTATCTCTTGGTAGGTACTAGATACTTATTATTTACGAACTCGAAATTTTCACCTCTTTCATTTGACCTTTCACTTGATACGATAGCAAAAAGAATTTCATAGACGCCCACTTTTTTGGATGTAACATTGGTCATATTGATTTTGTTCGTATAAAATGTAGCCTATGCTGCCTAAGTCACCCAGATCATAATAACGAATCTTATTGATTGACACACTTTCATCAAAATTAGTTAAGTAGTTTAGGAGCTATACTGGAACATATATACGTAATACAAAAATACATACATAGACTGCTAAAATCATAACACTTTCTTTTCGCTTTGCGTGGTCGTAAAAAACTGAGCTGCATAGGCTTCTTTTCAACTTTTGTATAAAGCTGTGCAATTTAGCCCGCTTGCATCTTAGACTCCATCATCATTTACCATGAGATGAAAGCGTAGTTAAGGGCAACTTGTATTGGAATAAAAAAGTTTAATAAGTACCGTTTCTGAAAACTTTTTTTTTCTTTGTTTTCAGTCTGCAGTGACAGGCTAACACACAGCCGCAAAGGGCGGACGGTGATGACTGAAGACGAAAGGTACGAAGCCGTCCGGCATTGCAGATACGTCGACGAGGTAAATATATCGAATATTTATGTACAAAACTACAGTATTTGTTCCTCAGCCTTGAGTATAAGTTGGCATTCGAGACATCTGTACGGTGAACCTTTTGAATACTTAATCCTACGTACCACTGCTGGTCCCATAAAATGACCTGGCCTCAGTGGCCTGTTCAGTCGTAGTTATGTGCAGCAGACAGAGAAGTCTATGAAATAGGCAGGAATTCATTATAAATAATATCTATCCCGGCTGTACTCACGTGTCTAGTCGACGTTAGCCCGACTAGTTTCGAACCCATCCGGGGTCCTTTTTCAAGGGAGTCAGTTCGCGCATTGACTGACTGTGATAGTCACAGTCGCGGCGCGTGCGCGAACTGACTCCCTTGAAAAAGGACCCCAGATGGGTTCGAAACTAGTCGGGTTAACGTCGACTAGACACGTGAGTACAGCCGGGATAGATATTATTTATAATGGAAATCACTCACGGCAGTTTAAACGATAAAAGGCAGGAATTCGTTTAAATAATCGGCATCTCTTGAGCTTGAACCTAATATTTATTAGTTAATGTAAAGGTAACTCTAAAAACCGTTTCATAAATCAAGTCCATGTTATTGTACCAAAAAACAAATTACACTTGACATTTTAAATTAAGTAAGTACCTTTTGTATTTTAATAATAATACACTCGTATATTCATGACATTTATGATTTTAACTAGCTGTAGCTTATAACTCTAAAGTCCATTTCATAAGTCAAGTCCATAATTGTACCAAAAAGCAAATTACACTTGGAATTTTAATGTACCTTTTGTATTTTAATACAGTGGTGTATAATGCGTACAAAATGAGTTCAACGCGCCATTTTAACTTTATATTGTGTCAACTGTCATATCAAAAGTACGATTTTAGTCCATAATTTAAAAGTGAACCGTACTTTTGACATGACAGTTTACACATTAAAATGGCGTGTGAGAGTTTATTTTGTATGGACGATTCATAAAATTAGTCCATAATAGTACCAAAAAGCTGATTACACTTGGAGTTTTGAATTACATTTTGTATTTTAATAATATAATTACAGTCGTATATTCATGACATTTATGATTATAACTAATTAGCGCAATTATTTTTGATAATAATTCATTTGTAATGCAGTTCTGCAACTTATTTAATGTACATTTTATGTGACTATAATATGTCTTATTTACCCATTTGAAAAATTTAGTTAGGTAAGTAAACTAATTTTATAAAAATAGTAAGTAGGTTGCTATATATATTATATAGAATACGACCAGAATTATTAAAAATCCTTTCTTAACGGAGGTCGACGTCATAATAGCTATCTGCATGCCAAATTTCAGCCCAATCCGTCCCGTACCTACTCAGTAGTTTGAGCTGTGCGTTGACAGATCAGTCAGTCAGGCACCTTTTCCTTTTAAATATGTATTTAGATTAATGAACCAGACTCTAGACTCTACCAGATTTAGTGCCGATTTCACTAACACCAACGTCGAGTGACGTTTAACCAAAGAATAAATTGGTCGTAATGACAGTTTTTGTATTGAAAACCTGCCAACGGATAAGACTTATTTTTCGTTGGTGAAGTCGGCCCTTAGTGATCAAACTTCCAAACTAACTTTTTTATGTACCTTTCTATTTCTTATCCGTTGATAAAATATGTTTTACCACTTAGCACATTCGTAACACAAATCGTCGACCACTCATTTACAGCTGAGTGTCTAATTTTAGCGGTCAACGACGTCACTCTAAATTTAGCAGCGGGTCAGTAGCGAGTGATTTACTAACCCACTGGCCTTTTTCTATTGTATTACGATTTCTTCACATTCAAATATAACACGCAAAGGAACTCTTGAAAATTCGTTGCGATTATAGTAATGCAATCTGATGTCTGAACACGAGGCGTATGACTGCGCGTTGTGCATAACCCAGAGCTCAGACAGGCTTGTGTGTGTTTAATCTTTCAATTCAATTCAATTTTATTTTATGGCGCGCGGCTGCACCAAACGGGCGCAATTTACTTCGCCAATGTCGTGTGGAATTGAAGAGACACTGTTTAAGCGCAAACTACCATGTTGCAACTTCAGATTGGACTCTTTATTTAAACATTATCGGTTTTGTGGTTCGACTGATGTAAAAAATGATGATGAATATGATGTGTATTGTGTATCAGTCACGATTAGTTACATAAACAAGAGGTCCCGGCTTGACCTTTAGATTAGGGTTTTTTTTAAATGATGTTATCTAGGTAAATTGGATCCAATCTTGGCAAAGTTGTTGACGATTTTAACCATGGCCAGGCACCGGCAAATTAAATTGAGAAAAACATTATTTTCATCAAAATTAAACAAGCTATACATTTTTCGATACAATCGCGCTATGGCTCGTTATTGAATTGATCTATCTAGGATACTGTGGTGGACGCTAACCACCGGTACAAGTAGATTTTGGAATATTAGATTTTTTAACTACTCGTTATAGAGAAAACCTATTTAGTAAGGGGTCTATGTTATAGGATTTAAATAAGAGAGGACTAATTTTCCGAAATTTTCGCGGACGGTTCAGCTATTAAAGCTAGCTGGGGATTATTCGCTAACTCAGTTATCATCACTGAATTAAAGCCATCAAGCTCATTTGACATTTATTTTTGATCTATTCAAAGTTTACATTCAAAGTTTACTACGAAATATTATTTTGTACCGCGCAGTGAAGCAACAATGTAGAACCAACCAATGTCAAATGGGTTTGATGGCTTTTATTTAGTGATGATCACTGAGTTAGCGGATAACTCCGCTGGTGTAAGATATTAAAATAGAAACCCTGACATTCAAAATTTCTTTATTGGTGTTCAGGTGGTACGCGACGCGCCGTGGGAGTACGACGAGGAGTTCCTGGAGAAGCACAAGATCGACTTCATCGCGCACGACGACATCCCTTACACGACGCAGAACTGCGAGGACACCTACGCCATGATCAAGGCCAAGGACATGTTCGTCGCCACCGAGCGGACAGAGGGTGAGACACTGTCCTATAATTTATATACCAGCTATAATATCAGCTTGTGTCTGTTGTGTTTTGGCGTTGTCTACCACTAAAAACGAACCTTTCGTTTTGCCTTCGTCCTCAACCGATGGAGCTCCACTGCTGGATCTTCGGTCTTCTGCTGTATCCAACGATTCGTTCAAAGACATTATTAGTCCACCTAATAGAAGGTCTGTCACTGTCGGTCCACTGTTTTGGCACATCAACGTTGATCGGTTCTTCGAACTATTGATTCAGTTTCACGACTGTTTGAGCTTTGTGGTACATTATGTTGGTTACTCTTGGTTTTCTACGCATGTCTTTATCTTATTAACCATGTACGAACCGTTCGTAAGAATTCGTTTGCGCAGGAAAGTGCAACATAACGCCGACTAAAACTGAATGTACACCAATGAAATACAGACCTTATATTGCTTGACGTTAAGATTTTAAACATAAAAACACAGACTAGTACGGTCTCGCTCACAATTCGTGCGTACAAAACTTAGCGCGTAGGCAACAACACGGACGGACGCGCGCTATGATTGGCTGAGATCTTTTCGCGCCATTCAAAAATAAGATTGCTGCGCGGGTACATCGGTGTAACGTACAAAAGTGATTCGGTACAAGTTGTAGAAGTATGTGTTGTGTTGCAGGCGTGTCGACGTCGGACATCGTGGCGCGCATCGTGCGCGACTACGACATCTACGTGCGGCGTAACCTGGCGCGCGGCTACTCCGCCAAGGAGCTCAACGTGTCCTTCCTCAACGAGAAGAAGTTCCGTCTGCAGAACAAGATGGACGAGCTCAAGGACAAAGGCAAGAAGGTAACAACCCCAGTTCAGCTTTACTCTTTCATCCACTTCTCTCTACGCTGGCCCATAATAATGGTTCATACAAATCTGAAACATCTTAACTTTATCTCCGTTCTTTTCTTTATTCCTGACTAGCGACCTACCCCGGCTTCGCATGGGTGCAATGTAGATACTAATGTGGTGTCAGTGAGCAGTCTGATTTGAGATTCGAGATTTCTTCCAATATTTTGTGCAAATATCGTCATATTTCAACAAAAATAACACAAACCAATATTAAACTATACCTATAAACCTTCCTCTTGAATCACTCTATCTATTGGTGAAAACCGCATTAAAATCCGTTGCGTAGTTTAAAAGATCTACGCGTTCAAACATACAGACAGCGGGAAGCTACTTTATTTTATACTTCTTTATTCCTGAAGAATGTAGACCTGTGCCCTGTTTATCAAACGTTACAAGTCTTGTATTACAAGCGTTTCTCTTGTAAATTTGTGCATTTTTACAAGAATGCGTTTATCAAAACTACACTTGTAAACTACAAGCTACAAGTAATATCACTTGTAATACAAGTGTTTTTCACACTCCACATATTTGTGGTTTTGTTCATCAAAAATGCCTTTGTAGCTTGTAGCTTGTAACTTGTAACGAAAAAGTTGGAGAGCCTCCGTTGACTCTTAATTTATTTTACAAGTTATATGCAAGTATGATATTGTATAAAAGAATAATTAAATTATCTAGTACGTAGTAGTAAATCGGTAAAATAACTACAAAATAATTCAAAGGTGTAATTTTATTAAACTTATCAATGCTGCTCTTTTTAAATTTGACCAAAACGTGTCTCATATACATACGAGTATGCTGGCATAATCTTTTTACAAGTCCAAGCGACTGACATAGCAATAGTATCTCTTTCCACTCTGCTATTTTTTGGTCTTTAGATAATTTATCAGTAAATGCGCCAAATAAAATATCTTTTTTGTCACGAATTACTTAATTGAAAAATAATTGTAACTTTCGAATCAGATTTCGCCATTTTTTGCGGTGTAATTCGAATAGCGAATTTTTTTAAAGTCTATCTATTTTTCCAAATTTTAAGTCTAACCTTAATTCATGAAAAGAATGTACCCATTATTTTTAATTTAAACTTTTTGTGTAGGTACTTCCTGTTGGTGTACCGAAATAGAATAGATAAAAATAGGTAGGTAAATAAAATAAGAAGCAATAGGTTTTACAAATACATAGGTTATTTAACACAAAATTAAATTATTTGAAAACAAAATTTATTTCTAACAATAACTTGAGTAGTTATGGTACCGTAATTTCTATTTTATCGACATTTATTACGGTTGAAAAATTATATTGCAATTTAGCAAAAATAAAGTGTTATAAATTAAAAATACAAGTTCTACAAGTCTTGTAAAATCCTACAAGTCTTGTGAAATTATTTGATAAACATAATTTACAAGAGTTTGTAAAAAGTTCTTGTAACTTGTAACTTGTGAGCTTGTAGACTTGTAATGTTTGATAAACAGGGCACTGGAGAGGTCCTGGCTTCCACCGGCTTCTATTGTTAGCCATTTTCCTGATGTTTTAAAATTAGCATGTGCTGGACTCCCTCAGCTGATCAGTGTATATAGTACGCGACAGGTCGCGATGGAAATCGCTCAGCCTCACAGCACAGCAGTATCATCAGCAAAAGTAGCAATAGTATTGATTTCGAGTTCTGGAATATCGCAAGTATATAATAGGTACAGGACCCGCCCTAAAACACTACCTTATGGAACTCCAGCTTTTATATTTTCAGCTTAATTTTAAAATTAATTTACTAAATCACATTAGGTGGCGCTGTTGTCACTAACTTGCAATGTTCCACATAAAAATGTTAAAATATCTTGTACGATGGATGGTACAGAACACTTTGTGAGCGAGTCCCGACTCACACTTGACCGGTTTTCATGCAATGGTTAATGTAATCTCTAACCACTCATTTGTATTGCAGGTGATGACAAACATAGGCGAGAAGAGGGTGGATATTCTAACGAAGTGGGAGGAGAAATCTCGTGAGCTAATCGACACGTTCCTGCTGCTGTTCGGGCCGGACGGGCGCCTGTCCAACATGTGGAACGAGTCCAAGGGCCGCCTCATGCAGGCGCTCAGCCAGCCGCCCTCGCCCCGAGGTTCGCCCGCTCCTAGCGAGAACGGGGATGACCATGAACCCTTGAACAGGTAATATTTCATAATCATCTTCATTTCAGCTTGCAGCCGTCCATCGCTGAACATATACCCAAAGAGCGCTACCTCACCCGATCCTTAGCCTTCCTCAGCCAGCAACTTCCCGCCACCTTCTTTATTGTTGTTGTTTATTGTGTGGCTTATATCGTCGGTCCATCTTGCTTGAGGGGGCCTACCCTACGTTTATTTGTCCGCGGTCTCTACTCTAGAAGCTTCTGGCTTATAGGTTTAAGTATGCTGGAAGAGATGTGTCATACAAAATGACAGTTATTTGTTGTTTTAAATTTTAACTTTAATTTTAAATTTAAATTTTAAAAAAACAACCCCCTGCCAGACACCCTTAAACTTTAATATGTCTTGGCTGTCTGAACAACTCATTGGAGCGGTTGAGACTACGGACTTTTAAGGACAATCCCCAACACAGGGAGAAACGCATAGAAACTTTCAGCTTTTATTAAATAACGAAGGTCTGGCCCTCACAGGCTCTTTCTCTATGTACGTTACATATCTAATTCAATTTTGTTATTTTTACAGTAATTTGAAAGTCCAAACTGTTTGTTACAGAGGGTCAGCGTCACCGCCGCCGCCAAAGTCGCGGAGATACGAAGATCTGTGGGATCATCAAGCAGGTAACTGGGTAATTATTGCTCGCTTTCTTAGCTTGATGTCACACAGTACACCTCACTATTAGACACACGCCTAGCTTTTACTTGTAGAATGCACCGTAGATTTTGTGTTTAGTTTATTGACAACTTAAAATAACAATAGTACGTTACCACCAGCCGAGTCCTTTTAAACTAAAGAAGGCATTAATTGCTGTTTTCGAGGAAATAATAAAGAAATGAAATCAAGAAAACAGTTACATTGCTGTTTGTTTAGTTAGACGCCGTTAATAACTGAACTCTTTCACCAACTAATATTTAGTAATTCTTCATCCATGAAGTTATATAAACTCATTTTTACTTAAGCATTTTTAAACGCTCACATTAATAAATTTATTTTCTTTGGTGCTAATTCGCGCACACAAGTAGGTACGCACGCAGTACAAGTAATTCAATCTGAACACGATGTCTATGGCTTATGATATACAAAGACAGATCTCAGCCAGGCTTGTGTTTCTATTCTTTAGTGTATAACTTGCGCAAACCGACATGTTGCAACTTCAGATTGGACTACTTGTTTTGCATCATTGTAACAATACATTAGGCCGCGATTACACCTGTAAGTTTTACGCACGTAAACAGCTTACGTAATTAATTGTCAAGAAATTTACTACTGTAAATGTACTTAAAAGTGTGTTTACATTAGTAAATTTGTCGAAAGTTAATCATGTAAGCGACTTACGTGAGTAAAACTTCCAGGTGTATCCGCGGCCTTAGAACGATTTGTCACAGATGCATCGAGCTCTGAGTGCCTTGGCGAGTCGCAAGAGGCCGCACAGCGCCAGCTGACAGACGACGGTTCCGACAGCGACGACGACTACCAGGACACCAGCCCCTACCTCTAGGCCCCTACTACTATTGCAGTTGATAGAATCTGTATTGGACAATGGCGTAACGATGACGTGCGAACGGGGCCCTAACAGTGAATGGGAAGGCTGGCTACATAAAGAGAAAAGTTACTGGTTTAAACTTATTTTATAACTTATGAAGTAACGTACGTCGCGCCAAAAATTTGTACGTAAGCACGCACTTAACGTGCAAGTGACGCGCACATGTGATTCTTTTTGTTCGCGGGCAATTTTGTCTGAATAAATGGACTATAAATTAACATTATATAATTGGAATGTACTACAGAGTACAAGAGGTAAACAAATTGTCTTGGTAAATTTACGTTTAAAGACTGGCCACCATTTATTGTTTTTTTTTTAAAGAATGTACTGGGGTGGATTTTTATAGACGCCCGATTTAATAGAATATATATATTTTTTGCTCGTACTTTGTTATTGGTAGTTATCTTAGTAGAACAAATTTGGTATACCATGTTCAAGTATTGCTTATTAATGGTCAATATGCGTTAACTAATATGATAAACTGGTAGCTGCCCGAACTTTAACGGCAAATGTCCACAGCCAGATGAAACCTGGGGTGGGATACACATGGACAGGGGGGTAGTGGTTTGAGTTGGCTCTTTTCCATTACCGACACAGGTACCTCCGAGACTCGCAGATATTTATAGTCCGGGCCTAGATGTTAGACTGCCGCTAAATATAGAAGTGCTAAGTTTTTGTAGTTTAGGCCTTTTAATCTGGGGGTCTCGAGGCATATATATGTATAGTTACGCCACTGTATGGAAGTGTGTCAAAGTATTTATACGATGTACAACGTCCATATCACATCGAAGTTCGAGACGCGTTCTCCAACGAGCATTTCGCGAGTTCAGGACACAGATTCTCTGTGACACATACACTATTCAAAAATAAATTTTATTGGACCTAATAAGGGTTATCAATTTTTTTGGAGCTAGAGGAAATTAAGTCACTGATGAATAGAGCTGTGGCCGAAGTGGTCGATGCATTCCTGCGCGATACCTGGAGAAATGCAGATATGCGTACCTCTAGCTCCGAAATTTTGATATGTAGATATTTAAGTTTTATAAACTATCCCTGTGTAGATTGAGAAGAAATCTCTTCACAAGAACTGTCAGTCTTAAGACATCACAAGATGTGGGTTAGTGTGTTACAAATTACAATTAAAGTCACAGAGAATAGGGGTCCCTGTTGATGTATTAAATTATTATTAAGAGTATGATGTCGCGGCTGAGCACGTCTGTTTGTTTACATGAGTGAATGTATTTAATCCTATTAGTTTTAATTATATTATTTATATTTTATGTTTATTGTAAATTTCTCATTAAAAGGTATGCAGGATGCCTGCAGTTTTGTTAGCACCGAGAATACTAGGTGCAGAAAGTATCGCGGATATTATTTGAATAGTACATTTGACAGTTAATTAAAGAGGTGCTTAAAATAAATGTTTTTTAATATCCTTAAGTCTCCCTATATTAAACACTAACTGATGCCCGCGACTTCGTTCGCGTGGAATTAGGTTTTTAAAAATAACAAGTAGCCTATGTCACTCTCCGGGTCTTTATATAGACCCCTGCAAAAAAGCACGCCAATCTGTTGCACCGTTGCGACGTGATTGAAGGACAAACAAACACACTTTCGCATTTATAATAAGGGTACTGATAAAAAAAAATGTTCACTGTTTCAAGTTGTCTTGTCTGAATAAAAAATGTTCAAACTTGAGACTGTGCTTGCTTAGCCTCTCAATTGAACCTCAAAGGAAAGCTTAAAATCGACAACAAATTACAATATAATTATGAACTACTAATAATTCATGATGCTAGCTGTATGAAATAAAATCTATTGCATCTTCAGAGAATCACAATATTATAAATGCGAAAGTTCGTTTGTTGGTTTGCTTGTCCTTCAATCATGCTGTATGTTTACGTTGATGTCTGTCAGTTTTTTTTTAGATGAATTGATAGAAGACCCTTCACATAATATAAAAGTGATTGTTCATTTATTGGTTTGCCATTCAATCACGTCGCAACGGATCGGCGTGATTTTTTGCATGGTACTAAGTACTGGTACTGGTAGGGGTACAAGCCTAGTGAGTGACTTTATCCTGTAGTTTTCCCACAGGATTTTTGAAACCTAAATTAACGCGGACCAAGTTACCGGGCACAAACTAGTCATACATAATGCAGTATCACAGGATATTTCTTGAAAATAAAATGTCTTGCTTCTTAGTAGTATTTTATTTTATGTGATCTGACAGTTTCAATCCATATAAGATTTTAACATAACAATTGTACTCATTCTAATACATTAATTACAATAAATTATATTCTTATCAACTATTTTAAATGCTGATTACAGTATACAGACAAATCAGTTGATTTTATGTACAAGTCTGCAACCCTGAGGGTGACTTTCCAGTAAGAAATGAAGATGAGCAGAGCAGACATGAGACATGTAATAGTTTTTACATTACCTACTAGATAATGCCAGCGACTTTAACTGTGTTGATTTAGGTTTTTAAAAACCCAAGGTAACTTTGATTTTCCAGGGTAAAAAGTAGCCTATATTTGCATATGCCTATATCCGTATAGGACGTAAGGTATCATTCTACCCAACAGTTGATGCCAGCGACTTCATCCATGTGGAATTAAGTTTTAAAAAGCCTGTGGGAACTGATTTTCCAGGACAAAAGGTAGCCTATGTTCCTTGCCGGGATGCAAGCTATATTTGTACCAAGTTTCGTCAAAGTAGGTTAATTGCTTAAAAGCTAGCAGACAGATGCATAACATCACTCATGGTCTATTGGTGAACACATTCACACAGCTCACTAGTAGTCTACACTTCAATAAAAACATATCCATAAATTAATATTAAATAGTCTTATATTCCAACTTAAATTAATGATTTCATCACATTTAGGTATAAAATAAAGTTCTTTAAAAAAATCATCAAAAATGATAGCAGATTATCTAAATTTCAATTAAAGGTTCGTATGCACCTGAGCGGCGCGGCGCGGCGCTTCAGTCCGACTGCAGAACGCGTCACCTCAGGCCGCTCGACGGTGCCTACCGCACTACAACTTCAGTACGCGGCACCTCGCGTCACTTGCGCATCACTTTTATACCCGTTCGCGTACGGGCGCGAAGCGCCGTGCCGCGCCGCTGGGTATGTCGCACTAGCGTCACTGCACTGCGCGTCGCTTCGCTGCGCTTCAAAATATTCTCTCCAGCCGTGCCGCGCGGCAACGCGCAGTGAAGCGCTGTGCAGCGCCGCTCTAGTGCGATATGCGCCATACAAAATGATAGAAATGATATTTTGACGCTCTGTGCCGCGACGTGCAGCTCGCTGAAGCGCCGCGCCGCGCCGCTCAGGTGCGTACGAACCTTAAATCTCAGAATTATTAAGGTTCGTACGCACCTAAGCGGCGCGGCGCGGCGCTTCAGCGAGCTGCACGTCGCGGCACAGAGCTTCAAAATATCATTTCTATCATTTTGTATGGCGCATATCGCACTAGAGCGGCGCTGCACAGCGCTTCACCGCGCGTTGCCGCGCGGCACGGCTGGAGAGAATATTTTGAAGCGCAGCGAAGCGACGCGCAGTGCAGTGACGCTAGTGCGACATACCCAGCGGCGCGGCGCGGCGCTTCGCGCTCGTACGCGAACGGGTATAAAAGTGACGCGCAAGTGACGCGAGGTGCCGCGTACTGAAGTTGTAGTGCGGTAGGCACCGTCGAGCGGCCTGAGGTGACGCGTTCTGCAGTCGGACTGAAGCGCCGCGCCGCGCCGCTCAGGTGCGTACGAACCTTTAATGGCATGGTTATTGGTAACGATGGGACTATTTAAAGTTCCTCCCTCTCTGATCTAAGCTCATTTTCTAGAACCCATACTTCTTCATTTTTAAGTGGAATGTTAATTTCAGCTTCATTTGTAATTTTTTTGAGCATTTCTTCCTCTTGTAACTGCTTTTTAACATACTCTGTTGGTTCCGTCCGGTAACTATCACTTTGTTCAGCTCTTTGCTTGTTGTTCTCTAATTTTCCTTGACTGGGTTTATTGGAAAGACTTTCCTCAATATATTTATTTCTTGGCCTCTTTTTTTCAGCTCGGTCAACTGTCTTTTGTTTTGGCACTTGATAATCATCATTATTATTATCATCTTCACCATCTAACAATCTTTCTTCATCCAAATCATCTTCTGAGTCTAGGATATTTTCCATTTCAACAGGTTTTACCTGTTCAGAATTTAGTTTTTTCTTGTCTCTTAACTCGCTTGATTTGGGTGATGCATCTTTCAGTTTTGGCTTTTCCTTATTGTCTGATTCAGTACTTCCTCCACGATCACCTTTCAAACTCTCGTCTTCAAACAAGCACGACTTGTCAGTATCTTTCAAAGCATGATCGCTACACAAGTGAAGCTTCAAGTCTTTTGTCCCCTGCAGGTTCCAGTACCAATATTCTATGGCTTCTTCATTGTCCTCCAAAAGACTTTCACACTGTGTTTTCATGTGTGTAATTTCAGCAGACGGCTTGTCCCATAATTCATAAGGAATACCCAAGTCGACTTTGACCCCCTTGTCAACGAGTCCATGAAGAGTTTTAAACGTTTGACTCATACCCTTTGCGAACCGTGAACTGTCCTGACGCTCTTTATGTATATTGTACTCCAGAATCCTGTCACAGACCCCATCTATCGACTCAATTAATCTCAACTCAGATTTCTGATATTTAGTTTTTTTCTTTGGCTGCACGTCGTCTAGTGAATATCCTATTTCAATGACATCGTGAACCTTACCGGTCTCTTCGAGTCTGCTTTGCAACTCCGTGGCCAATACTTTACACACTTCACAACGGTTTGCGTATTTAACACCTAAATCTTCTTCGGTTTTCACTTCCACATCGCGACTACAAAGGATGGAAGTTGCGCAAACCACTAATAAAATTATTTTATCAAAAAACATTGTCTATCTCTAAGATAAATACAAAGCTTTGACTTGTGACTTCCAAGTGCTAATAATAATGGTTACTTGAGCGCCGCTTTTACAAGTTAATTACTAAAGTTAAGGTAGTCCTACCATCTCGTTTAAAGAAAAAGGCAGATTCAACTTTCAAAATAAAATAATTAAACTTCTTTCCACTCACTATTTCAATTCAAGATTTCTATTTTCTAACCAATTACTGCCAATTACTAAACCTCATCAAAACAAAGTAAAAAAATCTAAAAATGTCAGCTTGCTTGTCAGGTCAGTCGTCTGTGGTTGTCACTGACAATACAGTGCGACAAGGCTATCTTGGCGCGTGGCAAAAATCGGAACTAACGATGCCGTCAAGTGTCCCCTTTGTTCTTGTTTGAATACCTATTCTCCATCATCCTCCATGAATATTCAGCCTTTGTTCTCCAACAGTGGCATTCAAGTGCCAAGAGAGCCTTGTCGCACTGTAGCTTACTTATAGTCGTGGTCGTTTGCTTCTCTTTGTGCGCGAAAATATTATATTATAGTTACTAGCTTTTATTTCTGGTCGGTGGTTACCAGTGTTTCCATATGTAAATTGAGAATTACCGTGTTCAAGGGTTAAAATTACGGTGTTTCTAGATTAAATTACGGTGGATTAGCTAAAAGAATACCGTGTAAATTACCGTGTCATTTTTAAAAGAAAAAACGTCACGAATTAGCTTTTTAATCAGCTATTAATATTATTCTGAATCTGACTCTCCTAGCATAGCAATATCTTTTTCATATACGGATTTATTCATATTAATATTTTGTTAAATCTCATTAGTTTTACATTTTACTCCTTCCTAATTGCTTGAATAAGGACGAAATACTACTATTACGCAGTATATTATGAATTTTTAACGTGATTTTGCATTACGGTGACACGGTCAAGGTAATGGCCATATTACCTTGACGGTAGATTAGGGCTGAATTACGGTGCATCTACGGTAATTACTATCCTACAGGCCCTGTCAACTGAGGGCCATAAAAGATGCATCAGTCCATTTCTTTCGCACTTTCTATTCCTCTTTCGAAATCCACAGGACTATCTCGCTCCACTCACACAGTATTAAAGGCACATGTACATACAGCACACCTATGATATTTTTTGCTAAAATCTTATTGGTCGGTGATTAGATCCAATCGGCTTTCATTACATAGAATTTCGAAATAAAAACATGTCGGTTTTGAGAGATTTTATAACCTAACCTAAAAAACTCAATTTTTCTAGTCCTTAATCCATTGCGAGAGTTTAAACCTTGAAGTGTGCTGCAGTTATAACAGGATATTCATTTTATATTTCTATTTTCAGTTTTTTATGTTTTTGTTTTAATTGGGAGATATAGTGATGTGCTCTTTAAACTTGCCTGCCTAATTTAGGCTTAGTAATATGTTAGTGTTTCTAAATACCTAGTATCCTTTTTATCTGATATGAGGCAGTGTAGTGTACCTAAGTGTAAAAGCACCCTACATTTACACGCCGTACCTTTTACCGACACAACTAGATGGAAAGCATGGTTGATTAACTGTACATATTTGCGTAAGTACTCCCTTAGGCAATTAAAAAATGTCAGGATTTGCGAATCCCATTTCTTACCTCGGTATATCGTAAATAATAGATTGACAAAAGATTCAATTCCCACGCTGAATTTGCATATTACACAGTCTTTTAAAAACCCAGTAGGGCGATTGTCTAAAACCTGCATCAATCATTATTACAATCTCAATTGTTCTGATTGGCTGAATTTGTGCCATTCTTGTTGCAACAATGCATTGTAGCCAATAGTGAGCGAGCATTAACCATTCAGAGATGATTGCGATCGTGACATTGTAGCTGTCAAACAACCGCGGTAGGGCCACTGGTATAGTACCTACATTTTAAAATTGACAAATTTCTAGAGATATCCCCTTTACAGACTGGTAAACCCCTCGATGTTAACATAGTCGATATCCCATCGACTTCACAAACAGACAAACAAAGTAGGAATGAGCAAGCTTCTGTTATTTCAAGTCCTATATTTTAGAGCCAACAACTTCTATTACTCATTACTCTCAACCACTGAGTCTTAAATATATCATATATATGTCCCACATTTACTGAAATGTTTCCACAATAATTTTCAGAAGAAGGACTTGCTCATCGGGAGTCAGCGTGCTCAGTGGGACTACATCGAGAAGCTGTTTGCTGTTGATGGTGTGGCAGGTGTTGGATGGTCTACCAAATTAACAGACAAGCATGTGAAACCAAATTGATATGACAAGTTGAAGGCAAGTAACTGAACATTTGTTTTGTAACAATAGCTTTGTGATAATGTCCTTGCCATGGAAAAAATCCAATAAAACTATG
The DNA here is from genome assembly GCF_902806685.2 of Maniola hyperantus. Lineage (NCBI taxonomy): Eukaryota > Metazoa > Arthropoda > Insecta > Lepidoptera > Nymphalidae > Maniola > Maniola hyperantus. Next base: position 4,912,836 of record NC_048539.1, read on the forward strand.
GTGCGCAGACCTTAGTTATTGGTACTAAAACTTCTTGTTTTCGTGGTGTCTATGTTATCACGTTTTTGAAAGCACTGTCTCTGAAACTATGGGTTGTAGACCCTGTTGTTGGTCAATTTTAAGTTTCAGCTTACAAAAATCTCTTCACGTGATCACATAGACACCATAAAAACAAGAAGTACCAATAACCAGGGTCGGCGCCCAATAGTGTCGAAGATAATTATGAGCATACTAGGTGATGCCAGAGACTGCGTGGATTTTCATTTTTCAAAATCCCGCGGGAACTCTTTGATTTTCCGGGATAAAAAGCAGCCTATATGTTAATTCAGGGTATAATCTATCTCCATTCTAAATTTCATCCAAATCCGTTCAGCTGTTTTTTGTGATTGAGTAACAAACATCCAAACATCCACACTACTAATATTATAAATGTGAAAGTGTGTCTGTCTGTCTGTCTGCTAGCTTTTCACGGCTCAACCGTTCAACCGATTTTGACAAAATTTGGTACAGAGATAGCTTGCATCCCGGGGAAGGACATAGGCTACTTTTTATCCCGGAAAATTGAAGAGTTTCCACAGGATTCTTAAAAACCTAAATCCACGCGTACGAAGTCGCGGGCATCGGCTAGTTTATAATATTAACATTAGGATTAGGATAATAAGGTTTAGGATAGTATAATTATGTTTAGGATAGTATAATTATGAGTATAAAAGATAATTTTTTGAACAAAAATTTGAATCCTAATGAATTTCCAAACTACTCATTTAAATTCTTTAATTATATTTTAAACCCAATGTCTACTTTAAATCTAAATTGCATCATCAAATTTAGTTTATTAACATAATTATCTATAAAAAAATAACTATGCATTACAGGTGAAACTTGCTGCGCAAGTCTTCAGCAGAGATGTGGCCCACAGCTTAAGAATACAGATGAACACTTATCGTCAACTACAACTGGAACATGGTTATTGTCTATTCTAAATAAAGTTTTTATATTTTGATAAATTTGATTAATTTTTTTTTTGAAAAACTAAATTCCTTAATAAATTATTAGTAGGATTACCGATAAATACTGAAAATCGGTAATTAATAGCAAAACCGTTAAAATGACATCACTAAAAAGTTACGGTTTTCCTGCTGTCACGCCATCCCTAATTTACGACAATCCGCTGCGCGATTGCGGGAGAATGACAGCTACAATGTCACGATCGCAATCATCTCTGATTGGTTAACGCTCGCTCACTATTGGCTACAATGCATTGTTGCAACAAGAATCGCACAAATTCAGCCAATCAGAACAATTGAGATTGTAATAATGATTGATGCAGGTTTTACGAAATCGACCTACTGGGCATATAATTGCTATATATTATATAAAGTTAGAAAGAGATGGTCCTGTGGATTCTCATAGTAAAAACCAATAAAATGTGAGACAGACGATCACTACAACAATGACAATTTGTTATATAAATTCCTTGCCTCCCACTTCCCCTTACTACTGAAACAAACATCGTCTATGGAGTTGGTGGTCTGTATCCTATATGTTATTGGTCCGTGGTAATTACCGTGTACATGGAAACACTGGTGGTTACTAGCAAATGTACTCTGTGGTTACTAGCTATAATTTAAAGGGCTTAAAGCTACATATTGGTGCTAATTCTGTTGTACCCTAACCTAAACCTAAACTAAATTTTAGATTCTTTAATTTTAGGATTTCTATTTCTAAGCTGCATTCGCAATTTTGCTTCAACTAAATTTAAACATCCTAAATGGCCGTCTAAAATGACGTTTGAATTGAATAGTAAGTGTTGCTATTTAAGATAACAAGAACTGCACTAATGTTGTGTTTGATTTTCCCCTTTAATCTTAAAACTATTTTTTGCGAAAAATATCGAACGATGTTACTTGAAATACAAAAATAATAACTTTACTTGATTTATTTAGGTCGAATCACAATAAAAGTGTCGAAAATTGAAGTTTTGTTCATTTTATCGTGTGAAGTAGGCTTAAGTCTTTGATCAAAAGTGCTAGAACCCAGAGCCGTAAAACCAGTTAAAAAACTGATCTATTATTTTTGTTGCAAATATAATTTCTAACCTAATTTCTTTATGTTTTGTGGATAAAGAATCTTAGTTTTTGTTACAAAACTTTGTGAAAATAGTGGTTATGTGCATAAAATAGATAAAAGCAAAGAATTTTGCTTGGAATCTTACCTACCTACCTTACCTCGAAATCACCGAGGTACCTAATTGTCAAACTCTTGTTAATAAGGAAATCAATGCAAACAGATGAAAAGCAATCATTCTAAATAACTGACTGCCACAGAGTACATTGAATATACAGGTAAAGGAATATACAGCGAGGAAGTTCTGAAACTTGGCGGTATACTTACAAATCTGGCGTGCAAGGACGTGGAACGAGGTATCCATGAATTCTGCTATGAATTCAACAAACTAAGGCGGTAATGTGATTTAAGGCATGAAAGTACCTACAAGATCAAGATTGAATGTATATACCTACGTGTATAATAATAATAATAACAGGTAACAGCTGGTATCATCATAATGATCAACTCATTGCCAGCTCACCTCTCAAAATGAGAAGAGAATGGCCATAGTCCACCACTCTGTCCAAGTGCAGATTGACAGACTTCACACACCTTGGAGAACACTATGGAGAACTCTCAGGCATGTAGGTTTCCTCACAATGTTTTCCTTCATGGTTAAAGAAAGTGATACTTAATTGCTTATTAAACAGCTAGTACATATTATAATATAGCAAAAAATGGAAGTGTAGCATACCTATATAAAAATAATAATTACAGGCGACAGTTAGTATCATCACACGATCAACTAATTGCCGGCTCACTACTGAGCAGGGGTCTCCTCTCAAAACGGGAAGTTTGGCCATAGTCCACCACTCTGGCCGAGTGCAGATTGACAGATTTCACACACCTTTGAGAACACTATGGAGAACTCTCAGGCATGTAGGTTTCCTCACAATGGTTTGGTTCACCGTTAAAGAAAGTGATGCTTAATTGCATAGAAAACAGCTAGTATGCATAGCAAAAAATTGAAGTGTAGCATACATTAGACCTTTGAACACATCATCATAACAAACTTTCAACGTTGATAATTTTTATTTCAGCCCATTTCATGAAACCAAGTATATGGAGTCTGCGAGTTAAAAAGATGTTCCGTCACTCATCTACCAAAAATGAACAGTTGTTTCCTAAACTTAATTTTTATTTAAATGTTATTGAAATAAATATTAATTATGTACAGTACAGAATGAAACATTTGTTTATTATTTTATTATTTTATTTAATAAAAGTAATTGTTAATCATCTGATTGAAGTTTTCTTGCTTTTGTTAGGAAATTCTTGCCTCCATCATACTGAGCAGCTGTAGTATGACTAAGTTGTACTACTACTACTACCTGAAAATGAAATTTATAATCTATAGGTATAAATAGTTCAAAATTAGTTTTCAGTCCCTATTTATATCAATTTCAATGCAGACTTCGCCATAACAATTATAAAAACATTTTTTGAGGTTTGCATATTTTTTGGCTAAAATCTATAGAGTACCTATACTTTGAATTAGCTCAGACTAGACATAGTTAAAACATAATACTTTAAGCATATATGTGTAGAGAGCATACTTTGACTTTGCTCTGACTTAAGTTTCGGTTAAAACGAGACAGATTTATGCCAATGATATAACTCTGTCTCTTTTATCAGTATCTTAAGTCTATGCAAAGTCAGAGATCTATAGATTTCAAACTAAATAAAGGTTGAGTCTATAGATTTCTGTATTAATTTTTAGAATTATAGGTATGTGTAGAAAACTTTAGTCAGCTAGTTTTCAATAAAATAGATCTAGAAAAGATAAAAGAAATCAAATTATTTTTTGACGTTATTTCTCTTCTAACTATGGGTTCCATACCTCCAAGGAACCATTATAGGATCACTTTGTTGTCTGTCATGAAACCCAAGGTCAACGGGAAGTACCCTATACTTCCCGTTGACCTAAAGGCAGGTAGCTAGGTCAGTACATCATCATCATCATTATCAATCCATCGCCGGGTCACTACTACTGAGCACGGGTCACCTCTCAGAATAAGGTGTTTTGGCCAAAATCTAGCACACTGACCAAGTGCGGATTGGCAGACTTCACACATTTTTGAGGACGTTATGGAGAAGTCCTAGCTTTTCTCTCTCTCTTCTGTACATATTATGTAAATGTAAAAATATAAACTGACTGACTGACGTCAGCATATAAGCTGCTGACTCCTGAGTCTAGTAATTTATTAAGCTGCTGAGTTTAAAAACTTGAGAATTTGCATGTAAGGAACGTTTACTTTAAGTACCTATATAGACCACTACGACATAATTTTCAGATACTTACATAGGTACTTATTCCACCCGAACAAAGCTGGGGCAGGTACAACTCAGGCAGGTCAGCTAGTTAACCTGAAATGTGATACCCATATGGGTATGGGTATACCTATATAGGTAAACTCAACAAGATCCTATCATGATATGTTTAGGAATTACAAGATGTATCTACTAGGTACTTCTCAACTAAAACTTATCAGATGATTAAAGTGAACCCAGGCTAAGTCAGTTAGTTGTAGTTATCTATACTGTACTGTAGTTAGCAAGTACCTACTTATGCAGGTAATAGGTAGTCTTTCAAGCAGGTAGGTATCTACTGAGTTGAAAATAAAGAAGTAACTGGGTACTACTCAAGTACTTAGTTCAATACTAGGGGTATGTAAGTATAAGACATAACTAAATGTAAAATCTGTTAATTTAGCCTATAAATAAACCTTTAGGTGAACTCATTAAGATTTTAGAACTTAAACTTTATTATAAGTACTACTAACTACTACTCTACCACCACACTTATTCTGCTTTATTTTTGATATGTTTAGCAATAAGTAGTAGGTAGTAGGAATTAATCTCATTGATAATGATAACAAGGCATCAAGTTTTACCTTGGCATACCTAATTGGCAAAGATTTTGTTCACACTAATATTTAGGTAGCTACCTAATACCTATGCAAGTTTTTGTCTCTGGGTATGTTCCTTTATGCATCTAACCTAGTTGGGCACAGAGATTTTTCACAAGGACACATACTAGTGAAGGATATACTTATAGGCTACTTTTATTAGGTAGGTAGGTAAGCTAAGTACCTAAAGAAAAGTATCCTAGTCCCACAGGATTTTCGAACAGCTGCCACTTGCTAGTTAAGAAATAAGGAGACTTAAGGATCTTAGGTTTGCCTTGCTGAAGCCGCCAGGATGTCTGTGGAGGTGTCTGATACTCTTAGACAACAAAGTAGATAACCAACCTATTTATTTTTTGCGAATTAACGACGAGCCAGAGAAACCACGTATATTTCCATTTTATAAAGTTTAAATTTAATTAAAACACTTGTAAGACACTTTTTTTATCTTAAATATAACAATTCTTAACTCAAATAAAAATATTTCTTTCAAAACACGTCCATTTTGCCATTTAAGCAGACTCTTTAAATTTAGTGGGCACCTCGCGAGGTCCACTCTAATTTTAGAAAATTTTAGGTTGACGTTTCTTAATTTAGGCATTTAGTTCGTGCAACAGAATAACTTTTGCTCTTTAAAATCTAAATTGAATAGTTTAGTGCTGTCAAATTCAATTTTAGGTTAGACCTGTCATTTAAGTGGGTTTTCAGAATAACACACCTTTCTAAGTCTAATATTAGACATTTTAAAATTAGAAAACCGCCTAGAGAATCGGCCCCATTATTTGTATTTAGCCCTTATTATATCTTAATACTACAATTAATAATAATATAAATCATGCACGCGTGGAATGGTGTCAAGAATACTGGCTGAATTTCGGCGCTGGATAGCCAGGCTGATTCGTTGCGCAAAAAATGAGCCAGCCCTTCTGCTACTAGATGAGGCTATTAATCGCGGTGAAATGTCTCGTACTTAAAAGTGTTTTTTGCATTAAGCCATGTAGGTACTCCATGGCCCCAGAGTATCCACGACAAACGGAACAAAAATGTAACTCTCGATAAGAGAGGCATACTTGCGCCGTTTGTCGTTTTCAGCCATTTCTGCTGTGGCTCCCGGTCTTGATACTATCTCCCTGATATGACACGGGGCCAATATGTCAAGCATGTTGCGTTCCACATTAGCGCCCGTCCCCGTTCCCAGGGAACCAGCGTCAATCCATCAGGTCTGTTGCCATCAATCCCTGCCGGCAATCAATAAGCGTAGGAATGTCTATTTTGGCAAGACCTTGCCACAATAGACTGTGTTTGTGTGTGTGGTGGCTTTGATCGTATCGTTAAGAGAGCCATGCCTACCAGTCGACCAGAGCTCCTTTGGCAAGTCTTGTGTATTCCAAATCTATCAACCTCTTTTCCAAACGTCTGTATGTGCTGACTGCAAAGCGGTGCTCTACAACTTAAAATATCTAATAATAAAGTTCCAATCAAAGGTCCAGACTCCAGGCATTACACGAATAAGAATAAAATACTAAATATTTTTATAAACTTTGTACTTCAAAATAAAATTGTCTATGTAACCATTTAGTCCAGTCTTCTGATACATTTTTTTGTAATGTTACCTCTTGAAATATTTCACTTTGCGACTGTTCCACGAAACCCAGTTTTTTAAACATATTTAAACTAACAGCATTTATAAGAGATATTTTTGCTTCATACTCTTTTATACCAATATATTTTATACCATATAGCATCATTAAAATAACTGCCTCCCAACCAAATTTTTTCCCTCTGGCAAATTTTTCTGCTATCATTATTTCTATTTCTGCAGTTGCAGTATCTTTATTGATTATAAATATATTGGTGTCTCCGATCATTGACTCTGAAAAGAGACCAAAAAAATTTGTAATTGTATTATTTTTCATTTTGTTTCGGATCTTGATGAAGTAAAGGGGAGGATCATTTATCATGCACTGAGTCATATCTTAAAGATATTAAGTATCAAGCTTCGTTATGATATCAATATACCAGTTTTTATTAGGCTGTAAGTTTATTGTTACTAAATAGAATAATATAACATACCTATTTCAAAATCCTCTTCCTTACCATCTTTATTTTTCTTTTCATCATAAACCTTTTTGTCTAAAATAATAAAAGTACATTCTGAAAACAAGAAAAACATGAAAATGTTAAATATTGCTGGTTTTTATTATATATAAAAACTGGCCAAATGTGAGATAGAGTTGGCACTGAGGGTTCTGTAGGTTGGAAAGAAACTTAATAATAGTTATTTAGTTAAACTAATCTACCATCTCAAAAACAAATCCCTATTATTTCTGACCACAAAACTAAGTTTGTAAAGATATATTGCTAACTAAAACCCTATGCTAGTTAGAAACCATGTTTTATATTCCCTGGAAAATTCATATTATAAACATCTAAGGTATCAACTGTCAGATTTTTCGATTAGCAAACTTTGTAGCTTAAAGATAAATGAAAATCTATTTTAGAATGTGCAAACAAACTTAGACACACTATATTATGAGTTCAATTTTAAGGGTTCCTTACCCAAAGGGTTAAAAAGCAGCCTTATTAATATTACTGCTGTCTGTCTGTCTGTCACAGGTCTTTAGCTCCTAGTGTAATTAATGAGTTACAACCCTGAAATTTTGGTATTTGGTGTAGAACATTGACCCAAAACTGAGTAAAGGATTAAAACTAATGATTTTAAGCTTATTTCATTGGCTATAAAGCTTATTTCATTGGCTATAATTCAGTTGCATGAATCGAAATATCGGCAGTTAAAAATCGCCTAATTAATCGTGGTATGTACAGTGTACCCGTGTTATACAATACAAAATGGATTAGAAATTCAATTGAATTCATTTTCAGCGCAGGGCACGCACATACATGAAAAAGCAGAAAAAATCTCACCCTAGCATGTGGGGTATCAATGGTATCATTGAGCAGAGTATGAATATCTTTTTTATCATAAAAAAATAAAGAAATATTATAATTATGGGGGCCATCAAAGTTGTCAGTTTAAGACCATTTTTGTGACTGGGACTATCTAAAAACTAAGCTTAGTTATATAGCATGGCCAGAGCCAGAAATGCGAAAGCGTATCTGTCTATTACATTGCCACAACCCATCTTCTGGCACTATTCAGAGATAGCTTGCATCCCAGAAATGGACACAGGTTTCTTATTCCAGTAAATCAAAGAGTTTGCATGTATTTTTAAAAACCTGAATTCATGCGGAAAAAGCTATGGGTATCATTAACCCATAATAAAAGCGCGTGCGAAACGACCGAGAAATTTTAGATATATTTACAAAAATAATACATTTTAAAAATTATTTTGACACATCTGGGATTTCAGGCCTTGGCCGGTTTTTATAATTTTGGTGCGGGACTCTAAAAATTACAATAATTCTTACTATCCTCATCATCTCTCCATGATTTTTGCATTTCATATTCTTCTTCTAAAGTAAGCGGTTCAGATGCTGTCAATTTTTGAAGCTCTTCAGACTTCATCCAGTTATGATATCTGTTGAAATTAATTCATTTTTCACCATTTAAAAAGGGACTTAAAGCTTAAGTAATTTATAATTATTCTTTTGATTAATATATTGAAAGGCAAAAAGTCCAAACATAGAAGGTAAACAAGGGGTGCCTACTTACTTTGGTACATGATAATTTCTGTAAGGAACTAAGAAAACGTTTAGTCCTTTTATTTGAGAATTACTATTGACTCTCATTATCAATAAAATATCGTATTTTGCATGTTCTGTTGTTTGCGATCTGAATTTAAGAAAAAAAATTAAAACCACTGTCTTCTATTGTCCATTGATGGTCCATATATGTTATTGGTCTGTGGTCCATATAAGGTCCATTGGCAACACAGACCAATAACATATTGGCAACCACCGACCAGAAATAAAAATTGGCAACTGATTGTGCAACTCCTGTCATTGGTCTGTGGTCACCACAGCCATCAGTCCAAACCTCAGATTAAGAATCAATTTCTCTTCTTCTTGACCGTAGTGATCGCAGATCACTACAGACGATCTTGGTAGTGATTATAGTTATATACTCTTTGTTGGAAACTGGAAACCGTGGAAACCAAGGAAGTTAGTTCCACAGAGTAGATTATGGTTAGCTGTGGTTCTACCGTAGATAGAGTTATAAAGGTAGATTGATGTATTGTGTAACCGCGTATGAGATAGCGATACGACGTAACGATGAATAACACGACAATTATTATCATTGTTCAGTAGTCAATATTTGTATTAACCGATCAACAATACATGTATTAAACGTTTTTATGTGAAAAATAGTAAATAACTAATGAGAAATACAATGACGCCACGAATTCTCAAAGTTTGTTTTGCAACTAAAGTTGCATTCCTTGTAGGTATGTAGTCTTGAAAAAAACCGGTTACACGATAAGGGACAAAAAATAGGTTAGCTGCGTCTCTGTTTATCACATTAGTAACTTTATCTGTGCTCTCTTTTTAGTGTGAATGAGAAAGCAAACGTTCATGTATCTACCTTTATTACTCTATCTACGGGTTCTACTTTGCTGCCGCTTGGAGTAAATGTATTCTGTGGCTGCCGCTCTGCTTCGTCCGTAGGCAACGCGTTTCTCGCACCGCTTAAAACGTAGTGATTATATTGGCACCGCTCTTCATCAATGTTGACCAATTCCTATTAATCTGTGATGTTGACAATCCTTTGTTGTTATCGTGTTAGTGGTGTTATCAATCACTGATACTCAAGACAGAAAACTTGTAAGTTTTGTAATTTTTTTGTTTTAGAAGATTTTTTAGAAATTACAAATTTATTCAAAAATTCAGTAAAATTGTGTTACAACCAATAAATGATAATATCCCTATGTTAAATTAACTGGTACCCAAAGTGTTTAAAGTTTGTACCTAAAAAACTTTTTTTGTACTTAACATGTTCATCTAACCAAATGTTCGCAATACCTAAGTTTAATCAAGGTCTAGTTACTAATAACCATACCATGCTCACAACAGGCATAGTTTTAAAGCTCTCCATTACTTCACTCACAATAGTTCCTTGTGATACGATTTACGAAGGCAGGGTACCTTAACGCCTGTATCATACGACGATTTTCAATCAAGAGGTGCAAAATCGCACCTGTTAGCATTTTGAATTGAGTTATTGAATACTTATCCATACTTAACATTTTTAAAACAACTTATTTTCAGGTAAAGCAATAAGGCAATGAATTAAGACCAATTTAATAAAATGAACCAATATGAGACAGAGAAACGCCTTTGCTGGGCATACACTTTGTTGACAGTTTTACTCGTAACATCTGCAATATGTGTGGCCATACCTTACAACCATTGGCGGCAAACCTTGGACGTCTGTCCGGGCAATTGGCTAGAGAACACCAACTGTGGCTGTATATTTTATGGTGTCAGTACATTCCAGTACTTCAACGGTGGGCGTGATTCATACTGCTTGTATGCTATCTTTGCCCCATTGCCAATATTGGTGTATGCTCTAGTTATGGCGTTGTTTCATATGTACAGAGTTTGTATCAATAATATTGGCAAATATGAAAGTGAGAAGTCTACTACTGTTGAAGAAATGTATGTAAATCTTTGTTCATTTTTGTACATCTTTTAATGACAAAATCTGAAATGTTCCACTCTGTTGCGCAATTTGTGCTCTAGCCACAAACTACTGTATCTATAAAGACAATACTTTTTACTGCTTGAACACTGATCAAAATCAGTTTACTTATAGATCAACACGGCTTTTTGCATGGTTATAGTTAATTAGTAATAGATCAACATGACTTTTTGCATGGTTATAGTTAATTCAGATTTTAGATTAGATGAGATAGTTAATTAGTAATAGATCAACATGACTTTTTGCATGGTTACAGTTAATTAGTTAGTAAGACATGGAGAGTGAGTGATTTCCACATGATGTTTTAATAAAGTCAATCCACGTCGCATGCATCAGATAGTCTTAAAATTTTGTCTTTGAATTTTTGTTTCAGTGAAGGAGAATCAATAATAGTAACATCGCGAGCACGGGTGCCTGCCCAGAGCGATGGAGTGATATTCTGCTGGATACCAAATGCCTGCTTAGCGGCTGTGTTCGCTATTTACAACCTTGTGCATGCTGCAATCATGACGGATGGCTTCATCAAGACTTGTACGCAGTATAGAGGGTATTTAGTTAGGGTAAGTTAGTATCACCTACTCTATACCATATCTACTGAATCAAGTTTCAGCTCTCTCTACCTAATCCCATACAAAAACAGAGAGCGCTATATTAGCTACATTCTGCGGATAAGTCAGTTAAGCGCTGTCTCTGTTACATACCCTTACAAATGATAGAGCCAAACAGAGAGAGAGATATTAACTTCATTCCGTGGGTAGGGTATATGGGCAATTCATTTGAAAATTGTTTTTATTATTCGACAACAATCAAATAAATAGATAATAAATATATTCTTTATTGACGACTAGCGACCCGCCCCGGCTTCGCACGGGTAGCTTATTACAATTTCGCAGGGACCTTTAATTTTTTTATGACACTCAGGGATAATGTAGCTTTCTACTGGTGAAAGAATTTTTAAAAATCGCATCAGTGGTTCCTACAAACAAACTCACCAACTTTACCTCTTTATCAGTTGACGATATTAGAAACAGTGTGCTTAGTATGAGATTTTACTTCTCACCAACCTTGATAGAATTCAAGCGTCTAATAATTTCAGCTTTAAAGTAAAATGGACCTTAACTTCCTTGTGTTAGCGCTCAAATTCGTCCATACATGTACAGCCAGCATCCCAAGCAGTAACGCTGTGAAATTTAAATAGGTGGTACTGAATATTTGACTTTGAATCAAAGAACGTTAAGTCCTTTTTACTAAGATGTTATTGTGTTTAGATTCAAATTCTATCAACATTGGTGAGATGTCAAACCTGAAATCTTTTATTGAGCACACAGATGGAGTGTAAATTATAAAATTAATGTTGCAGCAAGTTCACGCCACGGGAGACCACGCGACCACGATCCACTTCCGTTTATCCTGCCAATCGATTTTCGACTTTATGGACTATATCCAGAAGGACGCGGTTAATAGCCGTAGAGGCAACTTCATCAACACCGGCATTGCACTGCAAATTGCATTGATTACTACTTGGTTTGCAGTGTTCCTGTGGATAGTAGTTGCCGTGCATACAGCCTTGAGGGCGTATAAGGAAAGAGAAGTACTAACATGCTGCGGTCAATAAATGTGCCAATAGTTTAAGCATTAAGTATTGAGTCCAACTGCACACCATATATATACACACTATTATAATTTTTTTGCAAAAAATTGTGTCACTTTCGGGGTGCACGCAAACGACAAAATTAGCTAACACTACCTTAAACAATACGCACACAATCAGGGTACACACACAGAGACGTGCTATCAGTACACAATGACGTCACGAAGTTCTAGGTAAAAGTGGAGTTTGCACTCGTAATACCTATTTGTCACCAATGGTATCCAACTTCTAGTTATAATTTGGTAGAAGTGGGATAGCGATAAGTAGGTATTTGCTTCATATACATATTTTGGAGTGCGAACTAAATACTTATTACTTCGTGCATCGACTCTTCTTATAAAATTCAAGTAACTATGACTTCATATCTATCAGCCATACTATATCTTTGATACTATCAGCTGACATTTAGGGTTGCCATCCATCAACAAAATATTTTTGCAGTGATTATTTTATCATTTGAAAAATTCATATTTTTTTATTGTTCACGGAAATTTCAATTGAGTGCATTTAAAATACCTACACAGATCGCCATCGTCTAGAAACTGTAGAAGTTAAGGTGAGGATGTGATGTTTCTTTCACTAAAGGATATTTTTATACTGGTTCATAATCAAATACCGACCTCCAAATTGAACTAAGACACGTGGTTTGGCAGAAGTGTAGGCCGACTTTTACACTCCAGTTTAGTTAAGCACTTAATGGGTTTTAGTTACCGTATCAACAGTATTTACAATGGACAGTGGTAAAAGTATTTCAAAATAACATTCCATGTAAAGCTGATAGAAAAAACCTGCAAGAAGCCAAAGGAGTTGCAGCAATCACCTTTAAAATTACAAAATATAAATTAGATATCTACAAAAGACAAAGATTACAGAGAATAAGATCATAGAAGAATAATTATTTTTTACATTTTTACAAGCTATTATTATATGCGAATCGTAAGATATTCGTCTTGACAAATCCCACCAATGCCATCTTTACTAATTTTTTGAATTGCTTTTATTATAAATAGCCTTGTAATTTTATATGTATTAAATTCCCTCACAACGAGCATTTATTATATTATTATTAGGTATTTAGGTGTATTTAATTTTATTAATATCATCACATCTTTATAAACAATTTTTTGTACCTAATAGATTGTTAGAACTAATTTAATGCCTTTTTAACTTTCATTATTAGAATTAATTAATTATTTCATAAGGTAAGTCAATTAAAAATAGCATTCCTTCCATTTTACCTTCCATTTTTAACATCTTATTAGTTTAAAACTATTAGGATACACGTTAGTATATAAAATATTAAATAAAATTTCAATAAATACTGCTCAAAACCGCCTTAATTATACACAAAATAAATATCATTCGGTACTTCCCGCATTAGGTACGTATTATATTACAATTAGTTATAATAAGAGAATTTACTTTAGGTATATTTTTAGACATACTGTTCTTTATAAATAATTTATTTTTAAATTTTACAATGTTTTTTCAGTCAATGTAATTGTGCCGTCCAAGATAATATTAAGTAATTTAAATATGAAACTGTAATTTGTTTATATAAGTATACTTATTAAATAAAAGATAAAATAAACATCACTTATTTTCTTTTATTTCTTTACTTTTTGCGCTGTTTAGAGATGAGACACATGTCTCATCTCTAAACTATCCGCGGAATGTTAGTATAGGTAGCGCTCTCTCTGTTGGGCTCATCATTTGTATGAGGAGCATCATACTAAATTATCCGCGGAACGAAGTTAGTATACTTTCTCTGTTTTTGTATGGTAATAATACGCTCTCTCTGTTACAATTTATATTGTAACAGAGAGAGCGCTATTCTAACTTCATTCCGCGGATAGAGTTAGAGCTACTGATATGAACAACAGCTGTTAGATTTTCTGATTTTTAGTGCCGCAACTTATAGATTATGAGCCCGCGAGGGCAAGACCTTCGTTAATTTAAAAAAAACTGAAAGTTTCTCTGTATATTGTCCCTAACACAGGGAGGAACGATCCGCGACTATGAAGTTTGGATCAAGATTTTTTACACTTTTGTTACCTGCTATCTGGAAAAGCCACCATGATCCAAACTTCATAGTCGCTGATCATTCCTCGCTGTGTTGGGGGCAATATGCAAAGAAACTTTCAGCTTTTATAAAATAACGAATGTCTGGCCGCGGGCTCACTCTATTGTATACCTATATCCACATCTGCATTGTAGTCTGAACTCTGATTTTTTATATCCGTATTTTCACGGATTCGGATCGGATGAGTACGTGATCGCGTGAGAGTAACAGCGATCTGTAGTGAGCCGGTGCGTGGGTTGATCATGATGATGATGATGATGATTTCTTTGTACGTAGGTATAGCAGTCCGCAAAGATGTACTTACCAACTCACTAGGTGTATTAGTATTAAATATTGTACAGACTATGTAAGAAAATAATACAATAAAAGAACCACATAAAATATTTTATTTCATAACCACAATACAAAACATTTATACGTTTATCTACTCAGGCTTTGATTTCAGGCCTAACAAACTTAAGAAACAACGACCATTAAGTATCAATATTTATTACCTATTAGTCTATTTAACGTTAAGTCCAGACAATTTTTAGTAAACAAGTAGGTACTTAAAGTTCAAAATATACAATAAACTTAAAACAATCAAAATGCTTTTAAAAATAATATGTATAGGAGTACGCGACAGGTTGAGTTGGCGATCGGAACGCCCCGCATGTCACGCTATCCCGCAACCCCGATTGCTATACCTCCACCTATCGCGTGCTATAGACACCGTGATCGCAAAATAAGTAGTCCTATCTGAAGTTGCACTCACGGCTATATGCCGTATGCGCAGGTCATAGACTAAAGAGTAGGTAAATAGTACAGGCCCGACTGAGATCTGTTTTACGCAATATGCAGTCGTACGCATCGTGTTCAGCTGGTACTACTTTTTTTGCGTGTTTAGGTACAATATAGGCAGCCTTATATTCAAAAAGCTATATTTAATCATTAGGTTAACATAACGTAAAAAACATCGTAAAAGTTTAAAGTAAGTAAAATATATTTATTAATATCCATTATTTTAATTTATTAACAATAATTCGATAGTTACATAAAATCAGTCTAAAATTATAAGAGTTTATATCTTATATACGTTATACAGTGTATAATATGTATAATTAATACATTATACACTTAAACAGCAGTAAATATAGAGGAAAGTTTAAACACTTTAATCTAGTTTTTATAGATCATAAAAAATACATTTTTAAGCTTGTTTTTAAAATTATTATCGGAAATATTTCTCATGAAAGGTAATAATTTTATTTATTTACAGAAAAAACGTTATCGAAAATGTTACTCTAAATAAGGATGTCAAAAATTATATCGATAATTTTTATGAATTTATATGAACGCGCTCTGTAATTAAATTACAACCAGTAGGTACAATATATTATTTTGCTTGAACTAATTATAATAATAATAATAATATGAAGCCACTATATATAAGTAACAATACATTCAGTTAAAAGTTGATCTATTAGTATATTAATATTATGTGTGTGTTTATTGTACGGTCGGCCTCAGAATTCGAGTAGCAATTCCGCAAAACTATTGCATCAAAAACCAGTCGCACTTATGACACTCAGATGTGCGCAAAACCGTGCCGTGCAGTGCAAGCGAATTCGGCCATTAAGGTGCTACACGAGTTTTAGCCTTTGAATGTACATTAACTATATTCTGTGCACATGAATATAGAATAGAACATTATCAGATTTTCTATTTTTTTTATTAACTTGAATTATTTATATTATTATGTATATTTTTTTAGTATACAGACAACATTAAATATTTATTTACTGTGGGTATATTACATGGCACGTTAATCAGACACACTAGGTAAATAATAAAATATTAGGTTTACTATAATTATAAATTATCAAAATTAATAATATTTGAAGTTAAAGCTCTTGTAAGGTAACCAAACAATAATGGAAATCTAAAATTGTTTACATTGGAAACAGTATTGTGATAGCAAAGCTGCATATCGCATACCAGAAAAAATACATGACTTAGTACTTTATAAATTCTTTTTTTTTCATCACTGGGCAATGAAATATTTTAAAGATGGTTTATATATGATGTAAATATATGTATGTAAGTATAATATGGTTTAGGTATGATGTAAATTGGAATGATGCATATGTACCAAATATTTATAAAGAGTAATTATAATTTATAACACATTTTGTAGTATTTCACATTAAATTACAATACCATTTTAAGTACTAAATCATCATTCGTATTTTTTTAAAACGTCACCCACCAAGTGTCATTCTCACAACCAAGACGAATCTAAATTCATCGTCGTTAGCGACATCTCATTTGTTTAAATTGACCAACCCCATTAGGCGGTAGGCAAAGCCAACATTTTTTTTATACTTACGCACACCCTAAAACATTACCCTCTTTTTGGTGCAATTGGGCAAAAATGTGACATTTATATATAAATAAATAAGTTTCAGTTATTTGACACAAAAATTGATACTTTTTAATCACAAATTATTCAATGAATACTCATTTTATTGACTCGTATTTTGGCATTCAGCTTCCCAATCTTTTGGTGTTAGAGTGTCGAGATGCTCCACAAACTTATTGTACGTGCAGGGATCGTCACAGTAAGGCAGCTTCAATTCTGTAGCTACTTCCACTTTGGTGTTGTTTCTATAAAATAACTGTAACAACGAAAATGTATTAAGTAAATGTTTTCAAAAGGATTTTTTAACATTTTCAAATTGCAACCTATTTTTAAAACATTAGTATAAATTAAGATAAGTAAGTTGCTTTAGCCGAAGTTGTATTTGCGAAGTTTTCGCAAAAATAACTAAAACTATCGATATTGTAAAACATCCTATTGTTCCCCACACTAGAATGCGTCATGAAGTTTAAAAGGAATTTAGTATTAGCTAGTTCTATAGGTCCCTCAGTCCCCTCATCATTGTCAGTAAAGGGATGACCGTGATCTAAACTATTCTAAATGACCAAAGCAGGCCTGTCGGTTCCGTAATTGTTAATATTATGTATTAATTAATTACTTTTACATTTTCGCTGCTGTGATGTCTTTGTAATTCAATAGACTGGTAACATCAACTTATATATATAACTTTGGGGAGTGTGGTCAAGAAATTCACAACCTTATTCCTTTTTCACAGTTCTACCACAGAACAGTGAGAAACCGTGAATGTTGGCACCCTTATCTGCTCGTACGAAATGTTTCTGTTCAGCGTTTCTAAGATGTGGAATGCCCTATCAGCGTCCCGTGTTTCCTGCCGATTAAACCCTAAATACCTTCTAGGCAATAGTGAATAGGCATCTTCTAGGCAAGCGCGCTCCAACCTAGACCTTATCATTGCTTTTTATTAGGCATGACTGTCGTTAAGCGTAAGCCTATCACACAATTTAAAAAAAAACCGGCCAAGTGCGAGTCAGGCTCGCGCAACGAGGGTTCCGTACTACAGTCGTAGTTTTTCGACATGTTGCACGATAATTCAAACACATAAAAATAAATAAATAACATATGCATAAAAATAAATACAAATCTGTTTTAGAATGTACAGGTGAAGACCTTTCATATTATGATACTTCACTTGATATAGTTATCGTGCTTCGAAAATTGAAAATACTAATTTGTAGTTCATGACCACAATTTAATTTTTTTTTGTGTGATGTAACCACAAATTCACGGTTTTCAGATTTTTCCCCGAATGTCAGCTATAAGACCTACCTACCTGCAAAATTTCAAGATTCTAGGTCAACGGGAAGTACCCTGTAGGTTTCTTGACAGACCGACAGACAGGCAGACAGACAACAAAGTGATCCTATAAGGGTTCCGTTTTTCCGTTTGAGGTACGGAACCTTAAAAAACTTACTCTGATAAAAAAGCTGTCCTGTTCGACTTCCTCGTGCAACTCGACGCCGATGCTGGCGCCGTATTCCGGCTCCAGCAGCTCGCGGAAGCCGAGCGCGCGCCACAGAGACACCACGTTCACGTCGTGCCCCGAGTAGATATACAGGGAGCGGTCATTGGAGTGATTCACTCCGTCTAATAACCGCTGCTTTATTTCATTCAGGAGTGGACCTGGAGGTAAAATTTTTAGTTAGATCTCCAACTCAAGGAAATAGCAAGCTTGTGGCGGTTGCCACAGTTGCAACTAGATGGAGCAAATCAATCGATAACGTTTCATGACGTAGTCCCCAACGAATGTACCGCCGACAGTACTCCCAATAACGGAGTTTTCTGCAATCTGCACTATATCAAGAAGTTTCAATATACAACCGTCAGCCCAGCTGGCGCCCCGAGCACAACACCGCTCGGAGGGAAATTTCCCTATTGCTACGGTCGAGCACACAGACACCGCTCCCTTACAAGCTGAAGTAGCTTTGGACAGGCCATGTCAATTGCAGAAATTAGATGCATGGCCGTTGGGGCCAACGTCATGTTCTGGTGTGGAGATAGTGCAACAAGCACAAGACAACCTCCATCCGTTGGACTGACTACTTATAAAGGTAGTGGGAAGTGGGTGGACGATACATGCACAGATTTGCCTGAAAACGTACTAAAGGCGACGACAGTGTACGGTGACGCGATCTAGAGATCAATTTTTTTTAGTAGCCTTGTATCAAACTAGCTTATACTCGCGACTTCGTCCCCGCATATCCGCATGCCAAATTTCAGCTCGATCTGTCTAGTAGTTTGAGCTGTGCGTTGATAGATCAGTCAGTCAGTCAGTCACCTTTTCCTTTTTGGATTTTGGAAAGTGCTGGCAAGCTGATTTTAAAAATACACTACATCATTACATTTCAGCTATTGATTTCTAAAAAAGATAAAACAAAGTAGCTCACCCGTATGAAACCTCTGTATAGTTTCATTATAAGACAGTAGAGCTAGACTCAACATGAATGGCACTCTCATTTTATGCGGAAACACATTCTTCGTCCACTCGGGCAACTTCAACCCAGCCTCCTGTTGCGATGCAAATGTGCTATAAAGGAAATCCACTTCCAGTACACTCCGCATACTCTGATTTGTGTGTTTGCTCAAATAGTCAAAGAGATCCATGAATTTAGGGTCAGCATTTTTCTCAGCTAACACCTCATTGTACATCGCCTTTGAAACTTTACATGGTTTAGTTGCTGCCACTATCTAAAATATCATTGTTGGTTTAAAAAAATATAAATGTATACTTAACAAACACAATATTATAAAGTGTGAATTTTGTGAGTTTAAGTACCTATATGTTACGGAGGGTCATCACATTTGGAACAAATTGTCCAAGGATGTAATTATTTCAAGCCCAATAAATCATTTTAAGACAGGATTTGACAATTACATAAAGAACTTCAAAGACAAATGACGAAAAAGATGTAGACTCATCAACTAAAGCTGCTTAATCAATTATAAGATACTTGCTTATGCTCGCGACTTCGTCCGCGTGGACTACATAAATTCCAAACCCCTATTTTACCCCGGCAGGGGTTGAATTTCGAAAATACTTTCTTCGCGGATGTCTCTGTCATAATAGCTATCTGCATGCCAAACAGCCCAATCCGTCCAGTAGTTTGAGCTATGCTTTGATAGATCAGTCAGTCAGCTTTTAATTTTTTTTTTATATTATTTATTTATAATTTTTAAATACATAATTTATTTAAAACTAAATGAAAAATACCAACATTATCCATATTTCTAGGCAAAGAATGCACGGGTATGGGCTGCCAGGGTATCTCTGGGTGCCACATTTGTCTCTCCGAGGGCGGGTACAGCCCTGCAAGGAACGTGTAAGCACTCATCATGCATCTAGAGGCATCGCTGCTGCGAATGTACACATCCTTCTCGTAATATTCCTCTGGTATGAAGTTTGCGTAGTAACTGCGGAACTTCTTGCCTAGTTCGTACATTTGAAGCTTTCCTGCCTGTGGACATAAAGAATTCATCACTAACCCATTAACGAGATTTACTTGGCTTCTGAAGCAAGCTTGGAAACTAGCACTTGGTAACCAGAACGCTAGCAATAACTTAGCGTTATTGTTATACTACCTGAACACAATCCAATACCAATTTGCCTCATTTTGTAGTTGCAATAATTTAGTATTTTTCAAACCCGCAATGTATAGCGCGGGTCAATGCCCGCCTACGACGCGGCAAGTGGCCTACTTACGCGTCAGTCAGATATTTTTTTGCAATATACCGTAAACTTTTACAAAAGTATAGGATTTTTTATATCTTTTTTCACGTTTTTTTTTTGTGGTATCATATCAGTAATCATCAGTACTATCACCTGTCTTCGTTTCGTCAGCGTTCTGGTTACACCCTGTATGTATTTTAGAGTAAAGAAGTAATTTAAAAAATGACATACATTTGTCAGGCCACTAAGTCCATCAGGCCACTGGTAGTTTTTAAAGGGATCACTTTTGTAAGAGCTCATTGGGGCCCGAGCTCCATGGCGGAAGAACTGCAACATTAAATTGTTATTGGTATATAGGAAACAGAAGTAGTGCTGAGTAAGCTATAGAAATCATTAAAATCTTTTTAGTATGCTCAAAGAAAAACCATGTTGTATACATACATACATACATGTGTATACAGTATACAGTATTGCAGATTGCTAGTGAAGAATGTTAGGATTCTTGGTTTCTTTGGTTGCGAATTCAAGTGGATATGCTGTGGAAACTATTGTATGAAAACCTCATATTATGTCAGGCCATTTAACTAAAATCTTTGTTATATTGAATTCAAGTGTTTTATTTGTCTCAAACATATTCAATGTATATAATCATAATATAGTTACTGATATCACTACACATATTATAAATGTGAAAGTGAGATTGTTTGTTGGTTTATTGGTTTGTCCTTCAATCACTTCGTAACGGAGCAAGGATTGATGTGATTTTTTGCATGGGTATAGTTAATGCCTGGAGACAACATAGAACCTGGAGAGTAACATAGGCTACTTTTTATCCCAGAAAATCTGAGTTTTTACAGGATTTCTTACAACCTAAATCTATGCGGATGAAGTTGCAGCCATCAGCTAGTAAGCAATAAGTATAGGTATACGCAAATTCAAGAAATAGATTGTACTTGGAAATTTTTACTCTCAATTGCATTCCAAATTATCCAATTTATTGTGAACTAAAATATATGTAGTAAATCCCGTGGGAACTCTTAAATTTTCCAGGATAAAAAGTAGCCTATGTCCTTGCCTGGGATATAAGCTAACTCTGTGCCAAATTTCATCAAAAACAGTTGGGCCGTGAAATGCTAGCAGACAGACAGACAGACACACTTTCGCATTTATAATATTAATATTATTAAAATTAAAATTAAATTAATTAAATTTTTAAATTTTATATTCGAAGTTATGTATTTTTATTTTATTTTAAAAATTAGCTGGCTAATGCACAGCATGCTCTGCAATGCGACTAATGTGCCGCCTATTGCATGTTGTTCCTGCAAGTCTCAACAACAACTGGACAAAACTTCATCACAATCGGATAGTTTACCATGTTTAAAGGCACATGGCAAACTTATATGTTTATAAGACACATTCATTATTATGCATATTGTCGTTTGTAAAAAAACTACCTGAGTGGGGACTGGGGGGACTATATTAGAATTCAGAATACTATAAAATTTTTATTTATTTAAATATACATACACAAAGTATTTTCGAATTGTCAAGTGTATCTACCTATGTTGATAGAATATTACATTTTGTGTACTTACAATAATAACCATCCGTAATGTTTTGGACTCATAAGGTAGAGTTTCGCTCAGCACACAATACCCAAGCAAGCAACTGAGTACTGCCAGGCCTAGCACCACAACCGCTGTGGTCGTTGATCTTTTCGGAATTGTGTGACATGTTGCTACGGCCTTGGGAGAGTGTGACCTTCATAAATCATAATAATATTTTTTATGATTGCTTATTATGATTGCAGTCTCATCTATACATACGCAGTATTTAGTTTGGATGACAAGACCTTAATCAATTAACAAAACTTCTAAAATTGACTTAGGATTTAGGTTTTTAAAAATCCTGTGGGAACTCTTTGATTAAGTATTAAGTATTTTTATGCCTGCTTATGTCCTTCCCAGGGATGAAAGCTATCTCTGTACCAAATTTTGTCAAAATCGGTTGCACGGATGGGCCGTGAAAAGCTAGCAGACAGACAAGAGACACTTTCGCATTTTATTAGTATGGATTTTTGGTGTCTTTAAAACGAAATTTGGCACAAAACAGTACTTACGTCTTAACATAGACCTTTGATTCCGGGAAAATATCAATAATTTACATTTTACAAGAAACCAAAAGCTTAATTCGACTGAAACAGACGAATAGAAAATTAATATGGTGCAACAAGAAAAGGTAAGTAATGCACAGTTTTATAAGAATTTTTAAAAATCTTATATTGAGGTTATGTTTTTGTATATTTTGTTATCATAAACCTCAGTTATGGAGGGACGGGTGAGAGGAGAGACCCCCACTATGCGCGGAGGCTCCTTTTACTGGGTGGTTAAAAAAAAAATAACGAAGCCCCCGAATGGTACGAAATCGTAAAACAACTCCTTATTTACCTTCGCCAAGTGTCATCATTTTCATATTCCATTTTCATAGTTTGTTGATAGCAGTTAACACCTATTTATTTTGTTAAACTGTGAGCTGACAAATACACATCTTAACTTCTTCACAAAATCAAGCAAAATCTTTAGAAAATACCTTGAAATTGAAATTATTCAAAAAGTCGATGGTCGAAACAATTTTTGACTTAAAAGCATAGAGTAAAGTAATGTAGTCAGTAGTATCCCCAAAGAATTTCTAAGTACCTACCTACTACTTCGTAGTACAACATTGAGTATATGGTTTGACGTTTGATTTGTTATCGATTTGACATTGGCATTTGGCAAGGTGACCTCGTAGTGACGGGTAACATTGGTATGTTGGTCATCGTGCGGTTTCGACACCGCATGTCGTATAGAAGCAGGTGTTACTTTGCGATAATCCAAAACACACAATGAATCAGACGCATAATTTGCTATAATCCGGTGAAACAGAGAAATACAGAGTTCCCACGGGAATTTTAAAAACCTAAATCCACGCAGACGAAGTCGCGGGCATCCTCTAGTAATTAAATATAGGTTGCTTGGAAGAGATCACTTTAGTGATAAGGTCGCCCTTTGTTTTTTAAGTGTATCCTGTATTCTTACTCTCTGTAATTTTGTTAACAACAAAGTTGTTTAATTAAAACAAATAAATAAAAATAAGACTTTTAGTGGGCGAAAGATTCGAGATTGTAGATCTTATGACGTCAACTAGTTAGTTCGTTGTGAGTACTGCATCGTAGCGTACCTAGTGATAGCTGTAGAATCCATCGATTTCAGGAATCTTTTACCTACCTATATTGCTTAAGAGTTCCAGTAGGTACACCGTACAGTAGCCGGCAGGAAATATTGTACATCGACCTTTAGAAGGAGATTTTGATCTGTCACTCACATCGAAAGAATTTCTAAGTACTACTTCGTAGTACAAGGTGTATTCCTATGTCAATGCTCACATCTCATGTCTCATACCTATGTGACGTTAGTTGATCTCAACTCTCAACGACAGAGAGCGCTCAACGAAACCGCAATCTCTTTCTAAAGGTCGACCGTCGATTTAACTTGTCCCATACCCCGATAGACTTCAGACCACAGGGTACTTTTTATATCTTCAGTCTGAGACTGCAACTTGGTAGTCATCGAGCATGCATGCTAGGTTTGATGACTGTAGAGATTATATGATGGCGATGTTGCAGATTGCTGGCGAGTAAAGATGTGACCATTGATGTCTCTTAGCTAAGTCAATCTTAGGTGCATAGCTCAAAGTTTATCAGACAAGAGGTCATTTTCAGTAGGTATTGAAAATGCGAGTGACGTCCGTAGATAAAGTATGATGTAAAAAGACGTCATCACAGAGTACATTATGACGTCATATTCTCGGTGGTGCCTTAGTATGGATAAACCATTAAGGTACCGTTTAAAACTACTATCGATTTTATGGAATAAATTAAAAAAACACTATAGTTTGTTGTGTAAATCTTTATTAGTGCAAAATAAATAAAAGTATAAAATGTAATATGTAGCATTATAAAAACTGTAATATTACGAACAAATTAGTAATCACAAAAAAGTTGTGAAAATTACTTGATCCTCTTATACATAAGTATTGATAATATAAAATGTCAAAAAAATGTTTGTTCCTCCAGGGGTGTTACGGATATTCACAATTCACATCCGCATCCGCAAATGCGAAACATCCGCATTAATTCAGATATCCACATCCGCATCAATTAATGCGGAGCTTTGACGGAGATTCATATTTGCAACAAGTCACGACCTGCAAAGAAAGTGGGCGGGGGCAAAGAGGCGCGTGCCTCGCGCCACTTTGCCCCCTGTACCTACTTGCTAGTTTATATATTCGTTCACTAACTGACCAATCAAAATCTGTACAATGGTACCCAACGCGGGGGTGTTACGGATATTCTCGTCCGCATCCGCAAATGCAGAACATTCGCATTAATTCAGAAATCTACATCCGCGGATGTCAAAATATTGGCATCCGTAACAGCCCCGGGTTTCTATAACCATGCTAAACAACTTATAAGCTCTTATACTTTATTTTTTAACACGACTGTGGTCTGTGACACACAGACAGACAAACTGGACGGAATTATAAGGGTTTTACAATAGAACCCTAAAAAAGAACACGGATTAAAAGTAATTTCCGAGATTGCCTGTTAACTGAAGCGGAGCGGAGCGGAAACGTGTTTAATAGACCAATAAGGTTACTGTTAGATAACGTGATCATTTTATTACGTCATCTCTTAATAATCTGATTGGTCGAAAATACGTTTCCATTCAGCTTCGCCCCGATCCGTTCAAAGGAAACGCACTCGCATTGGTTTACTGAATACATCTCAGACCCGCTCCGCTTCAGTGGACAAGCACTCTATACTGGTATAGTACTAAGTATTCGAGTATTGGTCCCTTATTTACTGGCGACACCAGAATGGACCGCAGCAAATGGATCAAAATCCAATTTTACAAGTTCCATCGATTTTTCCCACAGTTTCTTCGCGTATTCATCATTGAGAGCCTTTCTGTCAGGATTTTTTACGACGCAATCGCTGAAATACAAAAAAACTTTACTAATATAGGGATTGGAAAATAATGGTTATTACGATTATGGAAGAAAATGAGTAGGTACCTATAGTATAATCCAGTTTCGTTTGCGCATTTTTCATCCACAGCGCAATAAATGGTTGTTTGCGAGCCAAGTTCTGGCGATTTAAAGAATGGGTAGAAGAGAGTACCAATAATTCTTCTAGCACCTTTGAATAGCACCTCATCCATATGCCGTCCAAGCTCTGTCCTTATAACACCGGGGTGCAAACTGTATGTATTTACACCTTCTATATTGTGGGCCTAAAAAGTTAAAAACCTAATAGGTAAGTACGTAATATTACGTGTTAATGTGTTCCGTACCAAGGAAAAACGGAACGCTTATAGGATCACTTTGTTGTTTTTTCTGTCTGTCAAGAAACCTATAGGGTACTTCCCCATAAGGTCATATATTTAGATTTATAATGTAGTATTGAAAATGTGAGTGAATGATTTATATTAAGTATTATACATACTTATACTTATAGATATCAAATATTCCGAAATGTATATTTTGGAAAGTCCTATAAATAATTAAATTTGTTCTTTCATATTACATAATTATGGGCTGACCTCATGGGTCAGATCTTGCACTTTTGTGAAAATTTATAATTTTGCTTCTTAAAATTTATAATTTTAACAATTTTTGTAAGTATGTTTATGTTAGTTTGTACTCGTAGTTTAATTAGTGTAATTGGCTTTATGGCCGTTCTAATTAAATAATAAATAAATAATAATAATTAACAAATTATAATAATAAAATTATTATTATTCTTAATAGCTGGGTCCACACTACGTGCGGCAACCATTACGAGACTACTTTGCGCGGGCGCGATAGCACGGCCATCATTGTAATCAAGTGCGCTGACCGCACACGGATCCCTTGGTTGTGGCGTGTCTTATCGCACTGTTGCGTAAATCAGTCTTGCGTGGCTGGCGCGCTTGGTGCAGAACCCGCTATTTACGTGTTTATAGTATAGCAATGATTTATAAAATACTGGTTTTTCAAAATACTAGCTCTTCTTATCGCTTGCACTGTAACACATAAGTTGATACTATACAAATACCAGACAAGAAAGGTATAGGATATTCTGTGCTATAGCCATAGGCAGTGGCGTGCAGGTCATAGAGGCATAAATGCACTGCTTACCCAAGTTGTAATAGCTCAATGCAAATTTTACATTATGACCTGCCAGTAAACAGGTTCCTACCTAACTAATGCCTACCCTGGCTTCAAACCCTGTGCACGCCACTGGCCATAGGGTACTTCCCGTTGACGTAGAATCATGCGGACGCGTCGCGGTTGTGACCGCGACGAGTGCGCGAGCTGACTCCCTTGAAAAAGGACCCCGGATGGGTTCGAAACTAGTCGGGCTAACGTCGACTTAACACGTGAGTAAGGCCGAGACAGATATTATATTTATGAGGGTACCCTTCCTTCGTGTGCAAGTCCATCTCGCACTTGACACGTTTTTGTATTTCCAGCTCATTTAGTTGGAAGCTTACCTTAAGCTTAGCTGCTAGCTCTCTCGAAAACAGAACATTTGCTAGTTTGCTCTGTGAGTATGCTTCTGCTGAGTTATAACGTCTTGTCTCATAATTCAAATCATCAAAGTTTATATCATACCCTGAAAAACAATTATTATTTAGCTAAGCCCTTATCACCTAAGGACTAAGGTCACCAGTTGTAATCACAGGGCAAGCTTAATTTAATAAATAAATATTTAGAGCCTCAATAGCTCAACGGTTAAAGGAGTGGACTGAAAACCGAAAGGTCACCGGTTTAAATCCCACCTGTTGTACTATTGTTGTACCTTCTAGCACAATATTTACACTTAATTGGAGTGGAAAAATGAATAAATGAATGAAATTAGTCAGCAATTAACTTGGCTAATATTCTTTTAAAATAAAAAAAAGATCAAATTTGCCACCACCTTTAGGTGCCAGTATACAAAATATCATGTTCTATATTAAAACTGTTGGTATAACGCCTTGCATCATCATTAATCATACACATTACTAGGGTTTTGATCCCTTCCAAGATCAATGATTCCTACTATACTCTGATTTTTAATTCGGTGGAATTCTGACGTTGTCATTTTTATACATCAGGGGAGTTATTTGTATGAAAAACAGTGTGACCACCACCTGAAGTTTGATTTTACCCCAAATTACATTAAACCCCTATCAATATAAAAAGCCCAAGACATAACTTCGCATTAAAATAGGGTGCGATCTTGCAAAGCAATGGGATCGGTTGATTAGAGGATGTAATCTTGACTTATGTTGAACATTTCTAAGTTTGTTTTTAGTTCCTTTTAATTTTAATCATCTTGATGTGCCTAAAAGTACACGCTCAGTCATGATTCAGGATTTTATGAAGAAATTCTTTCACAAAAACCTTGTTCTTTACGAAAACAACAAAAAATCGGCCAAATCAGTTGATTTGTTCTCAAGTGATGATCTTACATACATGCGGCAATTGATTTATGTACTTAAATTTACCTATGTACAATATTTAAAGTTTTCTTCTTTGTGGGAATTGTTTTATCTCTGGTAACATTAAGAAACGTCAGAATTCCACGGAATAAAAAATCAGCCTATAAATAATAAGGATATATTTAAAGCAAGAGTGAATAAGTACTTTCAAGGCAAACACATCCCATTTTTGGCCACATTATCACTTCCTATCAAGTGAATAAAAAATTGATTTAAAATACGAAATTAAGAATTACTCATTGAAATCATTCACCATGTTGCCCTTAAAAATGTTATCAAGCTGGGTAATAGGGGATACATACTAGTATGAGCTGCTGAAGACACAGTAACAATCCTTGCCGGAGTACTGTTCCTTATGCAAGGCAATAACAGCATCGTCAGAAGGAAGTGAGCCAAGTGGTTAGTGCCGAACTGTGTCTCAAAGCCATCCTCTGTGACCCCCTTCGGGCACATCATTACACCTGCGTTATTCACAAGTATATTCACATAAGGTTCTGTATCTAAGATTTTCTTGGAAAATTCTCGAACAGATTTCAGGGAGGATAAGTCACATTTTTCTACCACCAGATCACCCTTTTCTGGTAAATCTTTGCAGGTCTGTTCTATATCATTCTTCGCTGCTTCTGCTTTGTCTATGTTTCTACACGCCATTATTACTTTAGCACCTAAAATAATAATATACATTTAACCAACTCTTTATTTGTAAAATTTTGTGTAAAAAAATACTTACCCTAGCATGTGGGGTATCATTGTTTAGAGCTCATTGAGTAGAGTGTGAATATTTTTTAAATCTTGAAATCTGGAAATGGGGGGCAGTGAAAGTTGTCAGTTTTAGACAGATTGTGTGACGGAGGGCTATCTCAAAAACTAAACTAGTTAGGAATATAAAATTCTGGTATATTATGTACCATATTCCTGTATTAACAAATACTGAAAACGATGATTTATAAAAATATAGTTTGTAAGTTGTGACCAAAAAAAAATCATCATTTTTAGGGTTTTTTTTCGGTTTATGGCAATGTTCTAGCTCGGGAAAGAAATATTTCATAAACCCAAAATATGATGTTATAATTGTGTACGGAACCCTAAAAGAGCGACTCCCGTCTCGCACTTGACCAGTTTTTTAATTATTTTTTTAATGCTAACAGCAAAGTTCACCTTTACTAAATTAGTTAGTGCACCAGAGGTACCTATTCAATTGAATTTGGAATTAGAAAGTATAAAGAGTTAGGAAAATATTCGCGACTTCGTCTGCGTGAAAAAGATAAAAGTATTCTGTCCGCCCGCGTCCCCAAGATGCCAAGCTATCTAATTGCTAAACGCGGAAATAAGTTCAATGGTTTAGGCGTGAAAAGGTTACAAGTCGACCGATAGCTAGTGTGGATTGTGTGAGTTACAAGTTACAAACACTAGCACAGAACACTATTACTTACCTCTTTTATAAAAATCGAGTACAGTTTCTTTTCCTATCCCTGTATTGCATCCTGTTACAATAGCGGTTTTTCCTACCAATTTAATATTACTGTAACAACGTCCACTGAATAAAGGCATGATTAAAAATTATATTCTCGAAATATTCACTAAAGAAAATCACTTTTAAAAAGTTTCAACTTTCAAGAGAATATAAAAATATTAAGTACGAATTCGGAATTTAAAATGTTTTGCTATGGTTTTGCTGTTTTGCGTAGTCCTTATTTACAAAGTAGGTATAGGTACTCTGTGGAGTGGTTCAAAAAGATCAAGGTCATGTAGACTCGCATTTTAGACACCTGTCAAACCGGTTGCAATAGTGACGTCCTCGGTTAAGTAAGTATCGAATTTATTATTTATTGTTTAGCATCGATTTCAAGTCGTGTGGAAAATAATAGATACAAATTCCATCCAAATTCATGAATAACTAACTACCAAATGATGTCATTGTAATCTCTCGTTAGACAGTAGTTAAAACTAGGTAGGTACTTATAACTAAGTACCTAGTTAGTTATATCCTTGATTGTAATCAAGGGCGGATCCAGGGGGGGGGTCATGGGGGTCATGACCCCCCCCCTGGGCTGCGTCCAGAACCTAGGTCGAACCACTAATTAAAATTGTTAAACATAATGTTTTTTATATAGATATGTAAGTTCCTTCAATACTTAATAAATTTAATATAATATTGTGGCTAATTCCGTTGTACACATCTCTAAACTAAACTAAAATGGCACGTCTAAATCTATTGCTATCCCTTTCATAATGTTGCTTGCAAAAAAGGATAGCACTAGATTTAGACCTGTTAATTTAGTTTAGTTTAGAGATTGTGTACAAGAGAATCGGCGCCATTTTGTATGATGGCAAAAACATTATGTTCTTGCGAACAAACGCATTCAAAATTTGAATTTTACCGCGCCACCGCTACCTTTCATCGAGATGTCACATTTCGTGTGACGTTCTTCAATAATTGAAGAACATCACACGACACTTGCCCAGGGCCCACGATTGATTAGGGCCCAGTAGTGCCAGCCAGATCACCAATTCTGGCATTTATCTATATCGTAATACAATATTGCTGACATTTATCTTTTCTTTTTTGTAAATAATGTCATAAATTTTGCGCTCGTTTCGCTCGCACGTTCTGTTCAATACGATTAAAAATCCCTTCCGAGATGCAAGCTATCACTGAGTAGTGAGTAGTACCTACCTACCTACATTTGGCCGTGAAAAAGTACCTAACAAGATGATAGACAGACAGAAAATTTCGCGCTCGCTTCGCTCGCGCTTTTGCTCTGTATTAGTTGTTGCCCGCCCGCAACCTTGTCCGCATTGATTTAGGTTTTCAAACAACCGTAGGAACTCTTTGATTTTCCTCATAAAAAGTGTATGCAGGTTTCCGGGATGAAAGCTTTCTCTGTGTAGTACCTGGTCAAAAAGATAGACCGTCAAATGGTAACAGATAAGTAGATAGACACGCTTTCGCATTTATAATATTAGTAGCTACCTTATGATTTTTTCGTAAATATATGAAAAATTTCGCGCTCGCTTTTTTACTTTATATTGGTTGATGCCCGCAACTTCGTCCACATAGATTTAGTTTTTTAAAATTTCCGTGAGAACCCTTTAATTTTCCGGGATAAAAAGCCGTTTCCGAGTGTAAACTATCTCTGAATAGTACCAAATTTTGATTTAGAATATGGACTTTAAAAAGATAACAGATAGATAGAAACATTAGCATTTATAATACGTCTAGAACGTGACTTAGCTGCTTTCTTTGCCTATTCCAAGAAAATAGTACCTACTCTGTCAAGATCATAGGGGCCCCGTTATTCTAATGTGCCCAGGGCCTCCAATAGGTTAAAGACGGCCCTGCGTGCGGGTGTGCGGGGCGTCCCCCCCCCCCAACCCCCGCTCGTCATACCCCGATTACCAACTCGACCTGTCGCAAGAGGTCGAGATGTTGTGACTTGACCACGACTATGTGACCCCCCCCTGGCACCAAAGCTGGATCCGCCCTTGATTGTAATAATGCAAATGCGTAGGGCACCTCTGTATTGCAACTTTCAATTTTCTAAATAGCTCGATATATCTACAGATAAAGTACCTACATAACGTAGCTACATAACAATTTTGGGTACCTATCACTCGTTCTAGGTAGAAACTGCGAAGTGCTAACGAACTCAAAGCAAGTCGCAAAGCTATACATGCGTAAAATACACGCACAGAATACTGAAAGATCTATGAGGTAACAAAACTATTGTTTCTTGGATAAGATTACCGTCTAAGACCTTAGTACCTACTAACTATTTATTTATGTATACCGCATAACACGCGTCTCATACAAAAGTGCTTTTTATTTAAATTATTGTGAAACATTGAATACGATAATTACAATACGACAGTCGACGTCAGTGTGCAGAGGTTGTGTGTGCTGTAGTCTGTTTGTATTTTTCTGTAATTAGTTACTGTATCAAGCAATAAATACCTAATAGGTAATTTATCACTCGCTAGACCTACACAACTTGTTCATAGCTTCTAAAGGACATTCTGTTTTAATAATTTTACTTCTCCGATTTTTGAACATTGATTTCATCGATTTATTTCCTACCTAAAATCTAAGTGGATTTTTTTATCGATAACTTTACGAAGGGTCGCACCAGGTCGCACACTCTGCTCTGAAGTGCTCACTGCTCAGTGCTCATTGCTCAGGTTCAGTGCCAATATGTTATTGGTCTGTGGTGCCAATCCGTACTTATTAGTTAGTGCATTCACAGAGTACCTCCATTGAGTGCATTTCTCATATTTTATTTATATGGTAAGTTCTCCTTCCGTTATTTGTATATATAGAGTACCTATTATAGGTCTATGATATATAGGTACCCTTTAGGTACCTACCTAATTTAAAATACCACTATGGATATTTTCAAAATAGCGTTGTTTCAGATAAAAGGCAAGAATGGATTATTTGAGTAGTTGGTGTAAAAGTACGAAGACTTTGGACGGATACACTGTGGTGATAACTGGAGGAAGTACTGGCATTGGAAAAGAAACCGCTCTTGATTTGTATAGAAGAGGTTTTAGTATGATTTTTTTTTATTGTTTTGTGAACGAAAATGATTTAAGGCTAGCGTACACTATAAAATAAAACTGCGCAATTTTATTTTATTTGTGCATTGGAGTACCTAGGTACTAAGTTATATATCAATATTTTTCTAGGCGCACGGGTTATTTTGGCGTGTCGAGATATTGCCAAGACCGAAAAGGTGAAAGAGGATATCCTCAAACAAACAAACGATGAACACAAAGGTTCCGTAGCTATCGAAAAGCTGGACCTTAGCAGTTTACAATCGGTCCGTGAATGTGCTTCGCGGATATTGGCTACCGAATCAAAGATCGACATTCTTATAAACAATGCAGGAATAATGATGGCCCCCAAAAGCACGACGGAGGATGGTTACGAGATACATATTGGGACAAACCATTTTGGTCATGCTTTATTGACGTTGCTGCTGTTACCGCGAATAATAGAGAGCGCACCGGCAAGAATAGTGACTGTGGCGTCTTTTGCGCACATTTGTAAGTACCTGATGGTCCTAATGAACGAATAAAATACGTGTCACGAAAGTTGAAAAAGTAGGCTGTTGGTGTCACGAAAAAAACTGACCATGCAACTATGCAGGGAATGATTTATTTACTGATTTATTTGGTGATACAAAACGAAGTAGGGCGTAGTGCCTATGCAACGCGATTGGTTCAACTTCAACTGGTTGTGTCACATGCGGTATGAAAGAACAGTACTACAAAGTGTTTTTGTAAGTGGTGTGACGGACGTATGGCCTTGAGCGTCTTGCGCACTTCCCCTTAAATAGTACTATATTATTTTATTTTAAATTGTCTGTTTAGTCATTTAGTATTTAATGATTGGTTTGTTCGTTACCATTTTATTTTTCAGTGTCAAATTTTGATATAGACGATGTTAATATTGAAAAGACGTTCTACCTTCCGATGAAGGCGTACAGTAGAAGTAAAGCTGCGAATATATTGTTCTCAAGAGCTCTTCATATAAAACTGAGAGTAAGTAGTAGACACAAATTAATTCGGTAATTAAAATCATATATAAATTGCAAAAGAAGATAGGTATCCCCATACATCCAAATCTTCAGAAGTTATGGCGGAAGGTCGTGGAGAAACGGCCTGATTCTACTAACTAATTTTATGTTTTCTAGTTTCATACAAGATTATTTATTATCTAGAGAAGGTAAATAATTTCACACCAGTTTTGTGTGTTCCTTCCTTTTTCCTTCAACATGGCGTTCCGAGACTTTTGTAGGTCGTTACCACTCGTTACTATGAATGGCTTTTTTTGCCTTTTTCGTTTTGCTTTGACTTTGATACTATTCCTTTCCAGGAGAATAACATACAAAATGTAAACACATACAGTTTACACCCAGGAGTAGTGGGTACTGATGTGGTGAGGCATTTAGATAAATCACTTTTTTATGGAGCGACGTGGGTAGTCAATAATGTGATAAGTTGGTTCATACGCTCGCCACGTAGCGGTGCCCAGACGACCATCTATTGTGCCATCGACGACGCTTGTGCTAATGAAAGCGGACTTTACTACGAGTGAGAATCCATTTTATTATTAGGTTATGGATAAGATCATCGTCACGCACAACAGACGGAAACGTTTAAGTGCGGAAACCAGCCCAGAGCGAAGAAAGAACATCATCGTCATGGTCAACCCATCTCTGGCTTTACTACTTACTGAGCATGAATTTCCTCTCGGAATGAGAAGGGATTGACCATAGGCCACCACTCTGGCCAAGATCCGCACTTGGCCAGAGTGGTGGCCTATGGCAGGCTTCACACACCTTTGAGAACATTATGGAGGACAGTGCAGGTTTCCTCGCGATGTTTCCCTTCACAGTTAAGGCAAGCGATAACCCCCCACCAAGAGGCGGAAGTCGTAACCACTAGGTATCACGGCTAGGTTAAGGATAACATAATTTATTTGAAAATTGATTTCCTAGATTTTCTCGCGATTTTAAACAGTCCTACTGGCACATTACCTTTTCTAAACCTTTTACAGCAAATCTGTAAATAAATCTGTAAACAAGCCTGTGTGTGTTAATCGCGCGTATTTTCAATCGCGACTAAATATTAATTGATGCACATTCAAGACGTATATAGGAAACTAGTATATGTAGGACTAGCTTTATGCTTGCGACTTCGTCCACATGGACTTCATAAATTTCAAACCCCTATTTCATCTCCTTAGGGGATGAATTTTCAAAAATCCTTTCTTAGCGGATGCCTACGTCATAATAATAATAAAATAATAATAAAATAGTCATTTATTTAGGCAACTTGAGCAAATTTAATAGCTATCTGCATGCCAAATTTCAGCCCGATCCGTCCAGTAGTTTGAGCTGTGCGTTGATAGATCAGGCAGTCAGTCACCTTTTCCTTTTCCAAAAAAAAAAAAAATCATAGTAAATTTTTTATCGCGCCGAAATATTCCACTGTGCAACCTAGCCCTTATATTAATGACCACCTACTAGCTATAATTTACGAGTAGGTGCAGTAGGTTTTTCTGTAGGTATACCTATTGACTACAAGACAAGCTAATTTAATGGGTTTTTAACGTAAATTGTAGGTTTATTATATCATTTTTATTTTATTTTAGTAACTGTGGTGTTGCTCGGACGTACTGGCAATGTAGAGACGACGCAGCAGCGCTTAAACTTTGGGATTTGACTCTTGAGAAACTTGACCTTCAAGATCCATTCAAAACCAAAGACTGAATTTTAAGTGGAATATAAATTATAAATCTTATAGAGGTACCTAATCTACGTTATAATATTCCTCTTATTTTCAAATATATTTTTTACCGCAATGTAAGTAGGTATTTTATTGTGATTTTGCTTCAACGAAATTGTCGTTTCACGAAGTGGAAACCTACAATACAATTATTCACACACCAATGAGAACATTATGGAGAACTCTCAGGCATTTTCATTTTCACCGTTAAACCAAGTGATATTTAATTAACTTAAAACACACAGTAGGTAACGAAAAGTTAAAGGTGCGTGCCCGGGATCGAACCCCCGACCTTCGATTAGGTGGACGTCCTAACCACTAGGCTATCACAGCTTCACACAGGAGGATACGCCGGCTCACTGCAGAGCACGGGTCTCCTCTCAGAGTGAGAAAGGTTTGGCCATAGTCTACCACGCTGGCCATGTGCGGATTGGTAGACTTCGCATACCTTTGAGAACATTATGGAGAACTCTCAGGCATGCAGGTGTCCTCACGATGTTTTCCTTCACCGTTAAAGCAAGTGATATTTAACTACTTAAAACGCACATAACTCTGAAAAAACACAGGATCTATACATAGCTTAATAAAAAAACAACCCTACTTTTTGTATCAAGTATATTCTTCTAACATGGTATCTTCAAGTTTTGCTGAAACTCTATGCTTGTTACGATACCTATTCGGATCGTTGCTTAATGTTTTCTTGAGCTTGAGGGAGCCAGTGGCCGGTTTCTCGCAGAAGAACATGGAAGGTACGCCGCAGCTCCAGGTGGCTAGAAGGCCACTCCTGCGGATGCCGCCGCAGCGGTCTTCTAACTTCGTGGAGTTACCGGGACATTTGAAGTCCCAGTTTATCTGGTTTGCTGGTAGTCTATCCCCTGTGGATTGCATTTTTATGGCATTCTGGAATTCATAGTCAAGATATGAACTTCTTCAGGGGACCATTCAGATGACAAAAGTTAAATATGACACATGTCGCCTGAATGGTCCCCTAAAGAAGCCCATGAACTATGAATTCCAGTGTTAAAAAGCTTCCACTACGAATTGGCACCTGCCAAATTTCATGATTCTAGGTCAACGGGAAGTACCCTGTAGGTTTCTTAGGCAGGTCTTATAGCTGGCGTTCGGGGAAAAATCCAAAAACCGTGAATTTGTGGTTACATCACACGAAAAAAACTAAATTGTGGTCATGAACTAATAATTAGTTATTTCAATTTTCTAAGTAAGATAACTACCTATATCAAGTGGGGTATCATATGAAAGGTCTTCACCTGTGCATTCTAAAACAGATTATTATTTATTTAAAAGTGGCATAGTTTTTTAATTATCCTGCAAAATGACAAAAAAATACGACTGTAGTACGGAACCCTCGTTGCACGAGCCTGACTCGCACTTGGCCGGTTTTTTACTACTAGGATAGGTGTAGGTACCTACCTACTCATAACCTGTTAGCTTTGCTAGTATTACTAGGAAGAAAGACTTAGCACGCAGAAGACTTACCGAGAACAGTCCGATAGTGGTATCGCTGAAACAAATCGCTAAATCCAAGGAAGGCGAAGTCACCAGGCGTTTTATGCTGGTCTATTTGTTTGAACCGTTCCCGGATATACTCGGCTTCTTCCCGGGTGTCCAAGATCGCGAGGTACCCGCCAGCTGAGTAACAGGTCGAATACGCCACGTGCCATGGCTGTGGCTCTGTGTGCGTTAGGTAGCATGTGGCGTTAGGGCCTAGCTTCCATCCTGAAAAAGGATTTTAGTTCTACTAAACGTGCAGTCCTCACTTATAGTGCTGGACTGAAACGTGGGCACTGATAAGGGGCTTGATCCACCAATTCAAATCGCTCAGTGAGCTATTTTAGGAGTTTGGATAAGGATAAGCTTCGAAATGAAGAGATTGGCAGCAGTACCAAGGTCATTGACATAGCCCAAACCATCAGCAAGTTGAAGTGTCATGTTTGCAATAGGGGCGATGGACGCTGGAGCCGGAGAGTTCTGGAGTGTAGGGCGCCCTCATAAAGGTGGACCGACGATATAAAGAGGGCGGCGGGGAGTGGCTGGATGAGGAAGGCTGGGGGCTGGGTATAGGGGTGCTCTTTGGGAAATCAAAGAATTCCCACGGGATTATTAATCGTTAGCATCATCTATTTAAAGAATCTCATTTTGGTGTCTAGCATGTTCCTAAGGAGTTTTCAAATTGTTTTCATGTTTTTGAGGTAATAAATTGAAATCGATTTGATACAGGCTTGCATCCCGGAGACGGCTACTTTTATCCCGAAAGTACAGAGTTCCCACGGGTATTGAAAAACCGAAACTTATGCGGACGAAGTCGCGGGCAATATCTGGTTTGAGTTTTTTTTAAACGCATGCCTGGCATCAACTAGTGGAATAGTAGAAAAGGTCTTACTTGGGTCAAAAGTATCGCAATTAGGGTGGTAGATGATTCTGGAAGCTTTAATTTTGCAAGCAAAAGGAAGATTTTCAGAACACGGATGTACGAAAAGCCTCCCATTGCGGCGCATCGCAACACATCGGCCTCCGCTATGCAGCGGCTGCGTCAGTTCCCACAGCAGTTCCAAGATCGTATCCTGCAGACTGCTCCCTGGAATCATTTAGAATACCTCTAAATAATCTATAGAAACTTGGGTGCTTATTCTTATTCTAGCTAGTGCCTTCTCTTATCGAAGGCTGGCAATCATTAAGGCTAACTGGCGCCATAATGATTTTCTTGGAAACAAGTAATGAGGTGGTTCTCCGATGGTTATTCATCATCATCAACCCATCGCCGGCTCACTACAGAGCACGGGTCTCCCCTCAGTGTGAGAAGGGTTTTGGCCATAGTCTACCACGCTGGCCATGTGCGGATTGGTAGACTTCACACACCTCTGAGAACATTATGGGGAACTCGCAGGCATGCAGGTTTCCTCACCATGTTTTCTTTCACCGTTAAAGCGTCATATTTAATTACTTAAAACGCACATAAGTAGTACCTCTGAAAAGTTAGAGGTGCGTGCCCGGGATCGAATCCCCGACCTCCGATGCCCTAACTAATAAACCTACAACTTTACGATATAACAGTTAACTAGGGCCTTACCATTAATAGTAACAAAGGTTCTTTCAGAGTACAAATCGTGTACACCCACGTAAACTCCTTCATACTTCGACAATATCGGAGTGATGAGTAGAGGTATACTATCAGCCTCGTCCAAGTTATCTGGCACGAAGAGTTCGGTACCCTCGGCCTCGCAGCGTATACGAGACTGATGCCAGTTCACCGCCTCAGTATGCAGCTTGTAGAACGCGTCGAAAGCCTTCTCGTAACGGTAGTCGTCGCGGTACTTGGGGCGTTGCGACTCTGTTCATGTTCATGTTCATGAGTTCATGGAAGTTCACTATCATATTTTATTTATTTTCACTGAATGGAATCATAGATTATTTGCATATTCTATCTACCTTCAGACTATAGTAAGACTCTCTGTTAAGAATTGGTATGTGGAGTTTTTTCAAATTGTGCTAGTAGTTATTTTAGACCTCAATGGTTGGGAAGACTGAAAAGTAGATGGTCGCCGATTCATAATTTACGAAATAAGTGGAAGGAAAATTAGCGAATGATTAAAATTGGTGTCAATCCCATCTTTGTTGTTCCTACCTACATATTCTTCCTTTAGATACGAACTCGCCCAATGCCAAAGGTCACTGATAGGGTCACTGGTATCTCTTATATACATATAGGTGGGTGCTTCCCTGTCCATTTTTTGTGTTTTAGGGTTCCATAATTTAAGGAAGGCCAGCCTCACTCTATTACTAAACCTCCACTGCCCAATGCCCATCCGCTTGTCTGTCAGTCAGCTTGGACTGTATCTAATGAACCGTAACAGGTAGATTTTTTCTTTATAACCGCCGACCTTTCGGAATTCATTCCGCTCCTTAACCGTTGAGCTATTAAGGCTATAAGTTTTTGAAAATTTCAGGGTGTATCGCCGCTATAACAGCGAACAATACAATTTCACTCACCGATAAATGCGATTATAAATAAAATAACAACTATACGAAGTTTGATATAGAGAACCTGTTTCATTATTATCAATCATCGCATCGCTGTTCATATATTGTTTTGTAAGCACACAACCGATATCTCAGACAAACTTATTCAGTTTTATCAACTGAAGGAATTTATTTCAAACACCGGAAAATTATTATGGCTTCGTGACAGGCAAAAACATAAAACACGTTTTTAATCTCAGAGAAATTATATTTCCGTTTAAAAATCTACTCAATATACCTATGTCGTAAATAAACTCCGGTAGATAGTAAAAGTTTGTTTCTATATACATTTTCATTAAGATAGATATTTTACATGAATTCGATTTATTATGTTTGAAGTGTCTATTAATTTTTTTAACTGTGATAGAATAACGTGATTGAAGAAAATATTCATAGAAATCTTATCACACAATATATAATATATTATGTATAATATCATGATCACAATTTCATTGAGTACAAAATACTAATTTGTGAAGACACTTAGTTAAATGCTGCATTATATTATAAAGCTTCTACTTAATTTATGCTACATAATACTTCAATAAAAACCGTATATACAAACTGCATCTCAAGTTTAAATTAAAATTAAAAACAAACAACAAAATATAATAATCAGGTATAACAGTAACGGTGACTAGGGATACAAAATTTTCCTAAAAACTTCATATGAAGCATTAATTATACCCCAACTTAAGAATGCTCGAGATATATTGAGTAATGCTCCGTGATAGAAATTTGTAAACTTGGATCCTCGTTTTCTAAGAATATAGTTGAATTCGTAAACTAGTGTTCGGTGAGGACCTCCGAGTTCACACTGCATGGCAATTTTTATAACATTCAAGGGATAAAACAATGTGCTCAAGAAAGCACCTATCGAAGCACCCGCGATAAAATTCTGAATGCTTTCATATACCAAATTTTCTTGCTTAGGTAGTCTTAAACGCACTTCATCTCTTATGATAAAGAACATGGCATTTGAAGGACCATTCCTCAAGAGAATAGGCACAAGTCCTCTGTAAAACTCTTTAATTCCATAGTATCTAGCAATGTGACTTGAGGCATGTGCTGTGTTTTTGAACTGATTGTGATATTTGGGGTGTATCAGCAAAGTTTGCAGTCTTTCAAATGGCATCAAAGTTGCTTCAACGCAGCCTGCGACTACTCCCGCGACTGTCTTAGCAAAATAGGGGTTAACTTTGTACTCTAAGAGAGGCTGTAGGCATTCATCGTACACTCCGAACATTAGGGACATTGACATGGATCTCTGTAGTAAAGGCGGAAGCATACCACGGTACAGGTATCCCATACCTTCTTTCTGTAATTGGTGCAATGCAAATGTTGCTTCCACTCCATGCATCATCTGAAATTAAAAGAAAAGCAAACTAGGAGTAAAAAAAAATTGTTTGACTAGTATGATTCAGTTTACCAGCTCTTCATTTGCTTTTTTCCATGCGTGTCTGTTTCTTAATTTTTATGCTTTAATAACTTAACCAATCTTGAGTCTTGAGAAATCTCAATGAAATTTTGTAGAGCTAGCATGCATTCTGGATGAACATTGAGCATACATAGAATACTTTTGTCTTGAGAAACCAAATGAAAATAGTAGGGATAGTAAATAATATAACTTTGTTTAGCCAATACATATTGCTTTGCCTACAATACTAAAATGCTGGGTCTAGGAACTAAAGATTTCTACCACACTATTTGCAACTCTTTAATCTACTTTGTAGTCTGTTTGTCAGGGATAGCATAACTGACATTGGACTGAGAATGCCACAAAGCACGAAAGCAAAGCCACTGACATCATCTACGCGATGTTCACGAGGCGCGAGTTTAGACAGGCTTAACTCCCATCAAAATATTTTAAGAAATTCCACCCCAGTGATGTTGAAGTTCCACGGTACTGAGATGCTGACCTAGCATCAGAAAGCGCATGGCAGACCCCCTATCAGGTGGACAGACAACATCAAAAGTTGCATGGTGCCATAGGATAAAGGAGATGCAGAACCACAGCATATAGAAATCCCTTTAAGGCTCATATCCAGCAGTGGTGATGATGATGATGTTGGAGTCCTAGGGTGCCAGAATGGTGACAAAGTACTGGAAAGTTAGAGTGGGCAGACCCCCCATTTACGTGGACAGGGGACATCAAAAATTGCAGGGTATTGCAAGATCCAAGCAGTGCATGACTGAGGCCTACAAGAGGTGTATGTCCAGCAGTGGGGATCCATTGGTTGATCACAATGTCAGCGAAGCCAAAGCAGGTTGGCTAGTTGTCTATTATATAAAACCACTTATGTAATGTATGAGTATGCCCGCAGCTATATCTGCATGTATTTAAGTTTTCTTTAAATTCCGTGGGAACTCTTTGATTTTCCGAGATACAAAAGTAGCCTACATCCTGCCCCGGGTTGTAAGCTAACTCTGATTACCAAAGTGCATCAAAATCTGTTAAACTATTGGGCCGTGAAAAGCTAGTGGACAGGCACACTGACACACACTTTTACATTTATGGTATTATAGTACCTATGGTTATTAAAAGTTTTACCTGTCTAAATATAAGCTTGTTCAATGGGTAGCTGATGAGTATGTTGCAGAAAGCTGCGCCGCCGCCACACGCAAACTCCTTCCAGTGTGGCTGCAGACTCTTGACGCTCACTGGCACAGACATACTGCCCTCATTCAGTGCAGCGCAACTCCTCTCCAACAACTGAGGTTTGGACATCCTCCGCTCACCACATGGCATCACTTATTTACCCATCATCTGTAAAACACAATTAATAAGATGTATAAGTAAATAGTAATTAATCTCTATGTCATGCAATCCTTTACTGCAGAAAGAATTGTGAAAAGGATTACACTCCCTTTAAACCCTCTCAGTGGTTTAGTATGTACATATAAGATTTAAAACCAAATTGGCACCATTCCTAGTTCACAAATAGTGATGTTCTAAGTGGTAAATTAATGCACTTTGACCTGATATTTAATCCCATTGATTTTTGTGTTTGATGCACTTGTGCAAATATTTTATGAATCAGCTGTTTACGATGTTGGGATTGGATTCTAAAACAATGACCTAGTTTTGCCTGGTTAAAAGACAGTGTCCAAACAGTTTTGTAATAGTGAAATGGTTAATCCCGCTCGGCCTTAAGCACAAGGGAGCCTTAATAATAATATGTATTACAACTTACAAGGCCATTTCAATAATTCTGTTCTAAGAAACCCCAAACATCAACTTCATAATTTTATAAAAAAACTATATAAATCTACCTAAAAGTGACATTTTGATACTGAAATTTACGCGAAATGTATTATTTTTGTAACGTACCTTTCCATGAGTATTACGTGTAGCGTGAAACTTGTAAATCTTCATCATGCTATTCTCATGGCACACATTTAGCGTGAATAGATTCAAAGTTCAAACTTTATAGGAAATCCTTAATCAACATAATTCCCGAGCTTGAAATATTGTATTTTTAATATTTTTTATTTTGACTTTATATCTATATAAACTTTATTGAAGGATTTGCCTAACAAATTATTTTTTACGAATTCGCAGTCGCAAATTATTGCAAGTGCAAAAGTCAAAAGTGGTGCAAAATACCAAAATGTCATATTGACAGTGACTTGATGCGTTTTGAAATGTGACATCAATGAACGTTTAGAAAATTATTTGGATCTATCGATTTCAAGATTGATTTGGATCTTGTTAGGATTTGTCATGGAGAAAGGCTCTCTTGGCACTTGAATGACATAGACATGGGGGCGCTGTTGGAGAGCAAAGCTTGGGCTTGGAATACTCAAACAAGAACAAAGGGGTCACTTGACGGCAACGTTAGTTCCGATTTTCGCCGCGCGCCAAGATAGCCTTGTCACACTGTACGGCTGCAAGCATTAGCAACACCACAGAATACTTTAACTGTATACATAGTGTTTGGCGGTGGTTTGGTTTGCAGGGCAAATCGGATCGAACGATAGTGTTGGCAAGTTGGCAAGCAAAACACGCCTTTCCGTATGTAAAAAGTACTCTGTGCACGTCATCCACACACTTGCCAATGCCAGTGCTTGTTGTTTGCACACCGCAAGGACCACAAGCATGAAATACCGCCATCAAATTGCCAAAGCATAGGGATATGCCAAAGTCAATCGTCACAGTGTGGTCCACTCTGTG
This sequence comes from Maniola hyperantus, assembly GCF_902806685.2. Classification (NCBI taxonomy): domain Eukaryota; kingdom Metazoa; phylum Arthropoda; class Insecta; order Lepidoptera; family Nymphalidae; genus Maniola; species Maniola hyperantus. The sequence goes on from NC_048539.1 coordinate 4,956,424, forward strand.
TCATTTATTCATTTATAAAATGTGATGACTTGTGCACTTGTGAGTAAATGTGTAGGCATAGATTATCTACTATCATAGATTATCTGTTGTGTAAAACGTAGTGATTATATACTCTTTGGTGTTGTGCAGGCACCGGTGCTCCTAGTGGGAGTAAATGTATTCTGTGCACCGGTGACAGCACCGACAAATAAAAGGTGACAGGCACCAACAGGCACAGTTGTGTTGTTTTTATTTACGCAAATATAATTGTTCACATTCAATCTATATAAAATCCAGATTTTATAGAATGGCAGCTGTCCTAAAAAAACGAGCTTTGGCTGAATACAACAAATCATTCCAGGTAACATTTTGATAAACGATGTTCTTGTGATTAACACTTAGCTTTAAAACTTCAACTCAGTTCTAATACTTATAGGTAATTACCGGTTGCTTGATGACTATTTACCCTACAATGCCCCATACCGCATACGTGAATTTGCCAAACGAAACTTGAACTATTAGTGAATCCTAGGCAACCTTTTCATTTACTTTATAAAGGGACAGAGAGTAGTGCTCTAATAGAAGTCTCCTACCGTCGCTAGGCGGGTAGGACGTTCCACCCCTTTCTCTGTGTTTGGATACAGGACTGGTGCCCCGGCAGCCTACCACCTCAAACCTACCTAAACCTAACAATGCCTTGTATAGAGAAGTTTGTTAGGTCTTCACTGATTCTGCTCAGCTTACCAATCAATACATAGAGCACTAGAATATGAAGCAAAAGCTGATCGCTGCACTACTAGCAACTATCTTTATACTTAAATAATTATGCATTGTTAGAAATTATTTCCAACTAGTGTCCATCTGCAGCTTCACTCGGCGAAAATATAAATCCTCTTTATTCCCTACCCTTTGGAGATTTCGGAAAAAACTGTCTCTATTTCTTGTCTACATTATAAAGGGAACCTCTGCAAAATTTCACTTTTCTAGTGTGTAGTGTAGTTTCACTTTTTTAGTTTTGGCTGGGCATTGAGGAGTCAGTGAGTCAAAACTTTTGAAAAAATATACAATGTCAACTCTTTATAGTGAAACTGAAGGGACCGAGTATTTTATTGCATTATAAAGAGTTTTCATTAAATGGAGAGCAAAAGAGTAACAATGTAAACCAAACAAATCTTAGCGATTTCTACGTTTTAAGGAGTTTTTCATTAAATAGATGTTCACAATATATAGTTTACTGTATTTAGTTGAGTTTTAAAAATGTAACACCTACATATTAATGTACCTAATGGAGTTAATTCTAAATGTAAATTTTTTTTATCAGGATGGTCCAGCATCAAAAAAGTTGCACTTAGCTAAAAAGCCACTAATAGGAAGCTCGGCAGCCGCCTTCGTTGGATTACTTGAGAAATGCAAATCAAGTGATGAAGCCCTGCAGTTGCTGCTCCGTATCTCAGACTGCCTTCAATTCCAAGAGTCTGATGTTGAAGAAGCAATCAAAAAGCTTTCAGAACATTTTCAGTCAGAGGAAGAGTCTGTAGTAAGGGTGAAAATACTGTGGTTGTTTTGTGACATTGGGCTAGAGTGCCCAGGGGCGAATCTTAACAACTTGATTGACGAAACTATACATCTAATTAAGAATGAAACTTCACATAAGGTATATACACGTATGTTAAATTAATTTCTCAATATTAAATTATTAGATCAACTCATCAGTAGCATGAAAAATGAATATCTATCTGTGAGACAACTTGTTTTTTAATCCAGCGGGAACTCTTTCATTTTCAGAATAATAAATCTAAATATATGAAATGAAATGGTGACTGACTGATTGACTGGTCTATCAACGCACAGCTCAAACTACTGGACGGATCGGGCTGAAAATTGCCATACAGATAGCTATTATAGTCGACATCTGCTAAGAAAAGATTTTTGAAAATTCAACCCCTAAGGGGGTAAAACAGGGGTTTGAAATTTGTGTAGTTGCAGACGAAGTCGCGGGCATAAGCTAGTAACTTGTATGATGAGTTGTGGTATAAGCTATCTCCATTCTAAATTTAAGTAAAATTCGTCATGTAGTTTTTGCGTGAAAGAGTAACAAACATAGACACATACATACTTTCGTTTTTATAATATTATAGTCGACGCATTTTAAACTGAGTTGTCAAGATATCTGTCTGTTTCGCTCGCACTTACCTATGACCTGTAAGTGCGCGCGAAACAGACAGATAACTCGACTCGACTAAAATGCGTCAACTATAGTGTGCTAAATAATAATTTGTAGGTAATAGCACAAGGAATAGCAACATTGTTGAAGCTAGGCAATAAACTAAGTGAAGACAAAATCCTCATGACACGGCTAGTCAATGTTGCTAAAGACAATTTGAAGGACACCAGCCATCAAGTGAAATGCAGGTGTTTGCAGCTCATGAGTGAACTATACCCTATATGTCCTGAGCCGGACAGGACTACAGAAATGATTGCTGAGTCTGATGCTATCGTTAAATTGCTGGGAGACTATAGTAATGCTGAGGTATTTATGTTATCTTCAATATTCTCCTTATAGTAATTATTGATGACTTATATTATAAATCTAAATATATAAAAGGAAAAGGTGACTGACTGACTGACTGATTGATCTATCAACGCACAGTCCAAACTACTGGACGGATCTGGCTGAAATTCAGCATGCTGATAGCTGTTATGACGTACACATCCGCTAAGGATTTTTGAAAATTCAACCCCTAAGGGGGTAAAACAGGGGATTGAAACTTATGTAGTCCACATGGGCGAAGTCGCGAGCATAAGCTAGTAATAACTAAAAATTGAAATCTCATTCTCTTATTCAAGTTGTATGCGAAAGCATTATTATCCCAAGAAAACTCCTACCTAAGACCCTCAGCAAAGAAGAATATGACGTAAGTAAGGGTAAATACATGCTGAATTTGTAATATTTATGTTTTATAGGATGCAAGGGTTCGCTGTGAGGCATTTCAATCTCTGCTCACATTACATGAGCGCGGGCTGACGATCAGTTTCGACTTGTATGATCCAGTGTGTGCTGCTCTATCAGATGACTATGAGATAGTGAGAGAGGTCGCGCTCAAACTTGTGTGGCTGTTGGGCAGTAAATATCCAGAAAAGTAAGTTGATTTAGTGTGCATTGTATTGGTGCTAATTAAGTTATTAACATAACTTAAATATCATTGACAGCATTAAAAGTATTTTCATAATAAGGGTTCCACATCTCATAATGGAAAACAGAATTCTTATGGCTATATGTGGCTCGAAGGACCAAAAAGACATTTATGGTCCTTCGAGTTTGATATTTACAAATATTTTTCTCCACAGTTCGGTGACGTTACAAGATGGCGAAACAACAATGAGACTAGTGGACGACGCGTTTATTCGCATCTGCTCCGCTGTTAACGACCTCTCCATGCAAGTGCGTGCGCTGTCGTGTTCCTTGCTCGGAACTACGCGCGCCGTGTCCGATAGATTCCTGCTGCAGACGTTGGATAAACAACTCATGAGCAACATGAAGGTAAGTTGGTTAACTGCCATGCCCCTTCCAGGTTAGCCCGCTTCCATCTTAGACTGCATCGTCACTTACCATCAGGTGAGATTGCAGTCAAGGACTAACCTGCCCGCCCCGACTTCGCACGGGAGTTTAGAACAAATTAACACAAAAAAATATTAAAAAACATCTATAAACCTTTCTCTTGTACCACTTTTGTCTATTGGTGAATACCGCATTAAAATCCATTGCGTAGTTTAAAAGGTCTAAGCGTACTTACAGACAGAGAGAAGAGACAATTTTATACTAATATTTAGGTTTTTTACGTGAGCTTGAGAATGAAATAGTCTACTTATATCCCGGAATATCATAGAGTTCCCACGGGATTTTTAAAACCTAAATCCACGCGTACGAAGTCGCGGGCATCAGCCAGTCAGTGATAAACAAAATTGATGTACAGAAAAAGCGCACGGCTCACGAGCGAGGCGCAGAGCTGGTTCGTTCGGGCGCCTGGGCTAGCGGGCGGCGCTGGGCGGACGACGCGCCCGGCCAGCTCATCGAGCAGGCCGCCGTGCAGTTGTTGCCGGGCGGCGCCGCTGGCGCCTTCGTGCATGGCCTTGAGGATGAGTTCATGGGTAAGAGTTGGTTCGTTCGGGCTCCTGGGCCGTTTTTGAAAATATTTAGATTATACGTGGCAGGAAACACGGACTCCGAAAGAGCACTCCAAACCTGAGCGCTTCATCTCTAACGAAACGTTTCTGATAAACGTTTCGTAAGAGACGTTGCGTCGGTGCTGTAAACTGAGCAATTTCGAATGAAGTGATGGATCGTAAATAATTCTTCGGGCGCGGCGATCTATCGAGTTGGTACTCGGCAGAGCCATCCCCAAGTTAGAAGCAGTACTCCATGCCAGACCAAACCTAAGGCTGGTAACGAGTAAGGCGTTATTTTGGCGTGAAGAAGCGCTTCACCTTGTTCCTTACTAAATTGTTAAAGCTCGACTTGCACCAACCTTTGAAAATTGTTAAATGTAAATTTTCTATTCCTGACCTTTTCTAGTCAACCTTGGAATACACTAAACAAAAAGTGACAGCATCACAAAACTAAACCAGATCAAGCAGTTTGGTGCAAGTGGGCCTAAAACCCCAAAACATTTCTTTACTAGCGACCGCCCGCGGTTTCACTCGGCGAAAATACAAATACTTTTTATTCCCTATCCCGTGGGTATTCCGTAAAATGCGGCCTTGCTCGTCTATATTATAAAGGGATGAACAAACATGTATTAATTTAAACTTTTTTTTGTAGAGGTCCGCACGGCCGCGGTGGAAGCAGTATGTCAGCTTTCAATGGAAAACACGGTGTTCGCGACTACGTCCTTGGACTTCCTGGTGGACATGTTCAATGACGAGATAGAGGACGTGCGTCTCAGAGCCATCGACAGTCTCACGAGGATATCACACCACATCATACTCAGGGAGGATCAGTTGGAGATCATTTTGGGGGCTTTAGAGGTAAGATTAAATAGTTTGAGCTTTTAGGTCTAGTGTAATAGATTTTTTTGGTACATTTCTCATTCATCAGTACCCCTATTATAAATGCGAAAGTGTGTTTGTTTGTTGGTTTATTGGTTTGTCCTTCAATCACGTGGCAACGGATTGACGTGATTTTTTGCATGGGTATAGTTAAAGACCTGGAGAGTGACAAAGGTTACTTTTTATCCCGGAAAATCAAAGAGTTCCCACGGGATTATTTATTATTCTGAGCCTCTGGTATGTCTTCAACTTAATATTTTCTTACAGGATTATTCAATGGATGTGAGGGAAGGACTACACAGAATGCTTGGCTCTTGTACGGTGGCTTCAAAGACGTGCCTCGAAATGTGTATCGATAAAATACTCGAGAATCTCAAACGATATCCACAGGTAACTATTACGTAGGTAGTTGTAACTCATCAAAACTGTACCAACAACAGCTGAAACTCAACATAAATAGTGCATTACTGGCTAGGCCGGAAATAAGGCAATTGCTGGCACATTAAAACGGGAAGAACGAGGCGTAAAACGAGGTTGTTCATGCTCTTTCGGCGAGACTTGTATGCATTCATAACTTACATGAAAACGATAATAAGAATTATTTATAGGTACATCCATGTGAAAACGTCAATATATTAATGTTCAATTCCACGGCGCGCCAATTCAACCGCGCGTGCGAGCTGATTATTGTTTTTTTTTCATATCACATTAATTTTAGCTCAACGGTTTCGGATTTCAGTCCACTCGGACTGAAATCCGAAAGATATGGTACAATCCCTACCCGTTGCTCTATTGTCGTACCTACTCCCTAGCACAAGCTTGACGCTTAGTTGGAGAGGAAAGGGGAATATTAGTCATCATTGGCTTCTTTAAAAAAAAAGAAAAAATTTAAAATAATAAACTGTATACTTAAAAACAGCTAAATTATGTTAGTGTGCATCACTTGTCGTGGTAGAAATTGCTGACGTGCGTGCGTACAGAAAGAGCCGATTGAGGTTTTGTTTTTAAAAAATAATGATGCAATTTCCGAGCAAGTAGTAGAAATATATTTTATTTTGTACTAGAGATTGCCCGCGACTTCGTCCGCGTGGATTTAGGTTTTTTAAAATCCCTTGGGAATCCTTTGATTTTCCGAAATAAAAAGTAGCCTATGTCCTTCCCCAGTAAGTAAGCTATATCTGTACCAAATTTCATCAAAATCGGTTAAACGGTTGAGCCGTAAAAAGCTAGCAGACAGACAGACAGACACACTTTCGCATTTATAATATTATTAGTAAATTAGTAATATTAGTAATTAGTATGGATTTGAACAGGATAAGCGCTCAACATTCCGCTGCGTGCAGCAGATGGGCAGCAAGCACGCGACATTAGTACTGCCGCTCGCCACCCGCCTGCTCGCCGTACATCCGTTCTTTGACATGCCCGAACCGGACGTCGAAGACCCAGCTTGTATCCTTTAACCAAACATATTACACAAGGTGTAACCAGAACGCTAGCAAAAACTTAGCGTTATTGTGGCTAATTCCGTTGTACACAATCTCTAAACTAAACTAAAATGATACGTCTAAATCTATTGCTATCCCTTTCATAATGTTGCTTGCAGAAAAGGTTAGCACTAGATTTAAACCTGTTAATTTAGTTTAGGTTTAGAAATTGTGTACAAGAGAATTGGCCACAATGTCATACTACCTAAACACAATCCAATACCAATAACCATTTGCCTCATTTTGTAGTTTTAATGATTTAGTATTTTAAAAACATTTGTGCTAATTTGAATAAAAAATCTATTTCTATTTTTATTATTCCTTGTATATAATGAACTGATTCCTTGACTAACACCCTTAAGACATGTGCGTGTTGATTCTGGTGCTGAACGCGGCTCAGCACTGCACCACAATGCTGCCGCTGTTCGAGGAGCACACGGTCAAGCACTACACCTACCTGCGCGACACCATGCCGCACCTGGTACCGCACCTTCCGATAGGTAACTGATTTAGTAACTTACTGTCTAATTTTTTTCTATGCATTCTAGTCATATTCATAAGACTCCATTTTTGAAATAATAAATAAAGTACGCGACAGGTCGAGATGGCAATGGAGATGGTATGACGCGGGGGGGGGGGGACGTCACCCGCGCTATCCCGTAATGAAAAATTTCCGAAAGGATTAATTTATCATTTTAAAGTGTGCGTCATACAACGCGTTTATCGCGCATGGTGTCTGTAAACGTAGTTTTTCTAGTTTTAGTTGTATTCAACTATTGGAGATCCTTTTGACTATTGTCAAAAGGATCTCCAAACACACAAAACAATCCTGTGGGAACTCTTTGATTTTCCGGGATAAAAGTAGCCTATATTTCCATCTCCAGGATGCGAGCTATCTCTGTACTCGTCAAAATCGTTTGGACGGATGAACGGATTGGAAGACGTAACAGTCAGACACACTTTCGCATTTATAATAATACTAGCTTATGCTCGCAACTTCGTCCGCGTGGACTACACAAATTTAAAACTCTATTTCACCCCCTTAGGGGTTGAATTTTTCAAAATCCTTTCTTAGTGGATGCCTGCGTCATAATAGCTATCTGCATGCCAAATTTCAGCCTGATCCGTCCAGTAGTTTGAGCCGTGCGTTGATAGATCAGTCAGTCAGTCACCTTTTCCTTTTATATATTTAGATTAGTATGGATGATTCAGTATTTTCCTTTCAGTTTGGCACCGAATTCTGTAATGGAATACTTGTTCCAGGCGGAGCTCAACAATCTCGCAGCGAGAAAAGCGAGGCAACGATAGACGACAGCGCAGTGAGGCGGTTCTTTGACACCGTGCTGCAACATATCGACAATGTCACCCTGTCCACTACCGTGAGGCTCAAGATGTTGCAGTCGGCGGAGGAACAGCTCAACAAGTAAGCGGTTAAGGCTATATTCAACAGTCTCGTGGCTAGAAAAGTGAGGCAATGATGGACGACAGCTAGATAGTAGATAGTCGATGGCGCAACATAACATTGGTACTGATTCTGACCACAACCAAATTTTAGAGTATTCCCATACTCTTCTTACTAATGTAATATGAAAAGGACAGACACAGTTTGACAGTTTTAAATTTTATTTTTAGATGGTAAAACCCGTGATTTTAGCGCACAGTCGCGAGCCTACTGTTTAAATTTGTAGCGTGCACTAACATTTAGAGTCTTTAAATGTAAAGTTCATGTTCTGTCCCATTTTAGCATTGTTAAAAAGAAAAAGATGCAGATACTCTAAATTTAGTTTAGAGAAAGACGAACAGAATCGGTGCCATTGAGGCTGATTCCGTTGTACACAATCTCTAAACTAAACTAAAATGGCACGTCTAAAATCTATTGCTATCCCTTTCATAATGTTGCTTGCGGAAAAGGATAGCACTAAATTTAGACCTGTTAATTTAGTTTAGTTTAGAGATTGTGAACAAGAGAATCGGCCCCAATATTACACTATCTTCAGAATACTACTATTTGTATTCTCCGTACAGGGACAGAAAGCTCATTCCGCAAAGACACCGTTTACCGACTGTTTTACTATGCAAAAAAATGCAATTTCAAAAACAGCATTAAAAATAAGCTTTTATGTTTCTTCCAATATGGTATTTTACACCAAGCGAGAAAAAATCTAACAAGGTATAAACCAGGTAATTTTAGCAATAAACAATCGAAAAAGGTTAATTTCAGTTTATAAAATTATATAATGAATTTTATAATTCATTTTTAAGATTTCACTTTTTTATCTGTTCTACAATTAACCAAAATGCACGATATCATAGCCGCCATGTTAATTCCGACTGTGACGGCACATGGATTGAAATTGTAATGTATTTCACTGAAAACATCGTTGCTTACCAATCCGTGTGACGTCATGACAGCTTATGAACCTAAAAAGAGGGCGGGTAGCGTTTTCGTGGCAAAAGACATGCAAAATTTAAATGCAGTTTTATTGCACTTATCGATCGAATAAAATTTTTGTAAATTTTTTGGTAGTTTACTATCACTTTAGGAGCAAATTAAGATACTTTTCAAAAAAGGGTAAAATACCCTATTCAGCTAACAGCACTGCGGTAAAATTTAACAAAGTCTCTCTCTCTCTCTCTCTTCTTTTATTTCAACACCTATTAATTATTTCAGGTTATCAGAAATGGAGCCTATGGTGTCTGGTGCAGCGAACTTCACCGCTCTGTTCGCGCGCTGCGTGCTCTCACTGCACACGGCGCTCAACGCGACCAGCGGCCCGCCCGCGCACGCCCTACAACAACTGACTACTGACTGTCTCAGGTAAGCGTAACATTAAAAGAGTACTACCGGATTTCTTGCCGGCCCTTCTCAGTAGAACTTGCTTTCCAAATCGGTGGTAATCTTCTATATATAAAAGGAAAAGCTGACTGACTTATGTCACTGATCTATCAATGCACATCTCAAAACTACTGGAGGGATCAGGCTAAAATTACGCATGCAGATAGATAGCTATTATAACATAGGCAATAGACATCCGCTAAAAAAGGATTTTCAAAAATTCAACCCCTAAGGGGGTAAAGTAGGAGTTTGAAATTTGTGTAGTCCACACGGACGAAGTCGCGGGAATAAGCTAGTCTTATCATAAGAGGCTTAAGTGGACCTATGTTAATTTTTTTTTTTACATCAAATTAAAATTTTCCCAGATTTTGCGCTTCTTGCTATTTTCACCAAAACATTCCTAAAAAAAGGGTTGTGCAATATTTTTTTGTACCAATATAATGGTTCAAGCATTAAGTAGAATCGATGTAGTAAAAACTATAGTTTTCTTATTTTAAAACTTACATACTAGTTGTAAGATTTACCCATATTGTCCTAGATAAAATAGTATAAGTAACACATCTTTTTTAATTTTCTTACCCATACAGGCTACAATACCAATTCAGCGCTGTAACGGAACAAGAGAACGCTTGCGTATGGCAACTCGCTCTACGAGTGTGTGCGGCGAGGCTCATCGCTGCGGTAGAGAGCGCTACAGTGGCCAACACGGGCACCGGCAACACTGGCAACTCCGCCAGTGCGGCCGCGGCCTTATCCGCCGCCACCACCTTGACGCACCACGCCGAACTGCTGGACAGGATATTGGCCTCTGCAGGTACGTACAACACGGGCACTGGTAACACTGCCAGTGGGGGCGCGATCTTATCCGCCGACCTTACATGTCATGTTATAATTGTCATGAGAACAAAATTGATGTGCGAAGTTCCTTATAAATCAGTTCAGTAGCACTAATTGAGACATCCATCCGTTCGTAAAATTAAGTCAAATCTATGAGAAGACACAGTAAAGTTTGTTCAGGAAAGTATGTTTGTCCCCAGGCGTGGAGCCGGACCCGTTCACGATAGCGGTGTTCCAGCAGCTGTCGCAGAGCGGCGAGCACAAGCCGGCCGCGCTGGCGCGCGCCGTGCAGCCGCTGCTGCTGTCAGCGCCGCTGCCCGTCATACCCAAGCCCAACCTCAAGGTAACACACTCTAACCCACAGAAGCTATACCTTTCTTTCTTAATAATTGTAGGTATTCGTCATTGCTGAGGGTTGTGACTCTTTTCCATTAATCACATAATAACAGGAGTTCTCTTGGAATAATAATGTGGTGGGTTCCAGATCCTTACGCTACAACTCACTAAGAAACGAGATTTCGATTCTACAAAATCTATATACCTAAAATGAAGTCTTTGACTCACTTATTGACCGACTCATCAACAGTTTCCCTTTATCATGTAGACAAGAAAAAGGCCAGATTTTTCGAAACTCACACGGGTGGTCGCTAGTGCATTATAATATGGTTGTTTAGTTTAAAATTTATATATTTCAGATTCGAATGTGTTCAGCGAGCATAATAGAGCCTGCCACAGATAACGACACAGTGCTGCGCTTCTGTGCGGGCCTCATCACCGGCGTGGCTCTAGAGGCGGAAGTGGTCAGAGTGAAAGACCCGTCCGCTCTCAGAGTGCGAGTGGCGTACCCTGACACACGCGTGCACGCATTAGTGCCGCCGCGCGACCATCTGCGGCCACTCGACCATACTAACACAAGTGAGTAGGTATATTGTAGCCTGCCACAGACGACACAGTGCTGCGCTTCTGTGCGGGCCTCATCACCGGCGTGGCTCTAGAGCCGGAAGTGGTCCGAGTGAAAGACTAGTAGTTCAGATTGACTACTTATGTGCGCACTATACTATACCTGACGCCAGCTGTGTCGTGTTTAAACATCAGTACCAGGGCGCGATCCAGCTTTGCTCGTCGTAGTTTGATTGAATTGGTGTTATCCTTGAATTTCTGTGGAATTCTGTGAAAACACCTATCTAGAGAAACTTGAAAAATATAACAATATCTGAGGGATTTTAAGCTTTCATTTTTGTTTCAGATGACGATGGCACTGAAAACGTGCGTATCCTTACAAAAGTCCTAATATCGCATAGTGTATGGACGGAGCCCTGTGGAGTGGACATATCTGTGTGCCTCGCGGTGGAAGAAGGTAGCAGTCGAGACGCCGCGCCATTGATCGAGCTGTGTCGGCCTGTACGCGTAACCGTAGCTCCTAAACCCATCAAACGTGGCATATAGGACTTACTATTAAGTCATATGCAAAGAAAGTTGCAGAGATTTATTAAAGACGATTCGTAAATCGACAACAAAAATAATCAGTTTTTGAATATTTTTACGAAATCTGTAGTCAGTGTTGTGTAACAAAAACTATCAGACTACATAAAGTACAGACAGATATTGGACTATCTTTACTAGCTAATAGTGATCGAATTGAACTGAAATGGTTTCAGTTGAACTCAATGTATAAAGATGTAGTTTAAATAAAAGAATAAAGGTAAACTTAAAGTTAATGTATTTTATTTAGGTAGTGTTATTTTTACAAATAATAAAAATATAAGAACACTAATAGTACTTATTTATTATTTACACACACAACTTAAAGATAAATACATAAAATAAAACAAAAATAAATAAATCTATATTGGACAAAGTAACCATAAATTCTCCTACACTTGCATTTTTGTTTTTTTACACTTATGTCTTACCATTTTTAATAAAATCACTTTTGTGACTAGACCCGCTAAATCCAATAAATTATTTAACATAATTTCCCTATTTACATTATATGTAGTGCAGAGTACAACAGTACAGTAACAATAGAATAGTATGAACCAGCTGGTTTATGGAATTGGAATTCACAAGCATTAAAACAGAGTACAAGTCTCATTCTGAAGGGTTCACTGAAAATAGATAATGGTGCTAATTTGCTTGTATACAAAAGTTATTCATCTATTTAGCTTATGTTAACTGTAGCAATCCTACTGGTGAGACATGAACACATCTCACTCCTACACTCGCAAATTACTGATGGAGAGCCCTAGCTTTGTGTCTGACCAAAATGTTATTTCAATAATGTGACACAAACGGATTATGTTCATCAGACTACTACAAGTTTTGCAAGAAAATGCACCATGTTTGCAAACAAACTAATAGTGTCTTGCATATTAATAGTAAAAGCTATTCATAAATCTTGCTTAATGCGATATGGGATTGAAGTTGTACACGGGCACTCTATAAAACGCGTTGCGGGCGACTGACGGGCTACAGGATGGCCTTTTGCTGCACCCATTTTATAAATATTTATATTTAAAATTCTATGTGCTCTGTTATCATAAAATAATACCATAATCCCTTAGTGTATTAAATGTTCAACGTAAATACGAGATTTTATTGAAATTTGGTTTTATATCAATCTAATAAAACTGGTTATTATCCTAATGGTTTTGTAAATAAATGCGTATTTTTTATTTATAAGTTGAAATGGAAACTTCGCGATTATTTTGTATCAAGCTAAATTGTGCAAATCGTGTTTTGGCTCTCGTAATTGACTAAAGAATATCTTTAATTTTTATAATATTAAAAAATAAATAAACAAATTTGTAGTTTTTGAGGCCAAAACTTGATTCTTTGAACATCCAAAATGTGTCTCAACACCACTTTTGGGATGCACATCACCTTAAACTAATAATATTAGACTACTTATAGTTGAGGACCTGGTGAACAAAACTGGACCAGTTCTCTTTTATCTAAAACCCATTTTTCAAATTCATAGGGTTGTCTCTTGACATAGTCATGTTGATTGCTATTATTATTTTCTATGAAAATGGTTTTGAACTTTAAAGTGAAGTAAAAACAGCCTCAAAAAGTTTTTTTTTAAATAAAACTGGATGAGTCCAATACTTCTTTTGTTCTTTCCAATACAATCCAATCCAACCAGTCTGCTTGCACCCACTGCTGGACTGCCTGCCTTTTCTAGCACCACCAAACAGTCCTTCCCTTCCTCATTTTCCTGCCAACTTCTTGAGGTCATCAGTCCAGAATGCTCTGTGAGATCTTTATTCTTTATCAATAGCTAATAGTTCTGAACGAGCAATACAGTGGTAGATGAGTTGTTTTACTCCCGGCATCCAAGTTGATATGAAGCTTACATGATCAACCATTAGAGCTTTGTGGATATAATCTGCTTTAGTTGGGTTGTCATCTCTAAGAGCTGGAAAGATAAAACTCAAACTAAAAACTACTTCACATTAATTAAGTATACCAAACTTTTACTGCCATAAGAACTGGAGAAGGCAATATATTAGTTATTACTAGTTGATAAATCAAAATACTTTTAGTGAATAAAAGGCATACCTAGGTACATCAAATCTGGGAAAACTAAAAGTATGAAATAATTTACCACAGGCTAGGTCTTTCATCTGTATTTGAATTTGCTTATTCAGCTTTCCACTCAGCCACATTTCTTCCATTATTCCTATTTTCTTCTTGATGCTCTCTGCTTTTGAGCCCAATTCACTGCTCGACTCTAGGAACTCTAATAAAATATCTTTAACTTCTTTTAGCACATTTTCACTGTCTATTTGAATATCATCTTGAGAGTTGGGTTCTAATGGTGCGATTTGTACAGGAGGAAGTATTGTTGTCGGTAAAGGTGGTAAGTTAATCATCGGAGGTGGTATTGTAGTACTGTTACCAGATAAAGGAAATGCCACTCTTTTGTTTAGGAAATTCCGTGGCCGATTCGGCGTAGTTGTCTGGCTTGCGTTGTAGGCAAAACTAGGCGGGTCGTTCCAACCAGGGTCGAATGACACTAAAATAACAATATTGTTACATTTAAACTTCTGAGATTGCATGAAATATATTGGAAAAAATGTGTAAACTTTACCTTTATTGTTAGCGGTATTTTCACAATTTTCCATGATCACTATGTGTGCAACTGTCCAAGAAACGAACAAAGAAATGTGTACAATAAATCCTAGTCAAGGTGTTTATTGCTTAATTTCTAACTAGAATTTTTAAACAATGTCGATGTTTGGTCGAATTGGTGTAATCTACAAATTGTGCTACAAATCATCAATCATCATCATGTCAATGTGATGTCAATTCAATCGTCAATTTGACACATATATGTCATCACCATTGTAATTTTTTTAAAATTGGCGTTGGATGCAAGTCTGTTGAGACGTTGAGACTACAAACAAAAGTTTCTTAAAACTAAAAGTCAAAATCAAACGATACGATACGAACATTCATATGTTAAAAGTACTCTGTGGATACGAACCACACGGAACCACACGACCGAGACATGAACGAACACTCATCAAACGTCAGTTCGTATCAGTGTTTCCACTTTACAGGATTTCACCATAAAATAGAATAAAACCCTTTAAAGCGTCGAAATCCTTCAGTTGGTAGCCCACTTTTTTACCCACCCAATGTAAATTTTGTATTTTTAGGGTTCCGTACCTCAAAACGGAACCCTCTTCTTCTTATTTTGCTTTATGGCTTTCAACGGAACCTTTATAGGATCACTTTGCTGTCTGTCTGTCTGTCAAGAAACCTATAGGGTGCCTCCCGTTGACCTAGAATCATGAAAGGCAAGAAGGTAGTTAGATCTTATAGCAGACATGAAGGGAAAAATCTAAAAACCGAGAATTTGTGGTTACATCACAAGAAAAAATTAAAATGTGTTCATGAGCCAATATTGCTATTTTCAACTTTCAAAGTAAGATTACTATACCAATGGGCTATCATATAAAAGGACTTTACTTGTACATTCTAAAACAGATTTTTATTTATTTTTAGGCATAATAATTTTTGATTTACCGTGCAAAATGTCAATAAAATACGATTGTAGTACAGAACCCTCAGTGCGCGAGTCTGACCTGTGCCCTGTTTATCAAACGTTACAAGTCTTGTATTACAAGCGTTTCTCTTGTAAATTTGTGCATTTTTACAAGAATGCGTTTATCAAAACTACACTTGTAAACTACAAGCTACAAGTAATATCACTTGTAATACAAGTGTTTTTCACACTCCACATATTTGTGGTTTTGTTCATCAAAAATGCCTTTGTAGCTTGTAGCTTGTAACTTGTAACGAAAAAGTTGGAGAGCCTCCGTTGACTCTTAATTTATTTTACAAGTTATATGCAAGTATGATATTGTATAAAAGAATAATTAAATTATCTAGTACGTAGTAGTAAATCGGTAAAATAACTACAAAATAATTCAAAGGTGTAATTTTATTAAACTTATCAATGCTGCTCTTTTTAAATTTGACCAAAACGTGTCTCATATACATACGAGTATGCTGGCATAATCTTTTTCGGTAGATACAAGTCCAAGCGACTGACATAGCAATAGTATCTCTTTCCACTCTGCTATTTTTTGGTCTTTAGATAATTTATCAGTAAATGCGCCAAATAAAATATCTTTTTTGTCACGAATTACTTAATTGAAAAATAATTGTAACTTTCGAATCAGATTTCGCCATTTTTTGCGGTGTAATTCGAATAGCGAATTTTTTTAAAGTCTATCTATTTTTCCAAATTTTAAGTCTAACCTTAATTCATGAAAAGAATGTACCCATTATTTTTAATTTAAACTTTTTGTGTAGGTACTTCCTGTTGGTGTACCGAAATAGAATAGATAAAAATAGGTAGGTAAATAAAATAAGAAGCAATAGGTTTTACAAATACATAGGTTATTTAACACAAAATTAAATTATTTGAAAACAAAATTTATTTCTAACAATAACTTGAGTAGTTATGGTACCGTAATTTCTATTTTATCGACATTTATTACGGTTGAAAAATTATATTGCAATTTAGCAAAAATAAAGTGTTATAAATTAAAAATACATGTTCTACAAGTCTTGTAAAATCCTACAAGTCTTGTGAAATTATTTGATAAACATAATTTACAAGAGTTTGTAAAAAGTTCTTGTAACTTGTAACTTGTGAGCTTGTAGACTTGTAATGTTTGATAAACAGGGCACAGGACTTAACTTGCACTTGATAAAATAAACCTAATATTGAAATAGTCTTTATTCACCTAAATCAGGGTATTTATAAAAAATTGAAGCCAGCTCCATTTTAAGGGGGAATTTCTACAGAAAATAGGGTAAAACTAAAAATCGTAAGTGAAAACACTGTTTTGATTCTAAATTCTAATCATTCGTCCAACCAAGTTGCCAAGTATTCACTGACATTATGTTGTCGAAGCTTGTCATTGTCAATTGAATTTTTAGGTTTCGGTCGTGCTTTTGCTTTTGAATTAAAAAAAAATGGTTTTAGGGAAGTTTTTAAATAACTATATTTATTTTACTAAGGCATTGTTACTAGTTTCGTTATGGGCTGTTCAGGTGGCTGAAGGTAAGGCTATATCTAACGTAATTGAAGTACATTTTCATTGAAGCATTAATGTTTATCTCTCGAAGTCGAGGTCCATGCTTAACAATTACGTGGCCTTATATTAGGGGAGGATGAGGGATATTAAATGTATTAGACATTTCGTGAATGGAAACTTATTGCTGTTATATTTACAGGTTCGAGAGCTGAATTTGTAACGTGCGGTTCGATTTTGAAGTTAATGAACACAGATTTGAAGTTGCGACTCCACTCTCATGATGTGAAGTACGGTTCAGGCTCGGGGCAGCAATCTGTGACCGCTGTCGATACGTCAGACGACCATAATAGCCATTGGCTAGTTAAAGCAGCTACTGGAGAAACTTGTAAAAGGGGGTAAAGATATTATTTATCATTTTTTAAAACTAAAAATCTGATTTTTCCTTATGTTCTGCTCTGTCAATTAATCTGCCTACCGCTGCTGGTGCGCATTTACTCATGTATTAAAAAACAACCCCTGTGCCCTGTTTATCAAACGTTACAAGTCTTGTATTACAAGCGTTTCTCTTGTAAATTTGTGCATTTTTAAAAGAATGCGTTTATCAAAACTACACTTGTAAACTACAAGCTACGAGTAATATCACTTGTAATACAAGTGTTTTTCACACTTGTATTTGTGGTTTTGTTCATCAAAAATGCCTTTGTAGCTTGTAGCTTGTAACTTGTAACGAAAAAGTTGGAGAGCCTCTGTTGACTCTTAATTTATTTTACAAGTTGTATGCAAGTACCTATGATATTGTATAAAAGAATAATTAAATTATCTAGTACCTAGTAGTAAATAGGTAAAATAACTATAAAATAATTCAAAGGTGTAATTTTATTAAACTTATCATTGGGGCCGATTCTCTTGTACACAATCTCTAAACTAAACTAAATTAACAGGTCTAAATCTAGTGCTATCCTTTTCCGCAAGCAACATTATGAAAGGGATAGCAATAGATTTAGACGTGCCATTTTAGTTTAGTTTAGAGATTGTGTACAACTGAATTAGCCACAATGTTGCTCTTCTTAAATTTGACCAAAACGTGTCTCATTTGACGACCTCCCTGGCGCAGTGGTGAGCACTGTGGTCTTAATAGTGGGAGGTCCCGGGTTCGATTCCTGGCAGGGGTTTGGAATTTTATAATTTCTAAATTTCTGGTCTGGTCTGGTGGGAGGCTTCGGCCGTGGCTAGTTACCACCCTACCGGCAAAAGCCGTGCCGCCAAGCGATTTAGCGTTCCGGTACGATGCCGTGTAGAAACCAAAGGGGTATGGGTTTAATAAAAACTGCTATACCCCTTCCAGGTTAGCCCGCTATCATCTTAGACTGCATCATCACTTACCACCAGGTGAGATTGCAGTCAAGGGCTAACTCGTATCTGAATAATAAAAAAAAAAAATGTACATACGAGTATGCTGGCATAATCTTTTTCGGCAGATACAAGTCCAAGCGACTGACATAGCAATAGTATCTCTTTCCACTCTGCTATTTTTTGGTCTTTAGATAATTTATCAGTAAATGCGCCAAATAAAATATCTTTTTTGTCACGAATTACTTAATTGAAGAATAATTGTAACTTTCGCATCAGATTTTGCCATTTTTTGCGATGTAATTCGAATAGCGAAAATTTTTAAAGTCTATCTATTTTTCCAAATTTTAAGTCTAACCTTAATTCATGAAAAATAATGTATAGTATAGGTACTTCCTGTTGGTGTAGGTACCGAAATAGAATAAATAAAAGTAGGTAGGTAAATAAAATAAGAAGCAATAGGTTTTACAAATAGGTTATTTAACACAAAATTAAATAATTTGAAAAAAAGTTTTATTTTTAACAATAACTTGACTAGTTATGGTACCGTAATTTCTGTTTTATCGACATTTATTACGGTTGAAAAATTATTTTGCAATTTAGCAAAAATAAAGTGTATAAATTAAAAATACAAGTTCTACAAGTCTTGTAAAATCCTACAAGTCTTGTGAAATTATTTGATAAACATAATTTACAAGAGTTTGTAAAAAGTTCTTGTAACTTGTAACTTGTGAGCTTGTAGACTTGTAATGTTTGATAAACAGGGCACTGGTCCCTTTATAATTTTTATTTTAAGTCTCTAAATAAAACTTTTATTCAATCTAATAATACTCTTTATTTCAGAGCCCCAATAAAATGTAACACCAATATTAGACTGCAGCATGTATCCACCAAGAAGAACTTGCACTCTCATTACTTCTCATCTCCGTTGTCGGGCAACCAGGAGGTCTCGTGTTATGGGGATGAGAATGGGGAGGGCGACACTGGTGACAACTGGACTGTAGTCTGCAATAATGACTATTGGAGGAGGGATACACCAGTTAAATTTCGACACATTGATACCTCAGCGTAAGTAGATTTTTAAGTTTCAGTACCTCAAAAGAAAAAAAGAACCCTTACAGGATCACTTCGTTGTCTGTCCGTCTGTCAAGATAACCTATAGGGTACTTCCCGTTGACCTAGAATCATGAAATTAGGCAGGTAGGTAGGTCTTATGCACAAGTAAAGGAAAAAATCCGAAAACTGAATTTGTGGTTACATCACAATAAAATAAAAATGTTCATCAACAAATATTCCTAGTTTTGACTTTCAAAGCAAGATTACTATATAGTGGGGCATCATATGAAAGGGCTTTACTTGTACATTTTTAAGCAGTTTTTTATTTTTATGCTTAATAGTTTTTGATTTATCATGCAAAATGTCAAAAAGTACGGAACCCTCAGTGCTTATTTAGCTAGGGAAAAATAAAAAAAGGTAAGCTCATCACTTCATTCTCATGGATTTAGGTTTTGTAAAGTCCCATGGGATCTCTTTGATTTTTCCAGCATAAAAAGTTGCCTGTCACTCTCCAGGTCTTTAGTGCTAAAAATCACGTCAATCCGTGATTGAACGACAAACCAATAAACCAACACACTTTTGCAGTTATAATATGGGTAGTGAAATAAAATCAATCATTCATTATCTGTGTGCTTTGATTTCAGATATCTGGCAGGTTCTGGCAGAACCTTTGGCAGACCAATCAGTGGTCAGGGAGAAATTGTAGGAGTATCATCACAGTATGGAGCATACACAGACTGGCAACCTCAAGAAGGTCTATTCGTCCACCCAAGCGACTTGTTACCACACCTACAAGCACAGATTATACACACAGAGTTATAATTGTGTAGTTAATGTAATAATTATGTTAGTTTTGTATAAATTGTGATTTTCCTATAATATAAGCACCAATGGATCCAGTCCAGATTAGTTCTACAGCTAGAGTTCCATTTATTTATTTAATTCTCCTTTTAATTATTTATTATACTTGTAGAAACTAACTTACACTTTGAAACTGTTTAATTACAAAATCTTATGTTATTGGGGTTCTGAACTGATTTCTTAATTTTTATCTTTTTTACTCTTGTTAATATCATCATGATCAACCCATCGCCGGCTCACTACAGAGCACAGGTCTCCTCTCCGAGTGAGAAGGGTTTTGGCCACAGTCTACCACGCTGGGCATATGCGGATTAGCAGACTTCACATACCTTTGAGAACATTATGTAGAACTCTCAGGCATGCAGGTTTCCTCACGATGTTTTCCTTCACCGTTAATTAAAGCAAGTGGTATTTAATTACTTAAAACTTGTTAATATAGTTATCAATACTATCTCGAAAGCAGTTTCAGCATGTCCTTGTGCAACAATCAGGCTGACGCCATTGTTTAGGACATTAATTCATGGCTTTAGTATCTAATATAAATTCTCCATAGTCAATTATTTCACTATCAACCAACTTGTATTCGAAAAATATGCAATCTTATGACGTTATGTTATCAATAATAATATAATTGAAGCAGTTTTTTGTTCTTACATTTTTATTTCTTTTTATTAAAATGTGTTCAATGAAAAACAGTATTTTTACTTTACTAAACTTTATTGTCAAATGGTGATATGTCGATAATTATGTTATACAACACATCTACATCGGTGAGAAATGATGTGCTTCAAGAGCATCTATTTTTAATACAATAATACTGAGGGCTTATTTCGATAGAAAGTAATGGCTGAATATAAAGAAAACTTTTTTCTAAAATAACAAGTATAGTTAGTAAAACAAGTTTCATATTTAAGTTAATAGGTACATAACGCACCTAGTTATAAAAAAATATGGCTTCAAAGCACTCATTTTATTCTAATAATAAATGTATTTTATGAAATCATGGTCAAAGTCGGAAGTCGAAGTTCGTAAACTGCCCTTATTTTCGTGATGCTACTAAAGCTAAAAATTAAATCTAAAACTAAATAAAACAATCGAAATTATCATGTAGGGTACTGGTTGCCGTTCTAAGTTACGGTGTACTTATTTCCTAAAAATGCTCAAACAAACAAAATAATATGATAACTGAAATTTAACTTAATATTTAAAAAAAATGTCTAATGTTTTGAGACGAATTTGTATGTGTGACATAGTAATTAAGAAATCAAAATTTAACTTATTCAAAAAAGTACGAACAGAATTAATGTGTTTGTGAAAATTTATAATTACCTAATAATTAATTACCTAATATTGGCTGAGAGATGTAACTTGAGCCCTGTATATTCTCTCAAAAGTCACTCGCGCTCTTTTTCATTTTACTAAGGCTTCAAGTAGACGATCCGGTTTAGAGCCGCAAGCGTACCGGACTGCAACTTTGTCATCAAAAACATCGCGCCGCCCGCGAGTATATCGCTGTTTCCTACATTTTCATTCATAAAAATATAGTATTGACCGCCCGCGGCTTCGCTTCCGTAGTAATTTCGTAAATGTCCGGCCTTATTCCTTGTTGAAATCTTTGTACAAAATAACTTTCTAGGTTTCTAGGTAGGGTATGGACTGGGCGCGGTTGATAAGACTTTCTTTTTTTACAAGGTGCTAGATAATGTCCGTAACATCCCGGCATGCTTACACTCCCTAGAATACCACATTCAGTTGAAGACAAAATCGATAATAAATCGTCAAGATTGCCTGTTAGAAGTCCCGCAAATTTCTATTGCGCTGGAACCATGTCTCATTATCATCAAAATGACGTCAGCCTAAATGAAAATATACCATCAGCTCGAAACTTCAGTCTAGTGCTGACGTCATTAAAATGGCGGCCACGCGCATTAGCAATTTGCGGGACTTATAGCACGGGTGGACGAACGATTCATAGATTAGAGAAATCAGCTGCTCGATTGCGGTAGAATGACAGCTACAATGTCACGATCGCAATCGCCTCTGATTGGTTAACGCTCGCTCACTATTGGCTATAATGCATTGTTGCAACAAGAATCGCACAAATCCAGGCAATCACAACAATTGAGATTGTAATAATGATTGATGCAGGTTTTACGAAATCGACCTACGGATAGAACATGCATCACGGACCGTGGCCCGAGTCAGAGTCGCATGCCACGCCGAAAACCGGGACTCAATACATTAATCAGATGCCTACTTAGTTACTAATCAAATGATCGATACCGATTGTCTGCGCTCGCAACTGCGTTATTAATAGTATGGCTTCATGAAAGTTTTTTAGTAAAAAAAAATTACAGAGACATTTTTCTAGAATAAGTATGGTTCCCAAGGGAAAAATTATTGATCAAAAACTGAAAAAAAAAACATCGAAACTATACACTATATTAAATACCTACAAATAATAAAAAATCGCACTTGTCGCACTGCTACAATCGCAATTGTTGTGGTTGGCTGAATTTATTCTATTCTTGTTGCTACAATCGTGAATGAGAGTCAACCAATCAGGTGATTGCGATCGTGACATTGTAGCCATCATTCTACCACTGACTATTCGTTATATTGACAGTTATATTTACAACTAGCATAATATGCTCGCGACTTCGTCAGCGTGGACTACAAAATTTCAAACCCCTGTTTTACCCCTTTGGGCGTTGAATTTTCAAAAATCCTTTCATAGCAGATGTCTAAGTCATAATGGCCAAATTTTCAAAATGTTGATAAATCAGTCAGTCAGTCACCTTTTCCTATTATATAATATTTAGAATTAGATGCACAAGTACATCACTCACCATACGATAGTCGCTAATAGAGCATACGTGACCTAATCCATACTAATATTATAAATGCGAAAGTGTGTCTGTCTGTCTGCTAGCCTTTCACGGCCCATCCGTTCAACCGATTTTGACGAAATTTGGTACAGAGATAGCTTGCATCCGGGGAAGGACATAGGCTACTTTTTATCCCGGAAAATCAAAGAGTTCCCTTGGGATTTAAAAATATCTAAGTCCACGCGGACGAAGTCGTGGGCATCATCTAGTCCTCAAATATAAGATACATAGGCTATGATAACTCAGGAAGAAAAAGTTTAGAAAGAAATAGAGGGAAGATCTGTAGCGAAAAAAATGGTCTTGCCTAAATAAATAGGAGTGATAGTTCAAAGAAAAATAATATAGCATATTTTTTTGTTATAAGTCCCGCAAATTGCTATTGAGTTTGAACCATGACTCATTAACATTTGACGTCATTTGACGTATATTTAAGTAAAACTATACCATCAGCTCGAAACTTCAGTCTAGTGCTAACGTCACCAAAATTACGGCCACGCGCATTAGCAATTTGCGGGACTTATACTGTTCAATGTTGATGTTATACACCGTGTAAATTAATTGCTGCACATAACACAATTTATAAGAATTAAATTTTTAAGTCCACACAAAATATGGATTAAGACACTTTTGCTCTTGAAAAGTTATATATATCATAATTAAACCTTGAACCAATCAAAGTACAGTACGCGGCTGAAAGTAATGTACATCGACATTTAGAAGTAGATAGCAGATTTGTAGAGCGTTGTCCCTGTCATTGACACCGACAAAACGTCATATAGGTATGAGTGACAGAGACAATGCTCTACAAAGCCGAAATGTCATTCTGAAGGCCGATGTACATTACTTTCTGCCGCGTACTGTAGTACAGTTTAAAGAATACAATACAAACTGAAAAGACGCGCGATAGCAACTGTATGACGTCATACTAAACGCGCGCATTTCTACGATTTATAGTACAAAGAACTTCCCTTGGATTACACTAACAAACTAGTTGTACAAAATTTGTAAAAACTGTGGCCCTACCGCGGTTGTTTGACAGCTACAATGTCACGATCGCAATCATCTCTGATTGGTTAATGCTCGCTCACTATTGGCCACAATGCATTGCTGCAACAAGAATCGCACAAATTCAGCCAATCAGAACAATTGAGATTGTAATAATGATTGATGCCGGTTTTAGACAGTCGCCCTACTGGTCAAACACATGTCAAACGATAAACTTGTATTGCCCTTTTACTTATTATACCTGATACTTAAAAAAGGAGAGACAAAATATGTCTGACACAAAGACATATTTTGTCTCTCCTTTTTTAAATAATTAATAACAAGTAATTTTTTTTACAAGTATTGTATACAATAACTGTCGCAACTTGTAACACAAATTTCAGTTTTTATTATAGTGCGCGCAAAACAAAGTATCTCAAATGTCAATACGAGTCGTCAGGGCCTCATAAGAAAGCTCAGAGTCACTCAGCGGGCGATGGAGAGAGCTATGCCTGGAGTTTCTCTACGTGATCAAATCAGAAATGAGGAGATCCGTAGGAGAACTAGAGTAACCGACATAGCCCAACGGGTTGCGAAGCTGAAGTGGCAGTGGGCAGGGCACATAGTTCGTACAACGGACAGACGTTGGGGTCCCTAGGTGCTGGAATGGCGACCTCGCACCGGAAGACGCAGTGTTGAAAGACCCCCACTAGGTGGACGGACGACATCAGACGAGTCGCCGGGAGTCGCTGGATTCAGGCGGCGCAAGACCGTGGCATGTGGAAGTCCCTACAAGAGACCTATGTCCAGCAGTGGACGTCTATCGGTTGATGATGACGAATACGAGTCGTCAGGCTGCGCATTGTACACACATAGGATCTAGACTATGACCAGCGGAAACACAAACCACCATGTCGCAACTTCGGATTGGACTACGGTACTACCACTTTTATAAGACGCATCGACAAAATCCGTTTGTGCATATTTCACGTAAAAAATGAATATATACACCAATGAAATAGACAGATTTTAAACACAAAAACCGGCCAAGTGCGAGTCAGGCTCGCGCACCGAGGTTTCCGTACTACAGTCGTCTTTTTTCGACATTTTGCACGATAATTACTTCGAAAATTGAAAATACCAATTATTCGTTCTAATGAACTAATAATTAGTTCATTTAATTTTTTTGTATGATGTTACCCGAAATTCACGGTTTTCAGATTTTTTTCCCCCCAAAACCTGCCAAATTTTATGATTCTAAGTCAACGAGAAATACCCTGTAGGTTTCTTGACAGACAGACAGACAGACAGACAGACAACAAAGTGATCCTATAAGGGATCCGTTTTTCCTTTTGAGGTACGGAACCCTAAAAACAACAAACTCTGCTATCTCGCTCATAATGCACGCGCACAAAACAAAAAAATAGGGGACGGACGCGTGCTATGATTGGCTCAGATTCAATAAGATTTCCGCGCGGGTACATCGGTGTAACTTATAAAAGTAGTACTGTACAGTACGCGGCGAAAAATAATGTACATCGACCTTTAGAAAGAGATAACGGTTTTGTAGAGCATTGTCACTGTCATTGAGAACGACAAAACGTCACATAGCTCTATATAGCCGAAATCTCCTTCTAAAGGTCAATGCACATTATTTTCTGTCGCGTACTGTACTTCACGATCACTGTACATGAAAAGTCCTAAAACCCTCCCACCTAAGAAATATTAACCCCTCATTGCAGTCTATTTTAAATTAATTCATTTTATCAAAATAAATCCAATGCGAGTCAAATAAGTTAGGGCATTTTATTCTCTAATACACTGTTAAGTTTCTCGAGCGCGTACATGAGGTTGGAGTACAGCCTCTTGTCGCAGCCCTGCTCGTCGATGGTGCTGAACCGGAATGTACGGAAGTTCTTATCGAGGTCGATGTACGTCACTGCTTGCATCAACGGACACAGGATGATTTTCGTGTGATCTTGGAAGTTTATCTGGAAATACATTTTTGATATACAACGTTAGTTTTAGTGTACGCAAAACCTGAAAGTAGTTTGTTCAGAATCAGTAACAGAATCGATTGCAATAATTTTTACTACATGTTTTATTTTGAGCAAAAAATATTTTAAATCCTGCAAGTTACACAACATCTGGTTGAATGACCGCAAGCACCAGCTGATTTGAGTGGGAGCGCGCACGATCGACGCCAGCCGTCTCGTTCGCTCAGAGCCGCTTGCTTAGGGTGACCATATTTTTCAAGGACATTGACTCAACACAACAAGCTTATAACTTCGTAAATTTTCAATAAATATTTTTGAAATTTTGTATATCTATTCTGTATATAAAAATAGTCGTGTTTCGGTTTTTGCGTCAACTAAAGCTAATGCTGTATAGTAAACTGGTAAATAAAACGTTGTGTGCAATTTTAAGTAATTAAAATATCACTTGCTTTAATGGTGAAGGAAAACATCGTGAGTGACAATTTTATTAAACCCATACCTCTTATCGGTACTGGAACGCTAAATCGCTTAGCGGCACGGCTAAGCCGGTAGGGTGGTAACTAGCCCCGGCAGAAGCCTCCCACCAGAGCAGAGATAATTTAGAAATTATAAATTCCCAAATTGGAACGGGAATCGAACCCCGCACCTCCTGCTTGTAAAACTACAGCACTCACCATTGCGTCAAAAGGGACTAGTCAAATGAGCTACTTTTTATCAAACGTCAAAACGTTCGCTTAGCAAGGGAAATAGTACAATAGATGTGACGTCATAACTTAGTCTTATTTTCGTCGTACTTTTTTTGTTAAATCGATAATTGAAAATAGCAAATTTTTAAAAGTAGACGTGGATTTTATGAATTCCGGAAGACCCTCTATTTAATATAATTACTAAGAAATAATTTATTTTTGACTTTCAGGCACCTTTCCAATTGCACAAAAAACTTTTTAAAACCGAAACTTACGCGGACGAAGTCGCGGTCATCACCTAGTATAATATATTGTACAATAATATTGTAATGTGTTATATAATAATATTTAATTTGAGTTGTTACCTGTAAAGTTCCATTGGTCAGGTACATGATGACTGCAAGACTGGTCCTGAACCATTGGTGCAAGTGGGGCAATCGTGCTAGCCCGTCGGTCTCTCGCACGGGAACCGATGCGCCTGACAAAATAAATACAAAATTATTAAGAGCACAATTACCTTTTAGGCCGTAAAAAAATTACTCCTCACGTGCCATTTTAACTTTTTTGTCAAATTTTATGTCAAAAGTACGATTTTAGTCCTTACTTTAAAGGTGAACCGTCCGACATATTTTTAGTATCATATCGACCATTTTTATGGAAAAAATCGCGAAAAAAACTTTTTCTCACTATTTTTCTTTCTATTTAGCATGGGCTTCCTCTCAGAATGAGAAGGGTTTAGGCCACAGTCTACCACGCTAAATAGTTCAGTAGTAGCCGGCGATAGTTTGATAATTGAATGCACAGGTGGTTACCAGCTTTCATAAGATGTTCAGTCATGTATCGTCGGAAGTAGGTGAGCAGCTTCATCTTCTTGTCAAGCTCCTGCGGGTATTCCTGCATGGTCATATACTGCTCCTGGCCTTGTCGGTTGATGTAGTGGACATTCCTATAAGGAAGATAGTACATTTAATTAGATGTACTAGATGATGTCCAATTCAGGTTTTGTACGATCCTGTGGGAACTTTTTCTTTTTTTTTCTCTTGTGGGAACTCTGCTTTTCGGGATAAAAAGTAATAACTTTTTATCCCAGAAAGAAAAAAGTTCCCACGAGAGAAAGAGAGAGAGAATAAATTTTAATATTCTCCATGGTTAAATATATCTATGCGAATAGTCACATTAAACTGTTAAGCAGTTGTGAGTAATTGGATGGCTATGGGTGTTTTGGGTGTCTACATGTGTATTGGATGGCTAGTGGCTACAGGTGTTTTGGGTAGTATAGATAGTTGCACAAAATATGGTGAAGAGTGCTTGCCAGCGGAACTTGGGCTGTTGCGAGTGGTTACTGATGTATCAGTTTACAACTGCAGTTTTGAGTCATTTAAGGTTTTGGATGGCTATAAGTGTTTTGGGTGGCTACAGAGGTGTTTTGGGTAGCTACAGGTGTTTTTGATGGCTACAGGTGTTATTGGCATGTACAAGTGCTTTGGGTGGCTACAAGAGTTTTGGATGGCTACAAGTATTTTGGGTGGCTACAGGTGCTTTGGTACAGTTGTTTCGTGTGTACTCACACTCCGTTGGCCAGCATGATGAGCTTGGTGGTGTCGTTGAACATGACGCCCACGCTCTCGTCGCACAGCTGGTAGCCGAAGCCGTACTTGTCGCTGTAGTCCACCCACTTGCCCACCCACACCAGCGGTTGGGCAACTGGATCGCTCATATCGTCGTTCAGGTGATCGCGACGATATTTGACCTGTAGGGTTGCATTACAGAACTCTTAATAAGGTATCTAATAGTTTTTTAAAATTATATTACTAGCCCTTGACTGCGATCTCACCTGGCGGTGATGGTATAGTCTAAGATTGAAGCGGGCTAACTTTGGGGGTGGAAATAAGTTTTGTTTCAATATTTTTAAAATAAGTTTAACTTCATTTCTTTATAAATTTAAAAATAGTAAGTAACGTCAGCAGCCAGCAGCATGCCAGGGCCGCGCTTCATCGTCGAATCCACTGCTATGATGTTTTTGGTCAATTTTTACTATCATTTACCTGGCCGCCGAGTAGCGCTTTCAACTGGTCTCGCAGCGCCACGAGGTTCTGCTTGTGCGACAGCGGCTCCACGGCGTGCGGTTCCAGCGGCATGCCGGGGCCGCGCTTCATCGGCGAATCCACTGCCATGATGTTTTCTGTCAATTATTATTAGTAACATTATTGCTATTTTTTTTTAAATTATAGTTTTTGTGAGACAAAATAGTATGCAGTAAAAAGCGAAGTTTCTACAGTACGCGACAGGTCGGGATGGCAATCGGGGAAGGAACGCCCTACACAACCGCACAGCCCCACGGATGACGTGCGGGGCGTCCCCCCGCCTCATACCCCGATTGCCATCTTAACCCGTCGCGGAATATTGATTCACGAAACACCGTTATAAACTGATAAACGCAGCTATGTCGTCTGCGTAAATTACAGAAATGTAGAAGTCTATGGCAGAACATACCGTTGTTTTTGACTTCGTTGAGCGGCTTCCTGTGCACCGCCAGACCCTCGAGTTGGTCAGTCCTGGGCGCGGTGGTGAGGCAAGACAGCGGCAGCGCGGCAGGCATGATGCCGGACGTGAAGAACTCGTGTTGCAGCAGTTTGTCGACTGGAGGCCGCTTCGCTGGGACGGACTGCAGCTGCATGATTATCATATTTGAAGCTGGCTTGCGAAGCGACGATGGGATCCTAAGAAAGAATTAATGCTTTAAGTGACTTGAGGGAAGTTACGTTGCTATACCCTATCCATGAAAAGAAGATAGTATAGAGCTCTTTCTGTTACGTGATCTCACAAATGATAGAGCCATAAATTTCAGTGAGCGCTAACTATTTTGAGACACCCAATCACAAACGAAACTGTTTTCTAAATTCATTTCGAATGTTTTAAAAAAACATCGAATTGAAGTTCGAAGGTTTTTTTGAAAACATGTTTGTCATTGATTGATTCAAAATGGTTAACGCCCACTGAGATTTTTGACTCTTATCATTTGTATGAACTAACTTCTGTCCGCGGATACAGTATTAATTCGGTCACTCCGTTAGTCACAAACATGGATCGAAGTTGCGACTATGCGTATTACGGACAGTGGATTAATATTTAGATGACAAAAGTTAAGCATCAAAAGTGTAACATACAAAATTACAAATTCAAGTTTTAAAACAATACAAGTCACAGCACAAAATGATGATGATGGGTTCCCATTTGCTTGAAAATATTGAACATTTACCTATTTTAATACACAAACAGCAATTGACACATTTAGTTATTAGTTTCCTTTTGAACATACACATTCATAGGTTGTTATACCTTATTCAGATATATATTGCAAATCTTGTTCTGAAGTGGTACAATTTCTATTTATTCTAACATAAGCGACATAGCTACTTTCACACTATTCAAAGAGGACCGCGCATTTTGTCAGCACCATACGCAACATATTTTAATTCTCTGTTATTATATATATTTATTTACCAGAATTATTACATTTTGACTTAAAAGTTGTCCTGGCCCCTAAATAAATAAAAACAAACCGGCCAAGTGCGAGTCACGCTCGCGCCACAAGGGTTCCGTACTACGTCTTATTTTTTCGACATTTTGCACGATAATTCAAAAACTATGATGCATAAAAATAAACAAAAATCTGTTTTAGAATCCAGAGGTGAAGGCCTTTCATATGATACCACACTTGATATAGTTATCTTACTTCGATAATTGAAAATGCTAATTATTATTAGTTTGTGACCACAATTTAATTTTTTTTGTGTGATGTAACCACAAATTCACGGTTTTCAGATTTTTCTCCTAATGCAATCTATAACACCCACCTACCTGCCAAATTTCATGATTCTAGGTCAACGAGAAGTACCCTGTAGGTTTCTTGACAGACAGACAGACAACAAAGTGATCCTATAAGAGTTCCGTTTTTCCTTTTGTGAGGTACGGAACCCTAAAAATAGGTACTTTATCGGTTACTTAGTTATAAGCTCAGTAAGTGGCAAGATCGGAGGAAATAGACCCGCGGACCTACCCCCAAGACCTTGGGCTGACCTAGAGGAAGTGGTCAATCTGTCAATCCAACCTATCTTTGAGAGTGTGCTCAGGAACTTCGTAACCATGTTCCCCCTTCACCATTTTATTACAGAACAGTCGGAAACCGTGAACATTTTCATCCTTATGTGGTTGATATCCAATCCAAAAGTTTCTGATACGAACTGCTACGCTAAGGTGTAGAATTCGATTCTGGCGTTAGTGTATTCTGCCGCGTATAACCTAAATACCTACCTTCAAAACAACAGTGAATAGGCATCTTCGAAGAAAGCGCTCTCCAACCTATAGTCCAAGTTCGATCGTGCATGGCGTACGTCAACGTATGGCTGCAGTACTCCATGCACGATCAAACTTGAGCTTTGTACAACGTAAGAAGCTAAATACGTGAGGAATAAATACTTGTACGTACTACGTGAGTAAATAGTACAAAATACGTGAATAAATACGCGCGTAAAGCCAGTTTCTTCTACATTTATAAAGGGAAGAAGCTGTTTCGGCGTGAAGTACCGTTGAACTTTGTTAAGGATGCCAAGTTTCTTGCCACCAGTTTTTGCCTTGGATTCGATGCATTGTCCAAAGTTGAGATTGGACTATAGATAGGTAAGACGTTTGGTTAAGTGAAGGGCTTGCTATAAAATGTCAACTAAAGTTACAGAATCTCCCTGCTGGAGTATATCCGTCGCGTACGGCGCGTATGGTGCTGACAGTTGTGCGATCAGCGTCAATGGCCAGGTGGGGTAACATCGCAGCGTTCCATCACCGTAACGTATAGTTTGAACCTGTAGCGTAGTTTCAGGGTGTTATCGTTGATAACCGCCTGCGCGTATCGAGTGCCGATCGCGTGCCACGGCCCGGAGAGACACGCGTGCAGAGCTAGCTTTACCCCATCACTACGTAAACATACGCAGGGTTTAATAAAACCAAACTAACTTAATAAATAATAAAATATTAACTAACTTAGAAGGATGATAACCGATAAGTATGACCAGGTGACCGATCAATTGACAAAAAACAAATGACAAAGTTTCATTTCCCAAACAAATTTTGGCAAAATTATGAATCGTTTTATGATCGTTATAAAACTTATGTTTCTACAAATAATTCATTTGATAAAACAAATTACCAGACAAATTGTTATTTCATAAAATATCATTTGACAAACAATTGATTTCTTTAATCGTGTTAATTAGTAAAACAACATATCGCACTTTTTTTTTGATAAAATGAATTGTTTGATAAAATGAACTGTTTGATAAATACTTTAAGAATTCACTCAAATCTTTTATATGTCGACCGGGCCGACGGAAGAGACCGCTTACTATAATGGGGGGTCTCTTTCAACCCAGAAAAACGGAGCCCCTCCTCCGCTCCGTCGATGGGCCCCGGTCGACGAGAAGAGACCACCACTATGGTGGGGGGGTCTCTCTCATCCCCCCCGCTCTCACCATCAAGAGCGAGCGAAGCGAGCTCGGGACTTGGGGCACTCCGACTCGGAACGGTTAGGTTAGAAGGGGATGGCGGGGTCTGTAAGACCCCGCCATCCCCTTCGTGGGTTATTTCTTTTGTTACCACCCAGAAAAAAGGAGCCCCATGATATTATTGATGCGTTGCATAGGGGTTTGCATATGTATGCAAAACAGACTTTTTGTATGTTTTTTGTTAATTAGTTATTTTATCGAATAATAAATTTATCATCTATTATTTTGTAAAATCGCGAATTTGAAAAACAAATTATTTGGTGAAATAATAAATTTTTAAAAATTTGGAAAGTTAAACATTTGTGAATAGAATATTTGTCAAATGATCTTTTGTAAAATGATATGTTTGCGGTATACGACGTTTGTGATTTGATTAGTTTTTCAAAAGTTTTTGGTGAACTGATAATTTGTCATACGTTTTTTGTCATTCATTAGTGAACCGTATGACCAATCTGCTGAGTGAATGAATCAGAAGTATATTTTGTACACAATAATACGTCAATTTTGTTTCTTTTAGAGCTAGCTTTACCCCATCACTACGTAGGTAAAACATACGCGGTGTTTAATAAAATCAAAGTAACTAAGTAAAAATAAAATGTTAACTTTAAAAAAAAACTTATGAAAGAATGATGATAACCCATAAGTATGACCAATCTGTCAACATTGAATGAATCAGAAATATATTTTGTACACAATAACACTTCAATTTGGTTAAAAAAAAATGTTTGGCTACAGGCTTGCTTTAAAATGCCGAGTTACAGAAGAATTACAGTTACAGGTTTGATTTTTCAGGAATAAAAAGCAGGCTACTTTTTATTCCTGAAAAATCTCTTCTCTCGTATGTCTCTCGAATGCAAGCTACCTCAATACCAAAATCGTGCAATCGACTTTTTTCACTGGGATTTAAGTTTTCTAAAAATCCTGTAGGAACTCTATGATTTTCGGGTATAAAAAGTCCTATGTTCTGTCGGTTTGCAAGTTAGCTCTGTACCAAATTTCGTTAAAATCATTTAACCAGATGGGTCTTATAAGTATGGATGTGTGTGTGTTTGCAATAAATAAACATACCTGTATTCACACAGCTTGATCCTCTTGTAAGTGTCTTTCAGGCTGGAGGTTTCAAATGGTGGCTTGCCGACCAGCAATGTGTACATGATGCATCCCAAACTCCAGATGTCAACTTCAAATGAGTGACCAGTCTTTGACAATATTTCTGGTGCGATATAATTTGGTGTACCGCATAAAGTCCTCTTTCTCTCTCCTAAAATGCAACCCATTATTGGGTATTATACAAGACTGACCAGACTTTCGACTTTTTTTGGGGTTCTGTACCCTTAAAACAGGACCCTATTACTAAGACCGTCCGTCTGTCTGTCACCAGGCTGTATCAGGAACTGTGATAGTTAGACAGTTGAAATTTAAAATTTTCACAGATGTTGTATTTCTGTTGCCGCTTTAACAAAAAATACTAAAAATTCTAAAAAAACAGAATAAAATAAATATTTAAGGGGGCTCCCATATACAACAGACATGATTTTATTGCTGTATTTATAGATAATGGTACAGAATCCTTCGAGCATGAGTCTGACTCACACTTGGCCAGTTTTTTAAAATTTACAGACTAGCATTTGGCTGCAATCAAACTTGCTAGCAAATGATGATACAGCCTAAGATGGAGCATGCTTGCCTAGAAGATGCATATATAAGAATGGAACTAGAACTGGCCTAACATTTTGATCTTGGTGTAAAACTGCTGTCAACCTTTTATATCAAGCCAATAGCTAGATAGCCAGGTTTACACTCAGGCCTGGAAGATGAGTTATAGACTGGAGAAGTCACAATACTTATAAGTTGCAGTGATTCTAGGGACAACTAGCCCATCAATGAAAACTTAAGCAAAATGTTATTATAACTATTTTTAGCTTTCGCTGATGCGTCTATATTAGAAGTGCTTTGAGTTTTCCAAATGTTTGTCTAATTTATTCTTGAACTGGTTAACAGAACTTGACATAACCACATCCTTAGGCAATTTATTCCACATGTGCACAACTCTGTTGGTCAGAAAGTGTTTTAATGGATTTGACGATGCCAATTAATATTGTAGCTTCTTATTATAGTAATTATTTATTTATTTATATATGCTATTTAAAGTTTCTCTTACCGTCATATTCAATTTTAGCCGCAAGGCCAAAGTCCCCAATCTTAACATGTAAATCATCGTCAAGGAACAGATTCCCGAGTTTAAGATCCCTGTGTATGATCCGCTGGCTGTGCAAGTACTGCACGCCCAATAGTATCTGATGCATGTAGTACCTAGTCTCTGGCTCTGTGATGGCTTTCCTACGTTTGTGAAGTTCCATCATAGACTGTTGAATATATGACACATAAGATACATTACATACATACACAAGACACATTAAGAACTAGCTTTACCTATATAAACACTAGCTTATGCTCGCGACTTCGTCCACGTGGAATACACAAATTTCAAACCCCTATATTATCCCCTCCAGGGTTAAATATTTGAAAATCCTCTTAGCGGATGCCTACGTCATAATAGCTATCTGCATATTAATCCGTCCAGTAGTTTGAGCTGTGCGTTGATAGATCGGTCAGTCAGTCAGTCAACTTTTACTTTTATATAATTATATAGATTTTTATTTTAAAGAGGTTACTCTTTAACTATTATAAAATTACTACTGTATATATATCCGTACTGCTTCGGTGCAGTGTTGTATATACAACAGGATGCCTACATTGGCTCCCCAGCAATACTTCCTGAAGTCCTTGCAGACCTGGGTGGCCTGCTTGGATTCTGGAGTGATCCAAACAGGGAGCCACACCAATAGATGGCTATGTGCGGAAAAGCAACCCAGGACAAACAGGACAATACGCATTCAAAGCAAAAAATCATACTTGCTGTGTGAAAGAATACTAGCTTTTATAATATTATCAAGAAGGGTACACATCTCTCTGCAGTGCCACTCACACTGCACCTGTCCATTGCAATCAATAATTATTGTCACAATCTCAACTTTTGTGATCATCATACATAAAGCTTCTCTATCTAAGGCCACCTCTTACAACTTCAGGTAACTAAGTCCTATTCACTTTATATTATCTAACCATTCGGATCTTTGTCCACCTGAAGCCTGTTTGCCTTCAATTCTTCCTCCCAACACTAATCTTGGAAACAAGAATTGAGCTCTAGGGTTTGATTAGGATTCTACAGCTACAGGATGATGATCACAATCTTTGATTGGCCAAAATGTATAGTTGCAGCAAGACTGCAACACAATAACTTCAGCAAATCACAACAAATCACAGATTTTAACAATGATTGACACAGCTTTTTCGCAACTGACCAACTGTTTTGTTTCCAGTATAAGGACATAATTTTTTACAAAGCTGTATGCAAAAAAGAGTACACCAAACAATATCTTAAATCAACTTAAAATATAATGTAGTGTTGAAATAAACTTGTTAATACTCACTCTCCTTTTGCAGAGTTCGAGTATAATATAAATGTTGAGATGGTCCTCAAAAAAGTTGTGGAAGCCGACAACATGCTTATGCTGTAAGGATCTGTGAATATCTATCTCTTGGGACATTTTGTCTCTTTGGCTTGACTTTACCATCAGTTTCTTTGACACTATTTTACCAGCATACACCTGTTTCGTTACTAAGTCCTGTATTTCATAGCATTTTGCAAAGCCACCCTAAAATAGATAGAAACAGAGGTAAATAAAGAATCTAAACAAAAAATAGTAGAAATATGCATTCAAGTTTTAGGTCACAATAGACAGTTTTTAGTTCAACATTTTGGTTACGGGTATTTCATTATGACAATAGTTTAGTTAATTGTTCAACAATTATTGTTGCTGAAAAACTACTACAGTTCATAAAACTTTACTAAGTTTACTAGACACTTCTAGTAAAACGTAACGGTTACACTAACGAATATTTAGTGCTTTGATAACTATATTTAAGGCTAACCTTTCAATAAACTACAAATAAATAGATTTTATAATAACTCTAGAAATAGAATTAATCAAGAAAAGTAGAATAAAAACTCACCTTTCCAAAGAATCGCAATCTTTGATATGCACATTGTGTTTGGGGATCATGGATAATTTCAGGAATTTCCTTCTTTTCCTCTTCTTTGATTGTCGTCATTATAAATAAACTTAAAATATAAGTTAAATTGAAATAAAACGTTAATAATTACGGATAAAAGTATTGATAATTTCTAACAAATTCACAAAGACGATTTCAAACATCCAAACGGTAAATCGTTTGAACAAAAATGGCAGTTGCCAGTTGCTCAAAGAGTTTTGAACAATAAAATGACCAATCGTAGCAGTTCACCCATAGTTCACCAGTCCACAATTTTAATCTGTGTGGCAATCCATAGATTCCATTTAGTTCTAGGTAGAAATCACAGTAGAAGTGGGTAACATTGGTATAGGTATTGGTAACGTGGGATGTTAAAAAGTTTTTCTTGAACAATTATTTACAATACAAAAATTGCAGTCAGTGGGGGATTGCTGACAGAAGTGAAAACAAAACGATATATACGAGTCTCCATGATTCAATAACTTTCCGACCCGAGCTCTCGGATCATACTGTGGTCCGATCTCTCGCTCTCCCTCTGTAGTCGAAGTGAGATAGCGATAAATAAGTATTTGCTTCAAATGCTTCAAGGTATAATGTGCTCTATCCATAAGTATAATATGATCAGTAGTTTCATGCAACTCTTTGGTTTCATGATCTTCTTAAAATCGAGCTGTTAAGAAGTCGGTTAAAAATGGCGGGAAATCGAAAAACTTTTTACGGCTAGTGTACGGCAAACGGTTACATAATATTAAGTATCAGAATTAACTATTGTTCTTAGATCATTTTGAAGTATATTTTTTATAAGATAGATAATAGATAATAAGAAAAATTTAATTAGGTTTTATTCCAGTAAAATCGTGGGAAGTCATCTTTTATTTGAAAGATTTAAAGAGCAGGGAAGGTATTAGAAAGTATTGAAGGTAGGTTCATACACTATAAAAGAAAAAATAATCTAGTATTGTGTACTGACAAGTTGATAAATATTTTTATCTCCTACAGGCCCTAGGGTGACAACTATTTCATTTCATTATTTAAAGAAGAAAACTAGCTAAGTAGACACGTACCTACTTTAACCGTTTTCTATTAAATGTTATGCTTAAAACAAAATTATCCTAGTTCAATTTGCTAGAAATATTAGATTCGAGTTTTCCTGCGAAATGTTCGTACTACTAAGCTGAGCAGTAGCACCACGTAGCACTGTCAGTTTAATTTTTGTGTGCAACCAACTTGCACTATTGTTATTTTGTTTTCTTATAAGTAATTTGAATTAAAATAATACAGAAGTAGTTGATACGTTTTTTCTGTTGTTGTGTAAAAAATGTTAAGCATTGATTTAATATTTTAAGTATAAATTTTTCTACTTCAAAAATAAAATTATATAATATCACAGGTTGTAATATTATTGTAAATAGACGATTTACGAGATAATATTATAAAAATTATTAAAAAGTCTACGTACGTTTTAATGCAATGTCCTGGAAATATAAATCATTTGGACACTATACATCAGAAAAAGGTACTTCCTGCAAATGATTTAGCGATCGACAATAATAAAATTGTCGTCGAATTGAATCACGGAATTGGCGTTTATTTGCTAAACATGATAAAAGCTCGATCAGTACCAACATTCTCTTCTGTCGAGTTGGATGGTCGATATAATTGACGGATTTTTTTTTAAATTTTCGTAGGGTACCTATTTATGTCGATAATTTTTGCATTCGACCAACAGAAATCGGCGTTAGTTTGTTTCTTTTGTTATCGTTATATTTTGTTATAATGATTTTTCTTATTGTAATGGTGTTTTTAATTACTCCTTTGAATTATGGAAGTGCTGGACGGGCTTGGGTGACAACAGATGAGCGTGAGTATATCTATCAATACTTATAATAAATTTATCAATAAAATTATAAGTTGGTAAATGGTACGTATAATAAGTTCTTATACCTAAGTAGCCAAAGTTCGATCAAAAGCGAATTTATAACTTTTGAATCTTAATTAAACATTAATTTACTTAAGACTTATATTTTAGCCGTCCTATTTACACACAGTTATTATTATTGATAATATCATTAGTTAGATCTAGATTAGATATTCTCGTGGTTCTCGAATATGCATACCATGAGGTAGGTAGTCGTAAATCGTGAGTGCTCTTATTGCTAACTAGCTTATGCTCGTGACTTCCTCCGCGTGGACAACACAAATTTTAACCCCTATTTAACACCATTAGGGTTACCCACCACCAGTCCAGTAGTTTGAGCTGTGCGTTGATAGATCAGTCAGTCAGTCAGTCACCTTTTCCTTTTAAATATATAGATTAGTGTAAATTGCGAAATTTCGCAATTCTAACTTCAAAACTGACAGACTTTCATACAAACTTCAAACCCCTATTTTAACCCCTTAGGGGTTGAATTTTAAAAAATCCTTTCTTAGCGGATGCCTACGTCATAATAGCTATCTGCATGCCGAATTTCAGCGCGATCCGTCCAGTATTTTGAGCTGAGCGTTGATAGATCAGTCAGTCTGTCAGTCAGTCAGTCACCTTTTCTTTTTATATTTATATAGACTATGGTGCTATACCATTTAACTGTTAACTAATACCAATGCCACTGTTTAGGTATACCTCTGTTACTAGGTCTACTTTTATCTAGATATGACATTTTCCACTTCCTATTAAGGCATATTAAATAAAGTAAGTAACTATGTAAATACGTTTTACAAATTATATGAATCAGGTAATGGAATGTGGTTGGTATATTTTATATTTCATAATGCCCGCTTCGTACACGTGGATTTAGGTTTTTAAAAACCCCCTGGGAACTCTTTGATTTTCCGGGACAAAATGTAGTCTACGTTTTGATCTACAACCCGTTTACTGAAAGAATGGACCTGGCGTCGATTAAAAATTTAAAAAATTAAAAACTCAACAAGTGGCAGAATTAACTATTGTTCTTAGATTAAAATTCGTAGTAGGTACGTAGTATGTATCTTTGTCACTGATACACGTACTACGAATGTATGTCTGCCACTTGTTGAGTTTTTAATTTTTTTTTTAATCGACGCCAGGTCCATTCTTTTAAAGTTTTAGTAAACGGGTTGTAAGTAGTAACTATAAGAGACTAGTACCTACAACTTACAAGAGATATTATACTATCTATAATATACCTATAAGGTTAGGTATATCTTTACCCATGAAAAGCTAGCAGACAGACAGACATACACACTTTCATATATATGTATAATCGTTGATTTTCCTCCTCATTGGCCTGTGACAAACCAAAAATCGTTCAAAGGATGGGGCTGTGAAAAGGTAACTGTAACAGCTTTTAATGTTAAGGTAAAGCCCTGTAGTACAAGACTGACAGACAAACTTATGAATTTATAATATTAGTATGGATAATGGATATGGAAATGGAATGATTATATTTTCT
Source organism: Maniola hyperantus (assembly GCF_902806685.2). Lineage (NCBI taxonomy): Eukaryota > Metazoa > Arthropoda > Insecta > Lepidoptera > Nymphalidae > Maniola > Maniola hyperantus. Next base: position 4,996,087 of record NC_048539.1, read on the forward strand.
CATAGCGGAAGTTTTCTAGGTCAAGGCTGATAGGGAATTATGTGCAATAAAGAATTCAAACAAAATAGAAAAATCTTATTACCGCGATTAATAGCCTCAACTGGTGACAGAAGGGCTGGCTCATTTTTTGCGCAGCGGATCAGCCTAGCTGTCCAGCGCGGAAATGCAGCCAGTATTCTTGGCACCATTCCACGCGGTCATGATTTATATAGTAATTAGATAAGGCTAGCTTTAAGTTTTATTGTATTAAAAAAAAAAAAACATAACTAATAAATAGAAAAATCAAGTCGCGTTATAGAAATATTATGTACCTACCTAGTAGGTATAAAAACGGTCGAAGAACACGCAAAGTGGGTACCTTCCTCGAAAGGAAAATATTTCGAGGAAGGTTCCGGGTTCAGTTCACGGACAGGGCAATAGAAAATTCATAATTTGTATTGGTCAGATCGTCTGTTGTGAGGCTTCGGCGGCGGCTATATATCGGCAAAACGATTTTTGATTGTCAAATGATTACCTACCTACCTACTTACTTTTTATCAATATTATTTAATATTATAAATGCGAAAGTGTGTCTGTCTGCTAGCTTTTCACGGCTCAACCGTTCAACCGATTTTGACGAAATTTGATACAGAGATAGCTTGCATTCCGGGGAAGGACATAGGCTACTTTTTATCCTGGAAATTTGAAGAGTTCTCACAGTATTTTTAAAAACCTAAATCCACGCGGGCGAAGTCGCGGGCATGCATAGTTGATTATAAGTTTGCCTATGACTGCGATAACACTTGATAGGAAGTGATAATGCAGTCTAAGATGAAAGTGGGCTAACTTAACTGGAAGCAATTGGAAGGGGGTATGGCAGTTTCAGTATACCTACCCCTGATCGGTTTCTACCACAGGTTTTTACACACCATTGTACCGGAACGCTAAATCGCTTAGCGGCACGACATTGCCGGCAGGGTGGTAACTAGTAATGACCGAAACTTCCCACCAATCCAGACCGGAGACACTTTGGAAATTTTAAATTCCCAAATCGCTTCTGGTGGGAATCGAAGCCGGGACCTCACACTTATAAGACCACAGGGTTCACCACTGGGTAGTCAAAATCGTATTTAAATATACCTAAGTACCTAATAATAATATTTTAAGTTGCCTAGATAGGTACTCACTTATCTTACACTATAGCTTATGTGCCCGCGATTCAAACTCGTTTTACCCCTTTAGGGATTGAATTTTCAAAAATCCTTCCTCAGCGGATTTGTACGTCATAATAGCTATCTACATGCCCAATTTCAGCCTGATCTTACTAGTTTGAGCTGTGCGTTGATAGATCAGTCCGTCAGTCAGCATTTCGTTTTATACATATAGATGACTAGCTTACTCCCGCTACTTCGTCTGCGTGGACTACACAGGTTTCAAACCCCTATTTATCCCCTCAAGGGTTAAATTAAAAAAAAACCTTTCTTAACGGATGCCTACGTCATAATAGCTATTTGCATGCCAAATTTCAGCCCGATCCGTCCAGTGGTTTGATCTGTGCGTTGATAGATCAGTCAGTCAGTCAGTCACCTTTTCTTTTTATATATTTAGATTATACATCACAGGAGACCGAAGAGCTGGCAGCTACCTCGAACAAAGAATTAGCCTAGTTATTCAAAGGGGGAACGCTGCCAGTATCTTCGGAACCTTGCCTAAAGGGACTCCTTTTAATAATATATTTTAGTTATAATATATATAATATAATATATTATATTTATAAGATTTTAGTTTTAGTTTCATTTGTTCAAGTAAATTTTTAAGATGTTCACTTTTAGATTAGTATCTTTTAGTTACCTAGTATTTAACATTAGACATAGTTTATTAATTACTAATTAGGTACATTATTTATTTTAAGATCTAAAAAAAAAGATTATAGATTAATATCATAATATAGATGCGACTCATACCTGCATTACACCGACTTTAAAAATGCGCTTGCAACTACTTCCTGCTTATACATCCGCGACTGTTCGAAGAAGTACATAGATATTATTATGCATTATGCACTATGCACTCACAATCTCGTAATCACTAGATACCTACCTAGCTTATTGATTCCAATCCATATTCGGCCTTAACATAATTCAATTACTACAATTATGTATATAAAAAAGTGATTTAAAATTTAACTAGTACTATCACAGTTTTTCAATGAGATCGCGTGTCTAGTGGCTTCTAATTGCGAGATAATCGCTTCACTGAACTCTATTCATTTACTTACAGCCTTATAGGCAGTAGGTCAAGTTGATGGGTTGCCTTGGAGATATCAGGCTAAGTAAATGCTTGTATGTAGGTCATAGGTCAACTGTACAAGAAAGGGTGTTAGTTCGTATAGAGCTACTTGCTCATGTACCCGCGACTTCGGCCGCGTGGACTGCACTAGTTTCAAACTCCTATTTTAATCCTGGGGTTGAATTTTCAGAAATCCTTTCTTAGCGAACGTCATACGTCATAATAGCTATATGCATGGCAAATTTCAGTACAATCCGTCGACTGGTTCGAGCTGTGCGTTGATAGATCAGTCAATGTTCTTTTATATATTTAGACTAGCTGACCCGGCGAACTTCGTTCCTCCTAACAGTCGATTCAAATTTTTTTTTTTAAATATCAATTCACTATCAGAAATTCTAAAATCCCCACGATTTAGGACTTCAGTACTTTGCGGCATCAGGATTGAGGAGTTAGGATCCGAAGTTCAATGATGTAGCCTATGCTTGGTACCTAAAATAATTTTGCATCATCCGCAGTTCCTGAAACATTATAGTTTAGGAGTGCTGTACTCTACATCATCAGGGTTGAGGAGTTGAGACTTGAAGTCTGAGAATAAAGTCGTTGCTTGGTACCTACAATATGAATTCACTATGAACACTTCCTGAATCTTGATAACTCAGGCGGGTAGTAACCCTGCAGCATCAGGATTAAGGAGTTGAATCCAGAATTTTTTATGTGAACACCACGAAAACTTTTTTTGTTGATTTAAAAAAAAAATTTGCAAATCGGTCCAGAAACCTCGAAAAAATCGATGTAGAAAAAAGAACCACCTCCTTTTTGACAGTCGGTTAAAAACCAATGACCTTGAAATATTTACGGAACAATTTTTAAAATATCCCCTTTCTAACAAAAAAAGAATGAATGAAATCGGACTACGCGTTAATGAATTACAACTCGGTATACATTTTAACTTTCATCCCCTCTCCTACGGGAACCATGCTGAATTTCGGGATAAAAAGTATCCTATATTCTTCCTCATAGTATGACCTCAAATCGTACCAAGTTTCATTGGAATCCATTCAGTAGTTTCAGCGTGATGCGCGGCCGTGATACAGACAGACAGACGGACAGACAGACAGACAGACAGACAGACAGATAGACAGACAGACAGACAAAAATGAAAAAAATTACAGTTTTGGGTTCAGTATCGATTATAGAGTGCCCTCGAAAAAAAATTTTCAAAATATCTTCAATGTACAGAATTTGACCTGTTAGTTTTATTATAAGTATTGATTGATTGATAGAAATATAATATAGCCTAGCTTAGCAAAATATGCAGTCAGTACCTACCAATAAATAGGTTTAAAGTTCTTACTCTTAGTACTTAGTAGGTATACTTAAATCTATGTCTTGAATCTATTCTTTCTCTTAGATTAGGTCACTCCTCAAGGTTACTCGAGTGACGTGTTCATTAAAACCATACACAATTTTTTGTTTGAGTTGTGTCGCAACTCGCAAGCGTGTGAGGCGCCCCGTCCTATTGTCATCGCTCGCGCGATGATGCGATACGATTTCATCGTGCGACGAAACTGGTCGCGCGATAAGAAATTGTGTGTCCTATTTTGAAGCGATGCGATCACATTCGAAATGGCTGTTAACAGAGATGCACAGTTTTTGCTGTCGGGCAATATTTCTTTAATCGTTAAAAAAAGAAAACGCGGACCACGAGCAGCGAGCGCACACTGTGGTACCCCCCTCCTCCGCTCCTCTTACCCACGTGGTCGCGCGAGCGCCATTAGAACATTCAGTACAGATCAGTATGTTTGGTCGGTGATCGTCCGTGCGTCGATGGTCGCGCGACTAATACTAGACAATATGAACGCATCGCATAATCGCGCGATCTTCAATAGGACATTCAGTAGAACACAGTTTGTTTGAACGCGCGGACGCGCGATCATTTTCGTCGGACGCACGCATCATCGCACCAGCGAGCGATGACAATAGGACGGCGGCGCCTGAAGCAACTCGTGTGCCTGAACCCTTTGGCAGATTTTTAAACTGAGGCAATGATTTTTTCAATAGAACATCATCAGACTGAAGCCATTACAAATAAGCTGATAGGGTTTTTATAATAGGAATGAAGGTAGGTAAATTACAGAAAATTATGAAATCTTTTGCAATGGTTTGAAAAACATACGAAGTACTTAATTTCGTTATTAGATGGCTTTTGGGTTTTATGGATATTCTATGTAGGTATACCTTCACGCAAACTCAGAATCGCACGAATTTGCAATACTTAGTAGATAAATACTATGGCCAATTAGTCAATTTACTCCTTTCATTGTACTTACTAATAGATGTGATTCCATGTAGTTACCCTACTTGATAAAATTTACAGTTGAAAATCACATCAGTCCGGAAGACTTGGAGGAATTTATAAAATGGAGCAGAAGACACGAAACGACAACAATTAGAGACGATGAAGATGTAAACTATGCAGTTTTTGAGGTAAATGTACCTACTTATAATTATTTAGTTTGAAAAGTTATTAAATTCTACCCCTATTTTACCCCCTTACTTAGGGGTTGAATTTATAGAAATCCTTTCTTAGCGGATGTCTACGTCATAATAATTGCTATTCGGTTCATAATGCTGCTACAAGAACGAATTTTTGCATTCTTCAGTGCCCAATGAAGTAGGTATGTACCTAACTCATTTTTCAGAGGGTCAATGACGCTGTGTTTTTTTTAAAATCTGTATTTTTTAAAAGTTTACAATATATTGAAAATAAAACATCTGACTGACGCTAGAGGTCAACGAACGTTACGTAAATAGGTCAGTCGGAGTCAATGCCGCATCGTAGGTTGGGCATTGACCCGAGATTTGCACGATATACATACATTGCGGGTTTGAAAAATATTAATTCACTAAAACTAAAAGATAAGGTAAATGGTAAAAATGATTATTTGCATTGGATTGTGTTTAGATAGTATAAGAATAGCCCCAAGTTTTTGCTAGCGTACTGGTTACACCTTGTATAATATGCCATTTATTTTCTCCCAGGATACGACTGTACTCCCAGTTCCCGACACAGTAGACTGCTTCGGTCTAGGAACTCTGACGCGGGCGTTATGGTTCAACATGCGACCGGGATCCTCCAATGAAATTAAGACGCACTTCTTTTTCTCATCTAGGCAAAATCCTGCAAGAGTTCAAGTGAGTATTCTTTTATTCACACATTTAACCATGTCCAGTAGGTAAGCACTTTAATTGGCTTTAAATGAGACTGCCAAAATTCCCATACATTCCCCCATTATTTAAATTTTTTGCACTGGGTCCAAACTTTTGTGATCTAAATTTTTTAATGATTTCAAAAAAGGAGGAAGGAGGTTCTCGATTCGTCTGAATCATTTTTCATCAAATTAATCATACACATGATTTTTAGTTTAAATTACGTGTTACATTTACTTGGTATCACTTGGTATATTTATTAAACTCAAACTGTGTACCTAATAAGTTATTGATTCTATTAGAAAATCATTTATTTAAATATCTATTTCACGCTTTATTATTTTCTTTACTCAATTTATTTTGTGTGTTTGTTATTTATTTATTAGTATTATTATTTTTTTTTTTTCGTGACGTAAAACATAATATTTTGTCTTGTACGAATGTGATTTAGTTCGTTTAAGACCTATGTATACTCATAGGCTTTACCCATTTCTATTCCTTGTTCGTCATATATTTCCTGTATGTTGTACCAGATATTTTTATATTCTCATAGGTATTCCCCGGCTCGCAGTTCGGCTTAGAATGGGTTGACTTCAAGCCTGAAAGAAAAACTGTTATGATTGTCCACGGGTTCATGAGTCACAGCAATGCTTCGTGGGTCCGCGATATGACTAGTGCATTTTTGGAATGGGTGCGTACTTGTTTGTTAATGAATATATTATGACGTAGAGCGGAGCGAGACCAATAATAATTAATCTATGATTATGACGCATATACATTATACATGTACAGTTTACTTATTCCACTGAATATTTCTTGGTTGTTATTTAAAAGTTAAGTGACGTTTAGGTTTTACTTGGTAATTTCGAAATGTTTCTGAGTCAGCACCAAACAAGTTCAGTGCAAAAACCTGATTGGAAATTGATAATTAATTTTCTAGATCCCTTAAATAGAGAAATAAACGATTGGCCCATTTTTGTTTCAAGATAATATAAAAAGTAAGTTTATCAGTAAATCTGTAGGTGAATCAATGTGATCGAATCCAAAGAAATTTTAAGTACTAATTCGATGTACTTATTAAAAATTACCTTCTAAATCGTGATAGAATCAAAATTAGAATACTTAATTTACAACTGTAGCAGGTAGGTAGGCAACAACAGTATTTATCAATCATGATCAGTATTATTAACACATAAACGAACATATCGCGAATATCCGCCCTAATGAAATCGGTCAAGGTTTCCCTAATTAAAAGTTAAAGAAAAAAGGTTTCTATTCAACATTTCCAATATTTTTTATGCAAACGAGTTTACCGAATACAAATCGAAAGCCGAGCATAAGGAACAAGGGTCAAGGTCGATTCTGTTCAGGATCTTATACTTTTTTTTTGGGGGAGCAAAAAATCCCTACGGACTTCTGCCTGCTGGTGGGGTGTGTCCGACTTACACGGACTAAAATAACCTCCCATTGTCTACAATCTCTTGGGTACAGCGTGTCAAAAATGCAACTGTACTACAAAGGCTAAGCAAAGATCTTGAAATCTTGAAGACCATAAAAGTGCGGAGGTTGGAGTACTTCTGCCACATTATGAGAAATAGCAAATACGACCTCCTTCAGCTCATTATTCAGGGTAAAATAGCCGGCAGAAGACCACCAGGCCGTAGAAGAACATCGTGGCTAAAGAATTTACGCCAATGGTACGGGAAGAGTACCCGATCTCCTATCCGAGCATCAGTGTTTAAGGTGCAGATAGCCCCAATGATTGCCAACCTCCGATAGGAAACGGCATTTCAAGAAGAAGATGTCTACCAGGGCGAGCACGGAACTGTGTAAGCATTAATTCGTGCTGATCATCTAAATTTCTATCTTTTTCTTTTCTTATTTCCCTCTCTTCAATTCTTATCATTATAGCCCTCAGTATTTGGCTATATCGTTACCAGGCGTCTCATGCGGGCTATATGGTTACGGGCATTCACAGCCTCCGCGTCGTCGGTCGATCCTAGCGCTTCTGACCTTAGTTCGGCACAACCAGGACATTCTAAGATTGCGTGACTCGGGCTGTCTTCCTCTCCGCAGAAGTAGCCGTCTTCTGACCCCCCGTTACCACTGAGGCACCCCGTGACCACTGAGAGCTTGCGTTAGCCACTGGTCTACCTCTCCATACTTTCTCTTGTGACACATTTTTAGGTCTGTAACCAGTTCCTTTATCTATCTATACCTACTACTTTATTAAAAGTAAAAATTAAAATTCTTCAGGATGACGTGAACGTAATAGCCGTGGACTGGAGCAGGGGTGGGAACACGTGGAAGTATTGGCGTGCAGTGGCCAACACGCGACGCGTCGGCTCCGATGTTACCGGGTAAGCTTAAACGTCAATCAATAAATAGATCCACCGGTTTGCGTCCACTGCTTGACATAGGCCTTCCTGAGAGCGTGCCTCCATACACGGTCCTCCACCTTCCTCATCCACCCACCACCTCTTCGTCGCCAGTTCAGCGAGGGTCATCATACGCTGCGCTTGTCGGTGCGTGATTTCTACTCCAAAACAGGTTTGCCCCAGAACCAGAAGATATAGTTCTGCGACAAACTTGGCCTGGCCACTATGGTACGTGACAAGTCGAAGTGGCAATCGGGGTATGAGGCGGGGGGAGGCCCTCACACCAGCACGTCACCCGCACTGTCCCGCACCGGGGTAGCGCGGGGGCTGTGCTGGTGTGCAGGGTGTCCCCCATCTCGATCTCGACCTGTCACGGACTCTCTCTCTCTCTCTCTCCACATTTATTCAACATCATTTTGTTTTCTATACAAAAGAGAGGACCGTTTTAGGCTCGATCTATTGTGATTTGTAGGGCATTAATTACATCACATTGAGACAAAACATATAATTCTATCTCTAGTCTATAAAACATACAGAAAAACTTATCACTAAAAAATTTATATTTACAAAAAATATACGCCGTCCAAATGGTCATTTATGGGCATTGTGCCCAAAACACTGGCGCTATTACCTCGCTGAACGGCAAGGCTCAAACATCACATTTGCAATAATTAAAAACACCTTTAAAATTATTGAAGTCGTTTATGATTACGAGTCACGATTTATACACTAGCGAATGTCGGCTTCAACTGTCAAAATTAAAGGTATAGCAACAGTAAAATTTCGTAAAATATCATGCGTGTGGTCTCGCGCGTCTCGTAAGATGGATCATCCTTAACCTTGTATCCTATAGCTTAGCTGTTAACTATCAAGCAATGAACTCTCCACGTACGATTCTGATACTGGGTATAGGGGTTAAATTCTTAATTAATTCCGGACGTGGATCCTTTGCTACGGTCCTCGTCACGACTGAGACTCCAATGCATATTACATCCACTGTTCCGCTCTAATGCATAAACGTAGCATCCTTTTAAGTAAACACATCGAACACCATTCCAGTCAGAAAAGTGCTGCTGTACCTGGTAGCCAGTAGTAGTAACAAGTATTGGCGAGAAAATTCAAAATTGGCGACAGTCATAAATGGATCGGATACGGTAGACGTGATACCTTTATTTGATACCCAACAAAATTCAGTAACAAAATGTCCAAGAAGAAGAAAGAAGAATAAGAATCCATACGTCCCAACGTCCTTAAAGGATGCGTCGTTAGAAAGATTTCATTGAGCCCTAGGGCTCAACCACTAGTTAGTCTTCGCCATAACCCCTAACGACGCTGTAACGGTCAATAAAAAAAAAAACACCACTATTATGTTATAGGTTTATGAAGCAACTCATGGCAGCGACTGGTGCTAGAGTGAAGGACTTCCACTTTGTGGGTCACAGCTTAGGAGCTCACATTGCATCCTACGTCTCCTACCACATCGGCAGAGTTGCGAGGATTACAGGTGAGAATAATATTTACACATTTTATTTTATACATTACTTAGTCTGGTGCAACCAGTAAAATACGATGGAATTGGGATTTTTAAGGATCTTAGATCTCTTGATTTTGAGGTGACATTTGATAGATCTTCACAAACTTCTTTCTTTGGAGTTTAGCGTCATGATAGTAAAATCAAAATCGATGACATGATAGTAGTTTAGGAAACGGTAGCATAATAGGGGTTATTAAAACGAGTGAGTTTAAAAACCGAGTGCCGCAGGCGAGGTTTTTAATAGTATCGATAAAAAGATATTTTACTATAAAGATGAGGGTTAATAGGCTGGCATGGGATGGACACATAATGCGGAGGGAAGAAAACCATGTCACTAGAAAAATGTTAAGTATGCATGTGGAAGGAAAAAAGAGGAGAGGACGACCAAAGTAAAGGTGGATGGATTGCGTGAAAAAGGGGTGGATAATACGTTGACGAATGACAGAAGTGAGTGGAAGAAGAAGACATTTTGCGCCGACTCCACGTAGCGTGGGATAAGGTAAGGAAGAAAAAGATAAAAAGATAATGTATTTTGCTAGAAGCAGCAGAAAAACTGAAACAGCTCAATGTAATGTTTCCGAGGTCGGTTGTGGAGTTAACATTGGATAGAACTGATCAATCTATATTTTTAGGTCTAGACCCAGCTCAGCCATGTTTTCGGACATCGAATCGTGTGGAGCGTTTGGACGACACCGATGCAGACTTTGTGGATGTTATTCACACTAACGGTCGACTGCTGCAGAGGATCGGCTTTGGACTTCCCGATCCTATTGGTGTGTAAATTGAAATTATTGACTTTGGCTTCTTTTGAATTTATTGACAGACCTGGATGCTGATATGTTCTTTATTCCTGACAACTAGCTGATGCCTGCGACTTCGTTTGCATGAAATTAGGTTTTTTAAAAATCCCGGGAACTCTTTGATTTTCCGGGATAAAAAGTAGCCTATGTCACTCTCCAGGGCTTTGTCTATACCCATGCAAAAACACGTCAATCCGTTGCACCGTTGCGCTGTGACTAATATTCCCCTTTCCTCTTCAACTAAGCGTCAGGCTCAGGTCTGTACGACAATAGTGCAACGGGCGGGGTTTGAACCACGGGGTTTGTGGTTTTCAGTCCACTCCTTTACCGGTTGAGCTATTGAGGCTCTAATATGGGTAGTGATTCTATAATTTAGTTTCTCTGTAACAGGTAAGTTCTATAAGCTTGCTTTTATCTTGCACAGGTCACGCAGATTTCTACCCTAACGGCGGTATGAAGCAACCCGGTTGTGCAAACAAAACCAGCTCAATATGGGCACGGATCTTGCCTATATCACCCGCAAGTGAGTAAAGATCCTATGTTTTCTTAGTTGTTAGGGGGTTGTAGCAGTTTATTGTGATTCTTACATTGTAAAAATATTTTTTTACAAAAGGGCTATTTACTTACCAAATTATGTATTTTAAATAGTTACTTATGAATTTTTTTCTCTTAAAATACACAATTATGTCGAAAAACAGAAAACCATAATTTTACTGGTTTTTTCTTCTGAATTGCACATGAATTCAGCATCCCTGATTTATTTGAAAATGCTTGGCCTAGTAGTTTAAATAATGTTGGTATCAAGATCAGACCGAGGGCTTTCCTTGCCTTTAACATCAAAAATCTCGATGGCTCCACTTCTTAAATCCTGAATCCTAAGGATCCATCCCAACAAAGGAAATATCTTGTTCACGAAAACGCCGTATAATATAACATATATACTAGACTATACCAGATATATATATAATAGACTATATCCATGTTATAGGAGACTATAACATGGATGAAACGCCAGAGAGAATTTCTGCAAGAGTCGTCCCACGCCTAGATTAATTACCTAGGTACATCATATTCATTGTTTATTTGAAAAATACTTGACAAGTCAATCCTAGTTAGAGGAGAAATGTTGATCGATAAAAATGACGATAAATTGGTTGGATGGTTGAATTTGGAAATTGGATTAAATATTATTCATAGAATTGCAAATATTTTTTGTAGAATTGCAAACATTTTTTATAGAATTGCAAACATTTTTTATAGAATTGCAAATATTTTTTATAGAATTGCAACAGGCGATATGCAGCCATGGACGCGCTTACCTTCTCTTCACGGAGTCACTGATTAACAATAACTGCAGTTTCCGAGCACATCAATGGAACTTGACTTACGAAGGGTAAGAAGTTTCAATTAAATTATTTATTGAAGTGATTATTTATCATTTATAAATAGGAACGTCCCTCCAGCATCAGTTTTCATATGGGTACCTTCAAGTCAAGAGTGAATAGACATATCTTCTAAGCAAGCGCGCTCCATCTTAGGTTGCATGCTCACTTGCCAGCTGATCTGATTGCAGCCAAGCGCTAGTCTATGTCAGTCAGTCGTCCGCAACGCGTCTTCTCGCATCCGTGTACTCCTTCAATCCCATTTCGGCTTAGGAGTTTTATTCACCATCCATCTAACATCTTGCTGTACGTCCCGCGAAGGCCATGCACGATGCACGATGCAAAAAGACCGTGAATAGGCTTGACGTACATACGTCTATAATTATTATTAACTAGCTGATGCCCGCGACTTCGTACGCGTGAAATTAGGTTTTTAAAAATCCCGCGAGAACTCTTTGATTTTCCGGGATAAAAAGTAGCCTATGTCACTCTCCAGGTCTTTATCTATACCCATGCAAAAAATCACGTCAATCCGTTGCACCGTTGCGACGTGATTGAAGGACAAACCAACAAACAAACACACTTTCGCATTTATATAAGGGTACGGATTGTTTGCTGGATGTGCACGATGAATATTGCATCCAGCGAGCGCCCCCACCACCGCCCGCGTCGTGCAAATATACAGTGAATAGCGCGGACGTACGTCAGAGTCGGCCTGCGTCGTGCATGACTGATCGTGAATAGACTTGCTGTACAGCAGATTGTACCATTTAGAGGTTGTTTTGAGGTTTTCTTCTGCTCACGCTTGATGCGCGCACGATGGTCTGTATGCTACATCCAGCACCGCGGCCTTGACCTGACCTTGGCGGGACGTACAGCAAGATGGATGGTGAATAAAGCGCTTAAAGAGCTTTAGGTAATCGGTTATTATTTTACGAATAGGGTAAACGCAAGCCTAATAGCGGCTTGTGAGAGATTCTCGTCGTGTTCTGTGATGGGCATCAACGCAGTCGGCGATTCTAGGCGACCCCGCGCTACGGGGGCATATTTCGTTCTAACCACTGAGAAGGTTCCTTATTGCCGTAAGTTTTTTTAATGTATTATCCTCAATAGTAATAGTAACAGTAATAGTAATAGTAATAGTAATAGAAATAGTAATAGTAATAGTAATAGTAATAGTAACAGTAACAGTAACAGGAACAGTTATAGTAATAGTAATAGTAATAGTAATAGTAATAGTAATAGTAATAGTAATAGTAATAGTAATAGTAATAGTAATAGTAATAGTAATAGTAATAGTAATAGTAATAGTAATAGTAATAGTAACAGTAATAGTAACAGTAACAGTAACAGTAATAGTAATAGTAATAGTAATAGTAATAGTTTTATTTGCTTGAATGTGGTATAATTTGGTCTTAAATCTATTTTGTTCTAACACATTCAACCAATTACTTAGTGTGCAAATTATATCCATTATCATAACATAATGTGAAAAATAATCAACAACATATAAGTTCATCTATCTAGGTGACTATCTATATATCAAGAGACGTGAGGCGTTTTTATGTTTTTTAAATGATGTCTTAAGGAATTTTTTTCTACGAGTAGACCTAATGGGTGATCGTGAGTAAAACTTACACCTGTAAGTTTTACTCACGTAAGTACCTTACCTACACTTACTACCTTCACTAATGTAAACACTCTTATAAGTACAATTACAATGGTAAAGTTGTCAATCAATTACGTAAGCTACTTACGTGAGTAAAACTTACAGGTGTAATCGCAGCCTTATGTTCATATTGAAGTTAATTTTTATTTTCTCCTGCAGCTACAGAAGATGAACGTCGTCATCCCTTACCAGATTTATTAAGAGACCTGCGTCAAGGGTTCCGTATAGATCGGTCAGTTAAAATAATTCCTACCCAAACGCCAGCGTACGCTGACCCCTATGTGGTTGAAGAAGTGACTACAACAACTCCTAAGAATTGGTTCTGGAGGCTAGTTGGTAGTTTGGGCAAATAATAATTAGACCAATGATATCTTCGTACTTATTATTTTAATTTATAGTGCAATAGATTAGATCTTTAGTGGAGACTGAATAAATTAAAAGGCTACTTAAAATTATGTTTATGTAAGAGACGGTACTTAAATATTGTAAATAAGTATTCATAGACTATAAATTTTTGTATTTGTATTTTGTATAAGAAATGAATTTAGTTAAGTACCTAGTAGACGATTAAAATGTAGGATAATAAAATACTTCATATTAAAAGACAAAGGCACCAATATTACCTGAAATATGAAATGATTAAAAAATGTGCAATACTTAATTTCATACCTATAATAAATGACAATAAATAATTACATCCTAAATATAAATAAACAATTGTACTTATAAATTTGTTTAATTGTAAAATTATCGCACTTATTAATTAACTATAGCTGATCCCCGCGGCTTCGCCCGTGTTTATTTAGGTTTTTAAAAATCCCGTGGAAACTTTTAATTTTCCGGGACAAAAAGTAGCCTATTCATAGTAGCCCGGAGATGTAAGGACGCAGTACCAAATTTGTCTAACCCATGATTCTTTAAAAATCCTGTGGGATCACCACGATTTAGGAATGCAATTTCCTGCAGCACCAGGGCTGAGTAGTTGGATCCCCGAGTTCAAAAAAGTCTTTACTTGGTAAGTACCTCCAATATCAATTTATAAACGACAGTTTCTAAATCCCATCGGTCTTGATGGTCAGGTCTCCCTACAGTAGCAGGATCGAGGAGTTGGAATCTACTATGGAACAAAGTTTCTCCATCGATTAATAAAAATTACTCAAATCGGTTCAGAAATCTCGGAGATTTCGGTGTACGTAGGTAGAAAAACACATCTCCTCCGTTTTTGAAAGTCAGTTTAAAAAGTAGCCTCTTTGGTTAATCCTACTTGTCTGTGAAAGTCCCGTCAAAATGGGTTCAGCCGTTCCGAAGATTAGCCCTTTCAAACATGCAGACACTTCAATTTTATTTATTAGTATAGATTTAAAGAAAAATATAGAATTGATAATATGATCTGTAGGTACGTAAGTATAGCACTTAAAAGTAATTTTGATCAATACTTAATTCAGATAAGTGCCTACCTATATGTTAGAACAAAAGTGTGGATAAAATAACATTTCACGCTTCGAAAATTAGTAGTTAAAAGTGTCATTTAACGTTCTAATAACAGCAATATAACTGAATAACGTAATGACATTGCAATAAATATTACAATTATTTAAACTCAGAAAATTAGAGCTTTTAGCTTAATTAGTGAAATGTATGGTATATATAGTAAATACCGGTTTTCCAGTTACTATTTCATACGTCGCAACGGTATTGGTAAATAGCCATTTCGTGAAAATGATACGGAAACAGTGGAAAATGAAGAGAGAGAGGAAACTTAAGATACAGAGGAAACTAAAAACTGTCTACCATAATGCTTTTGTTAAAAGATTTGTATATTTCGGACGCAACAGCAGCATTCAAGGTCTCAAATATATTTTTCAAGCAAATGGAACTCCTTTAAGCAGGTATGAAAATCTGTCTTAGACATCTTTTGAATACAGTAGAAACTAGATTATACGGATTCGCGATTATCCGGACTACCATACCCGGGTATTTTTCCGCCATTTTGTACGATAAATCAAAAACTATTATGCATAAAAATAAATAAAAACCTGTTTTAGAATTTACAGGCAAAGCCCTTTCATATGATTTCCCGTTTGGTATAGTTATCTTACTTTGAAAATTGAAAATACTATTATGGTGAACTACATAATATGCACAAAACCCACTTTTCTTCATACATTCGATTATCCGGATTTTCGATTATCCGAATCCCTAACGACAATTTCCACTGTAGTTCCAATGTAGTTTGATATTGAAACTACGGCCTATGGCAGGTTTCCTCATGGTGTTTTCCTTCGCCGTTAAAGCAAGTCATAATTAATTAATTAAAACGAACATGACTTCCAAAAGTTAGAGGTGCGTGCCCGGGATCGAACCCCCGACCTCTGATTAGAAGGCGGATGTCTTAATCCTTACTCTATGCTGTGGCTTAGGGGCCTTAAGCTGAGATCTATAGAGCGCACTTTGACTTTGCTCAGACTTAAGATTGAGTTAAAACGAGACAGATTTATGTGGGAAATATAGCTCTGTCTCGTTTTAACTCTATATTAAGTCTAAGCTAAGTCAGAGTGCGCTCTATAGATCTCACCCTTAGTTTCGCTCAATGACTTGATGCGTTTTTAATAAAGGTTATTCTGGCTGCTTCTGCTGATTGTATTTACCGGGTGTCTGTATCTGCTACTGGTGCCAGTCGTACAAAGAGGTGGATCTATTAGTCTCACTCCTGATACTCGCTATTTGCATTGGAACACCACATTCCCGGGGGTCACTGTGTGTGAAAAATATTATTTTCGCGAAGTGGAAACGAAATTACTGAAACATCGTAAGTATAATTTACTATCCTACTAATTATTATTAACTAAGTAGAACATGCCAGCGATTTCGTCCGTGTGGATTTGGGTTTATGAAAATCCCGTGGGACCTTTTTGATTTTCCTAAGATTCCGACGAATTGAGAACCTCCTCCTTTTTTTGAAGTCGGTTAAAAAGTAGCCTATGTCACTCTCCAGGTCTTTAAAGTATAACCATGCAAAAAATCACATCGATCCGTTGCTTCGTTGTGACGTGATTGAAGGACAAACCAACAAACCAATAAACCAACAAAGAAACACACTTACGCATCCATACTTAATATTATAAATGCGAAAGTGTGTCTGTCCGTCCGTCTGTCTGTCAGTCTGTCTGCTAGCCTTTCACGGCCCATCCGTTCAACCGGTATTGACGAAATTTGGTACAGACCTCTTGCATCCCGGGGAAGGACATATACTACTTTTTATCCCGGAAAATCAAAGAGTTCCCACGGGATTAAAAAAAAATCTCAATCCACGCGGACGAAGTCGCGGGCATCATCTAGTTTATAATATTTTTTCAATTCATTTATATTATTTTAGCGTTTAAACTATCGTGAGTGATTTCCATTAAGTAGGTATATATAATATCTGTCAGCGGCTGTACTCACGTACTCATGAGTCCGTTGCGAGGGTGGCTGAGGTAGGCGGGGGTCTTCTTGCTGATCTTCATCGCTGGAGCCGTCACCGCAAGCACCGCACTGTCCAGGCAAGCGGAGAGCTAATAGTGTCCTGTCCCACGACTGATGCCCTTGTCTTAGCGTCAAAAAGCGGTTTCCACGCTGAGGGTAGCATCCATCCATTGTCACGATTGAACCGCGACGCGTGCGCGAACTAACTTCCTTGAAAAAGGACCCCGGATGGGTTCGAAACTAGTCAGGCTAACGTCGACTAAATACGTGAGTACCTACAGCCGTTGACAGATATCATTTATATTAATTTATAACTAAGGAAGTCGAGATTGGTGGAAGTGGCATTTCAACGCTTTTGACTACATACGGCATATCGCGGATGTGACACACGGCCGCGGTAACTGCGGCAACTATTGTGCGCCTTGTGGGAAGTCTAATGCGCCGTCTTGCAATATGACCTGGAGGAATTTAATTGAAAACGTAAGTAATAATAAATTATTACGTCTAGCTATTACCCTCGGCTTCGCTCGCGTGGCTCAAGGGAAGAATAAAATTAAGGTTCAGTTACGATACTTTTTGATGGCATGGTTGCTTTATTTCTGATTTTCATCGAAAATTTAGACATGTTTAGGAAGTTAATCCATATCTCCGTTGCAGCGTTATTGAACGACAAATGCTCAAAAATTAGCAAAAATAGCCTTTTCCACTTTTCAGATCCTCAACCTATGCCTATACAAAAATTTTCTGTATCTGTATGATTGATGGACAAATGCTTGAAAAATATCATGTTACTAGCTGACCCGCCCCGGCTTCGCTCGAAAAATGACGGACTTTCACACAAACTTTCATCCCCTATTTAATCCACCCACGCTGTGCGTTGATATATAAGTCAGTCAGTCAGGACTTTGAATTTTATATATATAGATTGAAAGGTATACCTATGCAAAAGCAATTTAAAATTATTTGAGCTACTTACCACTGTAGGTATCTGATACCAAAATTATTTCAGGTTCACAAAAAATGTGACGAGTTGATTACTAACTGCCATTTCAACAAAGTTAAGTTCCCCTGCTGCAAACACTTTTACACAGTTGACTCCGAAAATGGTCAATGTTTCTCATTCAACAGTTTGCAGGGCCCGTAAGTTACATAATACATTTATATTCGTGTAATATAAGTACTAACACACTGCCAGTGCGTCGTTCGTTCGAATTAGAAAGTCTTATTAGAACTTAGTGGACACTTGATCTTGATACCTCAGGATCAATGATTTATATTTTATACCTAATAGAGATTAGGATTTGAAATTCTTCTTCACTGTCATTCTTTAGATACATTGTTTTTGTTATACAAGGAACATTCACATAAGTTTGACGGGGCTCTTTCATTATCACATTTGGTAAAATATCAAATTAGACAGATGCACATACACCAAATACTTCAGTCACAATTAAAAGTTAGCTGTACAGCACTATCTCGGATATTGAATTAAACTACAGCTACACTAGGAGGTGTCATTTTGACTATTTCTTCAGCAAATTATGCATAACATATAACCATATAATACAATAGGTACGCGGCCGAAAGTAATGCACATCGACCTTTAGACGGGATAGCAGATTTGTACAGCATTTGTCTCAGTCGTTGAGACCGACAAAACGTCCTACAGGTATGAGTGACAGAGACAACGCTCTACAAAGCCGAAATGTCACTCTAAAGACCGATGTACACTAATTTCTGCCGCGTACTGTAAGTATATTGCCACAGACACAAACACATTATACAACGTCAAGAAATAGTGGGAAAAGTAGAGCACATTTTGTTCATAGCCTACTCGAACATAATCAGCTGATATCACACTGATAAGAATCCTCAAACGATTAGTAGGTACTTGTTTTTATTATGACGTAATTGATATTGGTATAGCGATTGTTACCTGATACCTCTAATTAACGTTTTCCAGGTTTACTGGGGATTTTCAGTTTTATGTGAATAGAAGTACTGGTCCTGGTGCACTGTCTTTTCAGCTACTGTCTAATGCAGAAGTATGATTCTTTTCTTATTATTTCCCTCTATGGAGAGAGACGTGGAACCTTGGCTGGAATACCTAGCAACTTCATTGCTTTTAGGGTTCCGTACCTAAAGCGTAAAACGGGACTCTATTACTAAGACTCCGCTGTCCGTCCGCCTGTCTGTCCGTCTGTCTGTCCGCCTGTCACCTGAGGCCCAACCGCGGTTGTTTGACAGCTACAATGTCACGATCGCAATCATCTCTGATTGGTTAATGCTCGCTCACTATTGGCCACAATGCATTGTTGCAACAAGAATCGCACAAATTCAGCCAATCAGAACAATTGAGATTGTAATAATGATTGATGCAGGTTTTAGACAATCGCCCTACAGGTGTATCTCATGAACCGTGATAGTTAGACAGTTGAAATTTTCACAGATGATGTATTTCTGTTGCCGCTATAACAACAAATACTAAATACAGATTAAATAAATATTTAAGGGGCCTCCCATACAACAAACGTGATTTTTTTGCTGTTTTTATAGATATTGGTACGGAATCTTTTGTGCACGAGTCCGACTCACGCTTGGCAGGTTTTTTAAATCTTTGAATAGTTTCTTTATATACTTACAATATTAAATTGTTTATCAATAAACATATTCATGAATTTCAGCATTATTATAGTTTAATTTTAATTCTGGCTAATTTTATTTCTCTAGATATCCGTACATAGTTCTGAAGAGTTATCCACAAATGTTCTAAACCCGAAGTTCAGATTCGAAGTTGATACGTATTCGGAAGAAGTAGTGGACTACTTTTTTTCTATAATCGAAGTGGAAAATGAACCAGATTTAGAAAACGAGGATATCGACATAAGGGAATGTCGATATGACCACGAAATACCAGACCTTCCATTACATACTTATCAGGTAACTAGCTGACGCCCGCGACTTCGTCAGCGTGGAATTAGGTTTTTTTAAATCCCGTGGGAACTCTTTGATTTTCCGGGACAAAAAGTAGTGTATGTCACTCTCGTCTTTATCTATACCCCATGCAATAAGTGTTTTTTGACGTTTTGACGTGTGTCAATCCGTGGCGCCGTTACGACGTGTTTGAAGGACAAACCAACAAACAAACACACTTTCGCATTTATAATAAGGGTACCTCTACCTACTGATTAGCTTGTGCCCGCTACTACATCCGCGTTTACTATACACAAACAAACCCCTCAGGGATTTCTTTCTTAGCTGATGTCTACGTCATAGCTTTCTGCACAATGTTTCTGCATGTCAAATTTCAGCCCGATCCGTCCAGTGGTTGAGTTGTGCGTTGATAGATCAGTCATTCAGTCAGTCACCTTTACCTCTTATATATTTAAAAATGATATGGTAATGGGGCTAATTCTGAGCACAACCTAATTTTAGAGTATTCGCATGCTCTTCTTACTTATGTAATTTGAAAAGAACAGACACAGTTTGACAGTTTTAAATTTAATTTAGATATTCTGAGAAGATACTATGTATCTTATATTAACATTAAAGCTAAATGAACAAAGCACTTTTGTCTTTTAGTGCTACATATTTCATTACTAAGAAGTATTTCAATTTTTTTCTATGTTAGATGGATACATATAATTTGGTTTTTTTTTGATCTTGCATTTTGAATTTCAATAGTTTAAATAATTTTTCAGGTTTATTCTTATGGTGGGTGCCGTTTAGCTCAAAGTACAGCGAAATCTTTCAACCATTGCCATTGTATACATCCTGTACGTGATATACGATGTACGTATCAACTATCTACTTGTACTGGAAATCGAATTCCTGTGTAGGTGTTTAGTAGTGCTTGTAATAACTTTCTTTCCATCATCATCATCATGATCAACCCATCGCCGGCTCACTGCAGAGCACGGGTCTCCTCTCAGAGTGAGAAGGGTTTGGTCATAACTCATAGTCTACCACGCTGGCCATGTGCGGATTGGTAGACTTCGCACCTTTGAGAACATTATGGAGCACTGACGATAGATTCGTTCATCGTTGAAGCAAATGATATTTAATTACTTAAAACGCACACAACTCCGAAAAGTTATAGCCGCGTGCCCGGGATCGAACCCCCGACTTCCGATTAGAAGGCGGACGTCCTAACCACTAGGCTATCACAGCTTTCTTTCTATAATAATAATAATATTTTTTAATCGATTTTCAGATAAAGATATGTATTGTAATTATACCGGAATTATATGTTTAATTGAGTATGAAGGTAATAATGCTAATAATAAAATCTAAATAAGTTTAAAGAATATAAAAATACAAAAAATTACTAAATCTAACTTTTATTACAGTTCAAACATCAAAATTGAGTAAAAACTTCTATACTGACACCGCAGAGTGTCTACCAGCATGTGCGGAAAGTGAACTATACAAAATCCATTTAACTAAGTATGAAAAACGAAAGTTGTTTATAGGTTTACGTATCTCTAAAGAAAAAAACCGGCCAAGTGCGAGTCAGTCTCGCGCACCGAGGGTTCCTAACTAAACTGCATAAAAATTAATTAAAACCTGTTTTAAACAGTCCAAATAAAGCCCTTTCATATGATACCCCACTTGGTAAAGTTATCTTACTTTAAAAGTTCAAAATACTAATTATTTGTTCATGAACACATTTTAATTTTTTTGTGATGTAACTACAAATTCACGGTTTTTAAATTTTTCTCTTCATGTCTGTTATAAGACCTACCTTCCTGCCAAATTTCATGATTCTAGGTCAACGGGAAGTACCCTCTAGGTTTC
Source organism: Maniola hyperantus (assembly GCF_902806685.2). Lineage (NCBI taxonomy): Eukaryota > Metazoa > Arthropoda > Insecta > Lepidoptera > Nymphalidae > Maniola > Maniola hyperantus. The sequence continues at coordinate 5,017,590 of NC_048539.1, forward strand.
TTGACAGACAGACTGATAGACAAAAAAGTGATCCTATAAGGGTTCTGTTTTCCCTTTGACGTACGGAGCTCTAAAACGAACCCTTGTAGGATCACTTCATTGTCTGTGTCTCGGTCAAGAGTCTACTCAAGACCCGCCAAGAGAATCAAAAGTTATGTTTAGCATCGAAACAGATTATGTAGTGTGTTGGAGAATCTGTGAGGAAGCCTTGTGATGCGTTTATTGCATTTCCTGTATAGTACTAACAGTCTACCACTGCAATACCCCTTCCAGATTAGCCCGCTTTCATTTTAGACAGCATCGTCACTTACCACCAGGTGAGATTCAAGGGCTAACTTGTATCTGAATATAAAAAAAGTCTGGTGGCAAAAATAAGTTGGTGGTTCTACTTATGTATATTGCCATCAGTGGCGTAGCTACCTAGGGGCTAGGCGGGGCAGTGCCCCGGGGCCCTAAAGCTCAGGGGACCTTCGAATCCTTACCAGAAAATCTCGATCGATCTAAAGTTTTGAAAATTTCTCCCATTTTCAAAATAAATATGATAATTTGAAAGTTACTAGGGAATTCCCCTAAATTCTTTCTGTGAGTGTATTTGTATTTGTATATTTAATATTTTTACTTGATAAAACCTAACCAGTGTAGATAGCAGTGGGGCCCCATTTCTGATTTGCCCCAGGGCCCTTGGTTACCTAGCTACGCCACTGATTGCCATGGACTTTTGTTACTCAGAATCTTTATTGTTTCTGTAATAAAAACCAATTTTTCTTTTCGTTACTACCTGTGAAGAAGAAGAAGACTGCAGCGAAAAGGTGAAATTGTATCCCTAATAAATATACGTATGGTTGCCTTGCCTACTATGCGCTACCAGAAAAGATTGTTACGCACCAATATGGATTTTGTTGGTTAGTACAATTACGAATATTCATCACATTTTAAAAGTAGGTACTGTTAATAATATTTTTTCCAAAAAAAAAAAAAAAAAATTAGGTACCTATAGTACTAGCACGACCGCAGAGCTCCTGCGCTAAACCGGTGCGGGCGAGCGTGGGTGACGTGCGGGGCGTCTCTACCCCAATTGCCATCTCGACTTGTCGCGGACTATACGTCAATTTTGACCGTCACTTCGTCAAAAAAGGCTAAGGGCCGTGATAATGTAACAGACAGAAAGACAGACAGTTTAGCATATTGTGGGTAGGGAGTTATTTGAGTAAATGGGTAAAGTAGGTACATCTTACATATCTGCAATGCAGTTTTCGCTAGTTCGAAAAGTAGTGAGATCCCGGGAACTTTAAAAACTTTTTAAATGATATTCAGAAGCCTTACGTAAGGGACACTGATGGAGTGGTCAGTGGAGTGACGGCAAAGCGTGGCTTACTATATTTTTAACCGACTTCAAAAAAAGGAGGAGGTTCTCAATTCGTCGGAATCTTTTTTTTTTTATTTTTTTTATTTTTTATGTATGTTCCCCGATTACTCAAAAACGCCTGGACCGATTTTGAAAATTCTTTTTTTGTTTGAAAGGGTATACTTCAAAGTTGGTCCCATTTCAATTTGGTGAAGATCTGATGAACATCTTCGAAGATAGATACTGGAACTCCTCAACGGATAAGAGTAAATTGCTCGCGATCAGTGTAATAGCTTAGTAAACAGTAGATTTTTAACCAGTCATAGCATAATTCCATGGGGCCACTAAAAATTGTGAAATAAAAAATTTTTACAAAAAAAATAAAAACCGACTTCGTTACATAAACACTAAAAATTGAAAAATAATTTAATTTATTACCGAATATATTATGTATACAAGAGTTAATATAGTTCCATAATAATATTTTTTGGGGTCGGTGCCAATGAGGTGCCATTGTGGAGTCCCATAAAAATATGAAGTCTAGACGATTCGCGCAGCTAAAGCTAATTGGCACCGGCACCAAAAAATATTATTATGGAACTATATTAACTCTTGTATACATAATATATTCGGTAATAAATTAAATTATTTTTCAATTTTTAGTGTTTATGTAACGAAGTCGGTTTTTATTTTTTTTGTAATTATCAAGTTAAACAGGTTTGTCCAGAGTGTGAATCGAACCCATGACCCAAGATTTTTGAATTTGAAATCAGTTATTAACCACTAGACTTACGAGTTAGTTCTAGATGAATTTTTATTTTATCCTATCTACAGATAGGTATAGTACGCGACAGGTTGAAATGGCAATCGGGGAGTGATCGCCCCGCACACCCGCTAAGCCTCCACGCTAACCCGGTGCGGACCACTATATTACTTTACTCTATGGTGCGGACGAGCGCGGGTGACGTGTCTGACGTGACGTATTTTATATTTATATAGGGTACTTTGTTTATATGCGGTTTTAGCTATTGTGTAAGCTCAAAGAAGTTGGAAGTACTACCACACGAGTAGAGAGTAGATATATAGACCAGAGGGGAAGCTTCATACTAGCGGTTGGCTGTAGGTTCACTCTAGCGCAGCTCACGCAAACCACGACGTGTCACGGACGCTCCGTTTGCCGCCAAACTGGGCGCACGGAGTGTCCGTGGCACGTCGTGGTGTGCGTAAGCTAGTGTGAAGTTTCCCCTCTGGTCTATAAAATCTACTCGTGTGGTACTACTACGTATGTGTAAGCTATCAAGGTAGAGTGACAATTGTTTTTTTGTTACAGTAACCATAGGCGGTATGGTAGGACTTTTCTTCAGTGCATCGATACTAAGCTTCGCTGAAATATTTTATCTAATCTTAAGATCACCTAATAAATAAATAAATATTATAAGTAGCTACGGTACACATCGATTTTTTATTTCATCCAATTATACATTAAAAAAAACTTTCTTGTACAATATAAAAATGTACGTTTGTCTATCTGTTAGTTACTTATATGCGTTCGCGCATCGTTCATCCAAATTGATTTGAATTTTCTACTACTATTTGTTGTTGGTGGCACTTGCGTGAATGTTTCTGACATAATCACATCAATGTAGGACACGATTCGTAGGTACAGGATAACCAGAGCAAAGCTGGAGTAAGTATTATGGTAAGTAGGTAAATCAAATCAATTTATTTATTTATTTTTATTTTTCATGTACCAAAATTGTAGTCATTTATTTCATGTAGGACAACTACTGCCCCTTATGTTATGTCTGTGAGTCTGTGTACCACTAGTTCGGAATTAAGATTCTACTAGTGAGACGAGCCGGCAAGAATATCATCAGTTGCTCTTTTTCTTTTATAGAGCTGAGTCACTAAGTGTAGTTGCTCTTCAAATCATAAAAAATTACAATGGTGTAACAATACGCTACACTAAAAGTACTATACATATCTCACACCCGGCTTTACTGACGTGTTAAGTAGACGTTAGCCCGACTAGTTTCGAACCCATCCGGGGTCCTTTTTCAAAGGGAGGCAGTTCACGCACACGTCGCGGTTGTGACTGCAGTCTCAACTGACTCCCTTTGAAAAAGAACCCCGAATGGGTTCGAAACTAGTCGGACTAACGTCTACTTAACACGTCAGTAAAGCATTTACTGACGTGTATAAAGTATTAGGTAGTAGTTAGTAGGTAGATATAGATAAGCTATTGTTATAGTAACGGACTGTTTCATCAATATCCTCAGCCAGTGCTTAGCTTACACAGACAACGCCGTATTTGTTTAACTAGTAAAGTTTTATAAATAAAACGCAATACGTAATTAATATTGTTCCAAGATGGGTAATACGGAAAGTAATGTTACTAGTGGCGTAAAAAAGCAGGCCGGTACATCGTCACAGAAACTTTATAGATTCATTGATCTCAAAGGTAAGGAATATCATATTTGAAAACGTTACTCAATCTGTACCTACTCTCATTAAAGCAGATTGTAGTAAGTGGGTACTTAAGTGGCAATCCTACATAAGATAGGTAGTTGGTATCATTCAGAACAAGAAACTTACTACCTATTTTTTTTAATAGAGAAAGCGAGCAAATGACCTGGCGGGTCACCTGATGTTAAGTGATTACCGCCGCCCATGAACATTTGCAGAACCAGAGGAACCGCCGATGCGTTGCCGGCCTTTTAAGAATTTGTTGGTCCGCCCCTTGAATAACCCCATGTTATAATCTAGTGAGAACACCGCCGATGGGAGTTGGTTCCACAGTTTGCACGTGCGTGGAAAGAAGGATCTGGCACAGCGGACGGTCGAAGTGCACCAGACACCCAGGTGGTGAGGGTGAAATTCCATACGGTGGCGCGCGGTGCGGTTGTAGAAAAACGAGGGTGGAATGAGGTCAAAAAGCTCTTCAGAGCACTCCCCATTATAAAGGCGACTACTTACTCGCTAATGGAAAAAAAACCAGTAAAGCAATAATTTTTCTCTATTTTTGATATGCGTATTTAAAAAAATCATAAGTCATACACTATTTGGAAAACTATCCATTTATATAAAAACTAGCTGATCCCCGCGGCTTCGCCCGCGTAGATTTAGGTTTTTAAAGATCCCGTATAGCCTATGTCACTCAGGAATAATGTAGCTTTCTACTGGTGAAAGAATTTTTAAAATCGGTTCAGTAGTTCTAAAGATTACCCCCTACAAACAAACTTAACGACATTACCTCTTTATATAATATAAACTGTTCTTAGTGATGAAATCATTTATTTTGATAAGGATTAATAGCATGAGTAAAATAAACGCGTTTAAATGTAGTCCAAAAAAAATTCAAGATTTTTAAATAAAAAAATGGTTGCTGTGCCTCACTCGACATAGATGGGTATAGTGTGTCGCGGACTTTTTTGTAGATATTTATAAGATCTACAATTAATTAGAACATTTTATGGTTCTATCTTTTATAGTTTAGGCAGCGTACGCAAAATAAGTAACTTTTCTGGTTGATTTTTTACACCTTGTGTCCGAAAAACCCAAATATCTTACGGAACCCTATTTTTTTCCAAAATAAAATATAGCCTATGTTACTCGTGGATAATGTAGCTTTCGAATGGTGAAAGAATTTTTAAAATCGGTCCAGTAGTTTTTGAGCCTATTCAGTACAAACAAACAAACAAACAAACAAACAAACAAACAAACAAAGTTTTCCTCTTTATAATATTAGTGTAGACAACGCCGTGCAGCAGAAATCGTAATATTTTAATTTCGCCATAACTTCAAAACCAAACGTCCAATTTTAATCATTCAAAGACCAAATATTATCTCCATAAACTGTTCTTAGTGATGAAATCATTTATTTTGATAAGGATTAATAGCATGAGTAAAATAAACGCGTTTAAATGTAGTCCAAAAAAAATTCAAGATTTTTAAATAAAAAAATGGTTGCTGTGCCTCACTCGACATAGATGGGTATAGTGTGTCGCGGACTTTTTTGTAGATATTTATAAGATCTACAATTAATTAGAACATTTTATGGTTCTATCTTTTATAGTTTAGGCAGCGTACGCAAAATAAGTAACTTTTCTGGTTGATTTTTTACACCTTGTGTCCGAAAAACCCAAATATCTTACGGAACCCTATTTTTTTCCAAAATAAAATATAGCCTATGTTACTCGTGGATAATGTAGCTTTCGAATGGTGAAAGAATTTTTAAAATCGGTCCAGTAGTTTTTGAGCCTATTCAGTACAAACAAACAAACAAACAAACAAACAAACAAACAAACAAAGTTTTCCTCTTTATAATATTAGTGTAGATGTAGAAGATAAACTGTTCTTAGTGATGAAATCATTTATTTTGATAAGGATTAATAGCATGAGTAAAATAAACGCGTTTAAATGTAGTCCAAAAAAAATTCAAGATTTTTAAATAAAAAAATGGTTGCTGTGCCTCACTCGACATAGATGGGTATAGTGTGTCGCGGACTTTTTTGTAGATATTTATAAGATCTACAATTAATTAGAACATTTTATGGTTCTATCTTTTATAGTTTAGGCAGCGTACGCAAAATAAGTAACTTTTCTGGTTGATTTTTTACACCTTGTGTCCGAAAAACCCAAATATCTTACGGAACCCTATTTTTTTCCAAAATAAAATATAGCCTATGTTACTCGTGGATAATGTAGCTTTCGAATGGTGAAAGAATTTTTAAAATCGGTCCAGTAGTTTTTGAGCCTATTCAGTACAAACAAACAAACAAACAAACAAACAAACAAACAAACAAACAAAGTTTTCCTCTTTATAATATTAGTGTAGATATTTCATAAACTTGACTCGATATAAAAAAAAATCCTTTAACGATACAAGTAGGAATGTAAGTAATAAATAAAAATCTAAATTAAATCGGATTCGTGATCTTTGGTTTGGAATTGTAGGTTTACTTCCTTCTAAGAAATATAAGTAGGTAACAGTACCTAAGTATTTCAGATCACAAATCTCAATTCAGATCTGAAATCTTTCGACAATTAAATCCAGGTGGTGGTCTCCTCGTGGACATGATGAAACGTGCAGTGCAAAATAAGCAGTATGCTGAGATAGACCATGCTATCAAAACTAAGGTGGAACCCTTTCTCTACAACCGAGGCAAGGGCCGGTATATACCGATATCTCACTTAGTATTGCTGAGGAATAAGGAAAGGCCGCGGCATAAGCTGGTAAGAATAAAATCAGTAGGTACCTACTTCAGACTATATTGTTTCTAATAAGCCGTCGAATTCTTTTTCTTAGGGAATTTTAGGGAACTTTTTGAAAAGTATTTTAATTTGATCCTAAAGTTATAATAAACTACCAAAAAAAATTATTAGAACGATAAGTGCTCTAAAAATGCATTTAAATTTTGCACGTCAAATTTTGCCGCGAAAACGCTACCCACCATCTTTTTAGGTTCATGAGCTGTCATGAGGTCACATGGATTGGTATGCAAGTGTTTTCTTGTAAAATACATTAGAACTTCAATCCATGTGACGTCACAGTCAGAATTAACATGGCGGCTACGGTATCGTGAAGTTGTATATGTGTTATTTCTCAGTTACCTCCATTACGAGGCATGGAAAACCCCGATGAAGAGTTTGACGTAGAAAAGGATTGGCCCGCGGTCACTCAAGAGGAATACGACGCTAACCCTTCTGCATATAGAGAGCTTTGTTGGGACCTAAAGGTACAAATTCAAGTATCTTCCTTCTACAAGATAGCCTTCACGAAAATATTATTATGAAGGTAGTCTTGTGGCGTTTACGTTAAACCGGCGTCCCATGGTGCGTGATATTGCAGACGGGCGCGGATCAGCGCGCACCGACGACCCACCATGGGAAGAGTATCGTCTGTGGTAGCGCTGACACGTTTTCGTCGTCACTAAGTCTTGTGCGGGATACGTGGCTGACGTCGTCGGGCGTGCGTGATAATCCGCAGAATCACGCACTGTGGGAAGCCAGTTATATCAGGTTAAGGCTCTTTACGCCCTGCTTCCGATCCGAATCCGATAATTATCGATCCGTAGTAGCCGTAGTACTATTTGCACAAGAATTCGTAAAGGTAGGTCCAAAAAAGTACGAAGTACCCTCACACTGCAATGACAAAATGCGAACTGCAGGGGTGCGCGGTACCGCGACACCTTTTTTGTTGACGGGTGGAAATCTTGTGTACCTTAGACCTTAATCTTAGAGATTGGGTTATGTGGGGCTTTCTACCCACTGAAACCCCCTCGCTTCAAAGAGTTCCTTCAAGTCAAAGTGTCACAAGGACTTCTAGGAGATACGTTGAAACGTCGCCGTCGAATCGCACGGCCGTCGAGTTGTATATTTTTTTGGCTTTCTTGAGGATCATTGTAAAATATTTATTTTAGGAGCGTGGTGCAGTGGGAGAAACAATCCTTCACCTATGTCTGCTGAACGCAACGTCACTTTTAGCAGATCTGGCAAAGCGACTGCTGCGGTTTTATCCGAAACTCATCAACGATATTTATATGAGTGACGAGTATTACGGTAATTTCAAAACATTTTTTTGTTTTTATATTGATACAATTTTGGGAATCTGTGATCCAAGAGCCAATGTCAAATTTCGTAGAGGCAGAATATAAAAGCACTATATCATTATTACATTGAACTCGACTATTTTTCCAAATAAAAATCAAAAATGAAAATGAGTAATATTTATGTAAATCACTGGACTTTCATTCATACTTCTGGTAGGTACCTATCGGAATAGCTTATGAGCATAGAATGAAATCAGCCTGATGGATTCTATTTCAACGTGACAAAAAATACAGTTTACTATGATACTTATAAATTATACTGTCTTTCCAAGATTTTACATAGTAACTAGGTAGATTGTCACAACCTTTTTTTTTATTGTGCTTGCTTCATGCCCAATAAAAAGCAGTGATGAGTTAGGGCGCGCTTGTCTACAAGTTGCCTACCCACTCTGGCCTTGGAGGTGTTTAGGTTATAAATACTTGGCACTTGGCAGGAAACACGGACGCTCGCGCCCGTAGCACAGCCCGTCGTAGTTCCTAACTCCGTACGAAGATGGAGCGAGTCAGCTAGCATTTTCTAAAACTCGTCACGACGACGCGCGACGTCGCACTGTATTTTGTGACGGTAGTGTGGCAATTTTAGCAATCCACACTATCCATACTACTTAATATTATAAATGCGAAAGTGTGTCTGTCTGTCTGTCTGTCTGCTAGCTTTTCACGGCCCAACCGTTCAACCGATTTTGATGAAATTTGGTACAGAGTTAGCTTATATCCCGAGGAAGGAAGGCTACTTTTCATCCCGGAAAATTGATGAGTTCCCACGGGATTTTCAAAAACCTAACTCCACGCGTACGAAGTCGTGCGCATCAGCTAGTACTATTATAAATGCGAAAGTGTGTCTGTCTGCTAGCTTTTCATGGCCCATCCGTCCACCCGATTTTGATGAAATTCGGTACAGAGATAGCTTGCATCCCGGGGCCTTAAGGACATAGGCTACTAAGATGTCCCGGAAAATCAAAGAGTTACCACGGGATTTTCAAAAATCTAAATCCACGCGTACGAAGTCGTGGGCATCATCCAGTAATGTATAAACGTAATAAGTTCATAATAGTTCATCATAAGTTGCACGTTTGTCATTCATTATTTTTGATCGCATCTCTTGCAACAAAAGCCGGCATTATGTCGACACATATCCGTTGCGTGATTTCACCTTTGGCTAAACTTACAAACCTACTTCTGCGTAAAGGGTAGAGGACATCTCGAGGGGACGTTGATAAATAAACAATGTTTCTGAATTATATAAACGATGATTTTTGTTGTTTAGGCTTATATAAACGGTTACGAATGTCAACGGTCAAAATTAGATATCTGTTTATGTTAATTACAATCAAGATACAATAAATTATGTTGATGAAAATATTAGGTAAGACATAATTTTGTAGCTGTGGACTTATGATGAACCAGCTACATATAATGCACAGTTTATTTTTACATTTTACATAAATATTATACTACATATTATTAGTAGTACCTCAGGTCATTGTATACACAATGACCTGAGGTACTACTAATAATAGAGGTACTAGGTACTACAGAAGATTCAACATTGAGGCAACTGACCGGTTTAAACCGGCTTACGAAATTAGAGCCGTTCAATCTTATTTGCCTTTTCTTTTTATTACTACATGTTCTAGTTTAATAGGATTTATTTCTCTCATACCTTATCAACCTTTATTTTATAATACTTGCCTAACTTATTATTTCTTTTTTTCCTGTTTCTCACTCCATATGGGGGTGATGTGGAGGTATACCACCTCTACTCGCTACCAATTGGCTGACTGGCAGCGAGTAGAGGTGGTATACCACTACACTAATTCATCATGGAGATCTCATCGTTTTCCGTAGATACACCAAGTTCTTCTTCTCCAGTTAGTATGAAGTTATACGTAATCTCGAAGGATCAGTCATCTGTCATATTCATTTTATGAATGTTAAGTCACACAAATATCAGACTGTTAATCCGAACTGCACATGTCTAAAAATCCTAGATTTATATGATGTTAGATGATGCCCACGACTTCGTTCGCGTGGATTTAAGTTTTTTAAAAATCCCGTGGGAACTCTTTGATTTCCCTGGATAAAAAGCCTATGTCCTTTCCCGGGATGTAAGCTAACTCTGTACCAATTTTCATCAAAATCGGTTAAACTGGTGGGCCGTGAAAAGCTAGTAGACAGAGAGACACACTTTCGCATTTATAATATTAGTATGGATTATTTTAATTAAAATAATAATACCTACTTAATGTATGATTTCTTGGACTATTGAACACAATTAATAGTGCATATATGATATACCATGTACATTAGAATAGAATAGAATAGAATATGTTTTTTATTCATGTAAACTTTTTACAAGTGCTTATGAATAGTCAGGTAGTTTTAATTGAATGAATTACTAATGTTGTTGCCTAACTCCAATACTTTCAATTTTCACTTCGACCCTAAACGCATCCGCAAAAATATTATATCAAAATTTACTAGACATAATATTATGATAAGCAAGCAGTATAGATCAGTAGATAGGCTAAACATATCGGCTACTCTATCAAATTAATAGTTCCTCTTGTACCCATTTGCCAAAGTGCCCGCAACTTTAGTAATATAAACTGGCAGTGATTTATTATTAACCTGTGCGTGATGAGCGTGGTGTTTTCATTTAATTATAGCCTTTCAAAGATATTACATTGCGCAGTACGTAGCAGTATACATTAGTGCATAGTTGCGCCGAAATGGACTGCAAATATTTATTATGTACTTACATTTTGATATTATCATAGTAATTGCCATTTAAAATGTAATTGAGTGTATGAAGGAATCGAGTATCTTGTTTTTGAAAAAAAGACTGTCGCAATAGGGATTCTTAGCTAAAAATTTAGGTACTTCAGAAGCCTACACACGTATCTTTTTAAAGTTAACGTAAACTGTGTTAATACTCGAAAGATTATTAGTAAAGACGAAAAAGTTTTCGGTCCCTTTTCCGTCCACACTTGACTAGAAAGTAATAATCGAGAAAAGGTATAAGTCCCGCAAAATAATGCGCGTGGCCACCATTTTAGTGACGTCAGCACTAGACTGAAGTTTCGAGGTGATAGTATATTTTTATTTCGGCTGACGTCAAAATGACGTAATTTCGACGTTAACGAGATATGGTTCCAGCGCAATAGCAATTTGCGGGACGTTAGATTAGTGACGACGTTATACGTAGTGCTCCGTTCTTTAGTTTGGCTCGTCTTGGCGATAAAATGACAGATTTACGTTTACGCAATTACACACACTTTACGTTAACTTGAAAAACTACATTAGGGCTGGATAATTGAAATGTTATTTGTAGGTGAGAGTGTACTACACATGACAATAGTAAACGAAGACCCGACGATGGTGAAGTTCCTCCTCGACGCTGGGGCAGACTACCATGAGAGATGCTTCGGAAACTTCATGTGTCCTGAGGATCAGAAGGCGTCTAGGACAGATTCGTTTGACCATGAATGGGTTAATGTGCAGCCGGATACTAATTATAATGGGTGAGTGTGGTAAACAGCCACTCTTGCGCTATTGGTTTAAATTTTGTTTTAAGGAAGGAAGGTATTTTAAGTATTCTGTGACTATTATCGTCTACTATTAATTCAGACGATGATACATCTCCTAGTATCATACATCTATCATAGTAGACCTAGCATAAAGCTATATTGAGAGCTACAAGTGTAATTATTTCGATTTTAAATACCCCACTGTCGATATAAATACTCTTCAGCATGAGTATTATAAAATCAGTTTCATATATCTAACTAGCTACTATTAGGCTAGTTAGGTGCTAGTTATAGATACCAGGAAGTTAGCAGGATGCACCCTGCTAACTTCCTGGTATCTATTGGGTTGTTTTCACCAGATACGTGTATTGGGGAGAATACCCGCTCAGTTTTGCTGCATGTCTTGGCCAGGAGGAATGTTACAGGCTGATCTTAGCGAGAGGAGCTGATCCAAACAAGCAGGATACTAATGGAAATACTGTTCTGCATATGCTGATCATTTATGACAAAATGGTAACTTTTTGCTATTTTATTGGCCTTTTAGTCTCTAGTGAGAGTGAGCTGTATTGTTGCAGCTAAGATTAGTAGTCTCAGAATACAAGGTTTCCTGTGATAAATTCCATCTAAATCTTTTCAGGAACAGCTAATATCCATACTAATGTTATTTAAATTCAAACGTATGTTTGTCTGTCTGTTACCTTTTCACGGCCCATCCATTGCCCGATTATGACGAAATTTTTACAAAGCGCTTTCGAAACTTCAAGTGAAATAAATACCATTGGTTCGGTCGGTAATGCTTTGTTCAATGCTGTATCTATTTGTAGAGTACTTTCGACATGGCTTACGAAGTCGGAGCATCTTTAAACAATAAAAACGTCCTACACTTGACACCTCTGACCCTCGCAGCTAAGTTGGCGCGAGTCGAGCTTTTCTTTCACATCCTCAACATTGAAAGGGAGATATACTGGCAAATCGGTGCGACAACCTGCGCGGCGTATCCTCTGGGACAAGTGGATACTATCGATACGGAAACTGGGAGGATAAGCAAGGATTCGGCATTGAACTTGGTAGTTTTTGGTGTAAGTAGGCACTTAACCATAGTAGTAGAAAGGAGTTATGTGCGTTTTAAGCAATTAAATATCACTTGTTTTAACGGTGAAGGAAAACATCGTAAGGAATCCTGCATGTCGGAGAGTTATCCTTAAAGTTCTCAAAGGTTTATGAAGTCTGCCAATCCACACATGGCCAGCGTTGCGACTATGGCCTAAACTCTTCTCATTCTAAGAGGAGACCCGTGCTCATTAGTGAGCTGTAACAGTATATTTAAATGCTTCTTTTATATTTCTTCCATATTTATCTTTAGTATAAATTACTATTATAATTAACACTCCCTTACCGTAGAAACCATGTGAAATACACCGGCACATTGCGGTTGGCCTACAATTCTGAGCAGTGCCAAGGGCGCTTATAGTCTAAAGCCAAAACTTTCCCTTCTTAGGCAGAAGTTTTAAGGCTAATCTAGAAATGCCTGAATTCCTAATCCGAAGCTGAAACTTTGAAGTCCAAAATGCATTTTTCAATTTCGCCTTTCGACTAGGCAAGTCTGAATTATGAGCACTACAAGTTATACGTTTGTTGTTGGTGCTGTGTTTGCTGTTAACTCAAAAAGTTTTGAACTTGATACTTTTACTTATTTTTTTCAGGAGAAAGACGAACATTTAGAGCTATTGGAAGGGATGCTAATCGACCTTCTAAAGACGAAATGGAACACGTTCGTAAAGTTTCGTTTTTACCGTCAATTCATCTTGTTTTCTTGCTACTTCCTGATTTCTCTCGTGTGTTTCACACTACGTCCCGGACCGCCTGATCGGCCGGTTAATGGTACGGTAGTTAACAGTACTATGGGACCTTTGAACAATGACACTGAATTGGTGTCTGAAGTTGGTAAGTCTTTTTTATCGCGAGATGGAATTGCGCTTGATAACAACCTTTCTTCTCGCGTTGGTCCCTCAATTTTGAGGATCGTGGCTCCCTCGAGATATCACCTTCTTCACGATGTTGCGCCATTTTTCCCTGTTGGAGGAGAATGATGACAACCATGCTTTATAAAAAGCAGCGATGAGGTCTGGTTGGAGTGCACTTGCTTAGACGATGCCAATTCACTCTTGCCTTGAAAATATTTAGGTTATACGTGGCAGGAAAAGTACGGATGCCGAAAGGGAATTCCACACCGTAGCGGCACTTAATTCCTCTAAGGTGTGACCTTAGCGGTCTTGTGTACGTCTTGCTTGCTGCCTAATTTTTTTCAATTACCGACATTAAAAACTGGTTGCCTCGAAATCTTATAAGCATCGGTTCAGTAGAATAAAACCAAGTTGAATTTCTTTTCATACGATTTAGAAAAAATTGTATACGAAGGTCAAGCTATATATAAGAAGGTCAATTATTATTTATGAAAGTATATACCTACCGCTTAAAACTAAGACGGTTCCTGAGGTAGGGTGGGTGCGGTTGACATAATACAGTGCAAGCTAAAGATTATAATATTCTTTGAATTTTACAGAAAACAATTGCACTATACCAAAAACTGGTGTAGAATTTGACCCAGGAGACGTTGAGGTATTTAACAGTACAAAGCCAGGAGGTGTCCACTGTGGCAGTTTCAAAAGTCACCCGAAAGAGAAAGAAAAACGTAAGCAAGTCAAAGCCACATTCCTAGGCATGATTTATCTACACGAAATTCAAAACATAGAAGTTGATTTTATAATAGAGCTCAAAAAAGAACTGATTTTGGTCGACCAATGTATCCTACATATTATAATACTGTAATCTCGCGGTGGTTACACTAAAATTCTTTAGTGTTCAAGCAGTAGACTTCCAGTATGGTGATAAGATAAGTGAAGATGCTAGGATTGTTGTTACAAATAAAATAAACAAGTTTAAGTAAGTACTATTTTTTACAGCTGGTACTGAAGCTCCCAGGGAAAATGACATGGAAGGCTGGTGGGAAGATCTAACTGAAGATTGTAGATTGATGAACTTTGATACATGGCAAGCTAAGGTTAGTTGGAGAATACTGCATTCTAATTGAGGTCCAGAAACTATTTAAAAAAAATGATTTGGTTATATTTTTTATTAAAGTTTTGGTAAACGACATGCGTTACAACTTACAATACCTCACGCGACACTGATCAGAACCATCACGCACAGATTACCCTTCAGCAAAAGCAACTGTACAAAGTTTCAACGAACTATCTGAAGATTAACTTACAGTATAAAGAAGATAAGCTAACGTTTGACGATATTGATGTTTAGATAGACAAGGTAGTGTCTTTTTACTCTTGGCTTGAAGGTACTTAAGTTTACATATCTACGTTTATGAAACGTCGATCTCAGCCGAAACGGATCTCAGCAGCTCAGTTCTTACCGGACGATTAGCACAGTCAAAACAACAGATAGAGTTGGCTTTTCATATGCTTGTGTCAATAATATGTTGCCATGTTTCATTGCATTGCATTGCATTATTATTTAAATATCTCGATTTTTAGGTACGGATAAGCGCAGAGCTCATGCTATGGGTCGGTGCGCTGGCATATATCGGAGCAGCGTTACGTGAAGCAAGATTCCTGGGGCTGAAAATGTTTTTCGAGAACTTGAGCACTGTTCCATCAAGGTAAGGGCGAAAAATAAAGGCCAATTTTTGTATGTTTGTGATTTACCCTTTAAAAACCGAAGCGTTTAGGTTTTCGTTATATGTTTATGTCTCCATTTCACATATAATGTTTTAGTACCCTGTTTGGGCGGTATAAATGTTCTCAAAAGAGGCAGTTAGGGTTTGGGTGTGACGTTAATCTGCCAAATGGTTCATTTAGCTGTGTTGTTATTCCTGCCACAGACCGGCTGCTCCCCTGACGTTCTCATTGTACTTACCTAAATGGGTACCTACAGATTTTAGTGACAGAATGGGCACCCAGTAACTAGAAATGCGCCAAACTTCTTCTAGATCTTTTAAAGTCGTTACGGCTTGCCGCGTGTGGAGGAAATAGATAAGTACAAAGCACTTCACGTCCTTTTTTTCATAGACAAATATGAAAAAACATCATAAAGTGCTTTATCATCATCAACATCATTATCAACTGATAGACGTCCACTGCTGAACATAGGTCGCTTGTAGGGGATTCACCACGCCACGGTCTTCCGCGCTCGGAATCCAGTGGCTCTTTGCGACTCTTTTGATGTCGTCTGTACTCTGTACTCTCTAGATACGCTGCGCTTTCCAGTGCGAGGTCACCATCCAGCACTTTGGGACCCCACTGTCTATCGGTTTTTCAAAATATGTGCCCTGCCACTTCAGCTTCGCAATTCGTTGAGCTATGTCGGTTACTCTGGTTCCCCTACCGATTTGCTCACGTAAAGAAACTCCAACCATAGCTCTCTCCATCGCTCGCTGAGTGGCGCTAAGAAGCTTTACTATACTTATCTGCTATTGCAACTTCAGAGTGATCTAGAAGTACCTGTACAATGTACATACTTTACTTCCAGAGTGATGTTCTTATTCTCTTGCTTGCTGATGGTGGCATTGCCGACACTGCGTCTGTGGTGCGCCGACGAAGAGGAAGATCATCTTGCAGTTATTATTATGCTAACGACTGCGCCATACTTTTTGTTTTTCTGTCGGTAAGTTTCTATCTAGATTAGAACCAACCAACCAAGTGTGTAAAATCTATATACTTATTTATTATTTTCAGAAAGTCTGTGTCTATATTCTGTCGGAATTTTCGCTAAAAAGCTGGGATAAGGGATTAGAAACTTGAAATTTTGACAGTTCCTTTTATTACGGAGGCACTCACTAAGAAAAGATTTTTAGAAATTCCACTTCTAAGGGGTTTAGATGGGGGATAAAAGTTTGATAACTGGCATTTGGGTTTTGGTTATTTAAAATTAAGAAGTAGGTAGGTACGTGTTTCATGATTTTTTGAAATTCCAGCCCCTCACCGATTTTCAGAAATTTCACTCGAACGAAGCTACGCAAATCTCACTAGCTGAGCAGCTAGTAAGATATTAATTTAAAAATCGTTGTCCAGGATATTCTATTGAAGTGTTATTAAATTGTCTTTGTACCTGTTATTTTAAATAACATTGCTTAAAATTTTGCTACGCCGATCTAAAATATAATTGGGTTGGGGCGTTTCAGTAACTTCATCAAAGGGAACGTAGGTACGGACGTAAACTCCGGAATACCTGCCTGGTTTTATTCCGAATATTAACTGCTCACAATAAAAGAGAAGGATCACTGGAGCCTTTATTAAAATAATAATTAACCTATAGGGAAAGGATGCTGTAAAACAAACGGCAGCGTACAACACACGATTTTAATTTAGTGTGCCTCAAACGTATACCACTTCTCTCACGTAGCGTTTTATTTTTATCTACCTACTACCTTGATGTACTAAAATATGCTGGTTTATTAAAATTACATACTTGGAATCCTTCTAAATGAGTAAGAAATTAGTATCCATAGAAGAGCTATTTAAAAAAAAACCGTTGTTTTATGAAACCATTAGTATGACACTGGATTTCAGGTTGTAAGCAAAAAACGCGTGATAGCCAGCGAAAATATGTTTTTTTTTGTTTCTATTATTCTGATACATGATAGCCCTTAACTGCAATCTCACCTGGTGGTAAGTGATGATGCAGTCTGAGATGGAAGCGGGCTAACCTGGAAGGGGTATGGCAGTTTTTTAAACCAGTTTTTACTAAACCTAGCCCTTTGGTTTCTACAAGGCATCGACGTACCGGAACGCTAACTCGGTTGGCGGCATGGCTTTGACAGTAGGGTGGTAACTAGCTACGGCAGAAGCCTCCCACCAGACCAGAGCCAAGTAAATTTAAAAATTATAAAATTTCAAATTTCCCCTGTCGGGAATAGGTACCAGGACCTCCCACTGATAAGACCGCTGCTTTCACCACTGCGCCAGGGAGGTCGTCAAAATATTGTGTTAAGAATGACCGTCTATTGCGTAGTATAAGTATTACTGCATAAAGTTAGTTGATTTACCCATATTTTATTAAGTCACTGTTACGAGTGTAATTAACAAAACTTACCTGTTCCAGTGGGTTTAAAACTGTTGGGCCATTCGTTGTGATGATATACAGAATGGTAATGGGTGATCTTCTCCGATTTGTTTGTATTTATCTCGTATTTGTTATGGGATTTTCGCAAGGTAAGTTTAAAAAAAACATCATTGATTTTCAACACAAATATTATTTGAAAGGCCTTGGTAAAGTTTTGGCTAAAACAATAAAAGCGCTGTAGTCCAGCCTTCGTTAAAGCTTTTTGTTTTTACCTACCTGTTTTGTTCCGAGAATATAGTAATATGAAACTTTCAGCAAAGCGATTTCGATCCCTCGCTTCCCTCTTGTACTTAACTAAACTTTTAGGTCGGAAAATCCCTTGTCAGATGTTGTATGTTAATTTTTGATGAATGATTTATCAATTAATTGTTTTGTAAATATACTGTATTATTAAGAATAATATAATTAACAGCCTCATCTGGTGACAGAAGGGCTGGCTCATTTTTTGCGCAACAGCTCACCCTGCCTGTCCACCGCGGAAATGGAGCCAGTATTCTGGCACCATTCCACGCGGGCATGATTTGTATAGTAATCAGATAAGGCTAGCTTTAAATTTTATTATAATATTTTCAATAAAAAAAAGAAAAATATTATATTGAATCTTCTTTATCTATACGTACCTACCTACTTAGTTTCGTCATGTCTGTCTATCCGTCCGTGTGTATTGCACATTCATCATTCACATTGTTAACAAACTCTATTGCGGATTGTGATAGAGAAAAAACCGGCCAAGTGCGAGTCAGGCTCGCGCAACGAGGGTTCCGTACTACAGTCGTATTTTTCCGGCATTTTGCACGATAACTCAAAAACCATGATGCATAATTAAATAAATAAAAATCTGTTTTAGAATCCACAGGTAAAGACCTTTCATATGATACCCCACTTGATATAGTTATCTTACTTCGAAAAATGAAAATACGAATTATTAGTTCACGACCACAATTTAATTTTTTTTGTGCGATATAACCACAAACTCACGGTTTTCAGATTTTTCCCCGAATGTCTGCTATAAGACCTACCTACCTGCCAAATTTCATGATTCTAGGTCAACGGGAAGTACCCTGTAGGTTTCTTGACAGACCGACAGACAGAAAGACAGACAGACAACAAAGTGATCCTATAAGGGTTCCGTTTTTCCTTTTGAGGTACGGAACCCTAAAAATCAAAGTTTCTAAGCAAGCAAAAATTGGTCGATACCTACTTACTTAGTAACTGTTCCATAAATTTTAAAATCCTTTCTTTTCAGCCTACTACGTAATATTTCTGTCATTCGACAACCCGAACACACCAGAAGGTGTGGATGATTCGGTGTCCAATCCCATGCCCTCACCGATGGAGAGCATAATGGCCATGTTCCTCATGTCACTCACGTCATTTTCCGATTATTATGGAGCGTTCGAGAGAACTGATCATGAAATAGCAGCTAAGGTAATTTTTTTTTTATTTGTACCAAAACATTTACAGTAAAGAGAAAAATAGAGTAAAAGTGTACAGGAAGGCACTTATCTCTAAGAGAGATCTCTACCAGTGACCCTTGGCAGTGCGAGAGGTCGTAAAGGGAGTAGAATAGGTACAAAAAGAAGATTGGTAACACAGACTTATAATAATGTATTTTCTTTTAAATAAGCATACGGTCGTTTTGAATTTTTATTAATTTTTAGTAGATCTTATAGCTGTCATTTGGGGAAAAATCTGAAAACCGTGAATTTAGGGTTAGATCACACAAAAAAAATTAAATTGTGGTCATGAACTAATATAATAATTATTATAATTATTATATTAGTTCATGACCACAATTTAATAACCCTAAATTCACGGTTTTCAGATTTTGAATTTAGGGTTATTTAGTATTTTCAACTTTCGAAGTGAGTGACTATATCAAGTGGGGTATCATATGAAAGGTATTCACCTGTACATTCTAAAACAAATTTTTATTTATTTTTATGCATCATAGTTTTTGAATTATCGTGCAAAATGTCGAAAAAATATGACTGTAGTACGGAACCCTCATTGCGCGAGCCTGACTCGCACTTGGCCGGTTTTTTTTTCGATTAGAAGTTCATTGTGATCTCACCTGGTGGTAAATGATCATGCAGTCTAAGATGGAAGCGGGCAAATTTGGCAGTTTTATTAAACCCATACCCCTAATTATTGTTCTACATGGTATCATACCGGAACGGTTTTACCGGAGTTCAATTTTCATATTTTTAAGTAGCTTATAAGTTGATAAGTAATAAATAAGATCAGTTTCTTTCAGCTATTATTCGTGATATACATGATAATAGTAGCTATTTTACTTGTAAACATGTTGATCGCTATGATGGGTAACACTTACCAGAAGATTGCCGAAACTCGAAACGAATGGCAGAGGCAATGGGCTAGAATAGTACTAGTGGTGGAGAGGGGTGTACCGCCCGCCCAGAGGTTAAAGCAGCTGTTGGCTTATAGTCAACCGATGGCCAGCGGGAAGAGAGCTCTAGTGTTGAGAATTAATCAAAAGGTAAGTTTATAATCTAAATATATAAAAGAAAAAAGGTGACTGACTGACTGCTCTATCAACGCATAGCTCAAACTACTGGACGGATCGGGCTGAAATTTGGCATGCAGATAGCTATTATGACGTAAGCATCCGCTAAGAAAGAATATTTGAAAATTCAACCCCTAATGGGGTGAAATAGGGGTTCGAAAGTTGTGTAGTCCACGCGGACGAAGTCGCGAGCATAAGCTAGTTGAAGACTAAAGTCTTCGAACAGTGCGTGATGCCAGTGATGACAATGGATCCGAGACATGGTCGCTTATTGAGAACCTCATAAGAAAGCTCACCCAGCGGGCGATGGAGAGAGCTATGCTTAGAGTTTCTTTACGTGATCAAATCAGAAATGAGGAGATCCGTAAAAGAACTAGAGTAACCGATATAGCTCAACGGGTTACGAAGCTGAAGTGGCAATGGGCAGGACACATAGTTCGTACAACCGATAGACGTTGGGGTCCCAAGGTGCTTGAATGGCGACCTCGCACCGGAAGATCAGTGTTGGAAGACCCCCCACTAGCATGGACGGACGACATCAGACGAGTCGCAGGGAGCCGCTGGATTCAGGCGGCGCAAGATCGTGGCCTGTGGTAGTCCCTACAAGAGACCTATGTCCAGCAGTGGACGTCTATCGGTTGATGATGATGAAGGTAGGAAAGATAAGGAAGTGAGGCATAACTTACATTCAGTAATTAGATAATGACTAAATTCGAAACACTTAACTTTTTTTTTTTTTAAAGAATATTAGCCATGTTAAATGACTAATATTCCCCTTTCCTCTCCAACTAAGCGTGAAGCTTGTGCTAGGAGTATAGGTACGACAATAGTGCAACGGGCGGGGTTTGAACCGTCGACCTTTCGGTTTCAGACCACTCCTTTAGCAGTTGAGCTATTGAGGCTCTAACTCTCTAACTAATAGTAGCAACTACTTTAACACTTGAAAAGAGCAACTGCCGAGTTTCTTCCATCCTAGTTACTAATTTTAAATGTGTTTGCAGGATGAAGACAAGGAAGAAATGAAGGAAATATTGGAAATGAAGCGAACTCACGAACGCATAGTCGCTAAAAGGAAGCAGCGAGATGAGGAATTAAAGGGGATGAAGGGGAAATTGCCTCCACCACCTGTTAGAGATTACCCTACCAAGAAAAATCCAAATGCTGTTAAAAAATCAAGCAAATTGATTATGTAGAACTATTTGAAGTGACATAATATTAAGTACCGTACGCGGCCAAAAGTGATGAACATCGGCCTTTAAAATGACTTTTCATCTTTGTAGAGCGTTGTCTCTGTCACTCATACCCATATGACGCTTTGTCGGTCTTAACGACCGAGACAGTGCTCTACAAATGTTCTGTCTCCTTCTAAAGATCGATGTTCATCACTTTTGGCCGCGTACTGTATTAATATATTCATCTCATTTTATTAGAAGTTGTTAAGCGTAGTGACAAAATATAACTTGCTTTTGTTATTTGTTTCGAACTTAACAATAACTTAATAAAGAGATTAATAATGATAACTTAGCGTTATTTGGCAAAATTCAACTAATGGTAAAGTAAATGATGATGCAGTCTTATGGGGATATAATTTACCCTGGAATAATCTTCTCTATATATAAAAATGAATCGCTAAATGTGTTGCTGATCGCAAATCTCGAGAACAGCTGAACCGATTTCGCTAATTTTTTTTCACAATATTTCTTGAAGTACCTACGAGGATGGTTCGTACGCAGAGAAAAATTTAAAAAACTGCCTGAAAAAGAATCGACTGTTAGGCGGTACGAAGTTCGCCGGGGCAGCTAGTACTTATAGCTTATAATAATAGACTCTCATAACTTCTAAATAATCCATTTCTGCGCAACATCATGCTGAAATGCTCCAGCCCCATGTAAGATTCTCCTCCCAGATCTAAATTGACAGCTTGAATCCTTTTCCCCCCTAAATATTAATGCAAAAAACTTTATGTAGAATCATTAAATGCCCCCCACTAATTCTATTATCTATAGTTGATGCCTGTAAGTCCTGCAACTTGCGTGCGCATATGGGAACTCTTTGATTTTCCGGGATAAAAAGTAGCCTATGTTCCAGCTTTATCAATGCAAAAAATCGCATTATTCCGTTGCTCCATTGTGGCTTGATTGAAGCATAAACCAACAAAGAAATACTTTCACATTTACGAGTAAGTATTATTATTAGTTGTGATATGAGTTATGATCACGAAATTGCTAATATGTAAGTAAGTAGGCATAGAGCATTGACCTTAGCTCGTATTTAGTTATGTCAATCAAAATCCTTCAGAATAAAATACGGTAGCATAACTTAGCTAAAATTAAGCCAAATATGCATTGATGATATTATGGAAACTGTTAAAAGGTCAAGTAGCAAAATTATTGCCTAAGACCGCGTTCTGCGACCCACATTTTAAGCACAGAAGTACCCAAAGGTGTAAACATGGCAAGTTCAAATTTCTCTCTTACTAAATTATTTACAATGTCTTTTTATTTGCTACCAGCGACCCGCCCCGGCTTCGCATGGGTGCAATGTAGATACTAATGTGGTCTCATTGAGGTGTCATTGCCAAGGAAAGTCTCAAATAAGAGGATTTTTTCCGACCTAATTCATATTATTTCAATTTCTCTAGGGATCTCTAATTTTTTGAGAATTAAACTATAGCTATAAACCTTCCTCTTGAATCACTCTATCTATTGGTGAAAATCGCATTAAAAATCCGTTGCGTAGTTTAAAAGATCTACGCGTTCATATATACAGACAGCGGGAAGCGAGTTTATTTTATACTATGTAAAGATAAAGAAGCAATACGGACTAATAGGGATGTGTCCGTCCTTGGTCCAAGCCAATGTATAGTCCGTACAAAATGAGCCAATGATTTTAACTCTATGGGTCAACTGTCATGTCAAAAGTAGATTCACCTTTGAAATGTACTTTTGACATGACAATTGTCACATAAATTTAAAATGGCGCGTGAGAAGTTAAATTTTACGTGTTATACACAAACATTGCGTTGTCGCCAAAAGTCAAGGGGGATTTCTCACGTACCTACGCGTGCATAGATAATAGCGTTTTCACATTATCCGATCCGACATCGATAAGACGCTACTTTACGCTTGACCAAGATACTTCAAACGATCTATTTTGAACCTATATAAGCCTAACCTATATAACCAATAATAGCGTTGCATCTCGCCAGAACGATCTCTTACGCTTTTTGCCAGTTTACTAAAAGAATTACAACTAAGAGCCAGAGATTTTCGACTCTTATGTTTATACAGTTATTGTGAGATATTAGTGATAATAACCAGAACCGACAGCTTAACGTGCTCTCCGAGGCACGCAGAAAACAAAAAGGTCAAATCGGAGCTCAAAAATTGGTCACTCATTAATCAAGCCTACCAACTTGGCTCCATGTACTTAGCAATCGCAATAAAAATCCGTCCGATCCGGATCCGTGAAAATACCTACCTACGGATATAAAAATATCTACGTTATGGCATACGTACTCATAAGCTACCATACAAGTACAAATAGGTACATAGTTCGGAAAACAAAAAGGAACGTATTTTCACGGACTCGGATCGGATGAGTGCGTGATCGCTCTTAGTCTAAGTAAGGATTTAGACACTATAACAACTAGCTATCGTACTTGAAGGACATGAGAGAGTCAAATAAACATAACATTTTTCGTGCCCCGAATCGTCGGGTGTGGAAATTCTCAACAATAAGGCGTCTTACTTGTACTAATATAATTTGTACGATTAGTATCTTTTTATGAGGAACGCATTGCGTTGTCACCACACCACAACGCTCCAGGCATTAGCTCGTATTGTGTGTGAATTACGAAATGCGTAGACTTATCCATTGAGGCGAGGGATTTCGACAAATAATGCCTATTGGTAATTGTGATGAGCCTAGTGGTCAAGACGTCGGCCTTCTATTCGGGAGGTCGGGAGTTCGATTTTGCGCACGCATATCTCACTCTTCGAAGATATCACTGCTTTAACGGTGAAGGAAAACATCGCGAGGAAACCTGCAAGCCTGAGTTCTCCGTAATATTCTCAAAGATGTGCGAAGTCTGCCAATGCGGAATGTGGCCCATTCCGTGGCAGACCATGGCGTAAACCTATCTCATTCTGATTAGGTTTATTATGATGAAATCTGTCATTTAGTATGGATGAAAAAGTTTTCTGTCCCTTTTCCGTTCAGACTACACTAGCTGCCTAGTGTAGTCTGAACGAAAATCAGTATACATACTCGTATATATAGTATCGACAGATTTACGCATGCTTCCTGCTTACCTTGAAAATTTACACTACAGCCTCTGATGTTTGCAGGCGAGAGTGTACTACACAATATGATGATAATGATGATGATGATGGTCATTGTGAACTTATAATTTCACCTCCTCATTATTTATCCAGCAAGTACCTACCTGGGTATTTCCCAACAGATTTTTTTCTCAGTTTAGTACCCGGACCTGCTTAATATTCTAATCCATGTTCCATTATTTCCCATATAGTAAGTAGGTATGCTAACAGATTTTACATGGAGGCTGGGACGATTGCATCAATTTAAGCTTGCTCTTTACATACATTGTGGCACGCCCAAACGTCGTCGTCGAGTGTCGTCTTGTGCCTATTATAATATATTAGGAGTCTATTTCTATAATATGACGCGTAAGTTTAGGTTTTTCCAAAATCCCGTAGGAACTGTTTGATTTTCCGGAACAAAGAGTAGCCTGTCCTTTCTCGGGATGTAAGCTGTCTCTGTACCCATCAAAATCGGTTAAACGGATGGTCCGTGAAATTCTAGCAGACAGACAGGCGGACACGTTTTCGCATTTATAATATTAGTATGGATTACCATTATCTAAAGTACCTAACTACGTATTGCTCAGTAATATAGTATACTAAGTACTTATTGGTAGAATGTAGATGAATTTGACGATTCAAAAGTACTTGTAAAAGTTTAATTGAATAAAAAATATTTTTATTTATTTATTAACTAGCTTATGCCCGCGACTTCGTCCGCGTGGAATTCATTTTTTTTAAATCACGTGGGAACTTTTTGATTTTCCGGGATAGCCTATGTCACTCTCCAAGTCTTTATCTATCTATATTCTATACCCATGTAAAAAAATCACGTCAATCCCTTCGCACTTCGCACACTTCCACATTCGCATTTATAATAAGGGTACTAATGAGGGGATTAAGTGCAGCTCTGCATGCTTTACAGGTTACCCTGAACGTAAAGCCTCGCAATTTCTGCTTCACAGCAGCGACGACGTGATGAAACTTATTTTGTGAAGACCGTACAATAAGTGCTGCTTGCAATATGAAGGAATGAATTAATGCAAAATGAAGCTGTGATAGCCTAGTGGTTAGGACGTCCGCCTCCTAATCTGAGGTCGGAGTTCGATCCCGGGCACGCACCTTTAACTTTTCGTGGTTATGTGCGTTTTAATGCTTTAACGGTGAAGGAAAACATCGTGAGGAAACCTAATGCCTGAGAGTTCTCCATAATGTTCTCAAAGGTGTGTGAAGTCTGCCAATCCGCAATTGGCCAGCGTGGTAGAATATGGCCAAAACACTTCTCACTCAGAGCGGAGACCCGTGCTCTGTAGTGAGCCGGCGACGGGTTGATCGTGTGTGTGTGTTAACCTGGTCTCATCAGATAGGAATATTAAATAGTATTTGCATAATTTGCGTACATTCAAAATTGTATTCGATTCGGATGATTCCAATGATCTCTAGACTCTATACATTTTAATTGCGACTGACAAAGTTCAAAATCTCAGCGCGGTCGTCTTCAGAACCGTAGCATAGTATAGTGAACTATTGACATTGGCTAGCAAATTTTGCGTAACCAAATGGCTCATTGATGAGCAAGTAGTGGTGGCGTATATAACAGAGATTTGTCTATTTACATCGCACACTGACCTCGGTAACCTCGAGACATGAACGCGGTGAGTAACTTCGGAGCGAAAAGTGAAAATGTATACACGTCCTAAAACTCCTAAAAGTCAAATAGTCAACATGCGAATGCGACTTTCCTAATGTTTGAGTAAAAATAAACAGTGATGTGTTTGTGTCGTGACTCGTGATGGATTTGTGGTTTCCAGAAGTGATTACTTAAGTGTCTTGGGTTCGCATCGAGATAATCATCATCAACCCATCGCCGGCTCACTACTGAGAACGGGTCTCCTCTCAGAACGAGAAAGGTTTTTCCAAGTGCGGATTGGCAGACTTTGATAACATTATGGAGAACTCTCAGGCATGATGCTTTCCTTCACCGTTAAAACAAGCGATATGTACCTACCTTATTGCGTAAAATGAACAGAACTCCGAAAAGTTAAAGGTGCGTGTTCGGGATCGAACCTTGGACCCCCGACTAGAAAGCTGACGTTTTAACCACTAGGCTATCACCGCACGATAGGACCAAGATAGTATTAGGGATTATTTGTACCAGCACGTGGCGGGCGCGGGCCGTCTATATGAAGCAGTTTAAATGCTTCACCGTGCCGTGTCCGTGCACGGACGTTACACGTTACGTTCGTGATGTTTTGAATCTGTGCCTCGTCCGCGCGCAGTACATGGCACGTGCTGGCATAAATCATCCCTAAAGTACCTAACAAATTATATATACTGACGAATAATGATCGTAATATATGAAGCGATGAAAGCCTAGTGGTTAAGACGTCGGTCGCCTATTCGGAGGGTCTGGGGTTAGATTCTGGGCATTCGACACCTCAAAGTTTTTGAAGTAATGCGCGTTTTAAGCAATGCCACTTGCTTTAACTGTGAAGAAAAAAATCGCGAGGAAACATATGCCTGAGAGCTCTCCATCGTGTTATCAAATGTTGTGTTGTCTGCCAATCCAACCTAAACATGCCTCATTCTGAGAGGAGACCCGTACTCAGTAGTGGGCCGGCGGCGATGGCTTGAAAATGATTATAATATACGGACCACACTTTATAGTGACCATTTAAGGTGATCGCAAAATACTAGACGCAAAAGGCGTACGAACATGAAGAACCGTACACAACGCAAGTTTTATTATTGAAAATGCTAATTCAGTCCGATGAGGCTGCAGTACTGAACAGGACGTTCTGCTGAAAGTTTTTAATACTGAAAAATATGCCTGTTTTACGAGCCTTGCGGCAGTGTGCGTTTACCTTTACTCGAGTAATAAGTATACGATTTCGAGCCCTTTCACCAATGATCATAATTAAATTACATATGCGTACACCCGCACGTCACCCGCGCTATCCCGCACCGGGTTAGCGCAGGGGCTGTGCGGGTGTGCGGGGCATACCCACCCCGATTGCCATCTCGACCTGTCGCGGACTATAGTGATTGTGTACTAAGCCATCGATATATCGAGCTTCACCCGCAATACGGTATTCGACAACTAGTCAAATCAGTAACTTTTTATCAAACGTGCAACAAAATGCGCACTTAATATGCGATATTCTATGAAATACTGGAATGTGACGTCATATCCTATCATAATGACGTACTTTTTTAGTTTAACCGATAATTTAATATGGTTAATTAATTACCCTTCAAAGGACGTGGATTTTACGTATTTTGGAAGATCCTCTATTTAATAATCACTGAGAAAAAAATTATTTTTGATGCAAGTAGTCAAATACCGAATTACTAATTACCTTTGTGCTGAGAATGTAGACAGGTACCTAATCAAAATCAGTTCAGTGTTTGCGTGCTATCATAAATTACTCTTTTAGTCGTTATAGCCAAAACGACTGTCTAAACTTGTTTTACATAACAATTTCCAAATTACAATTACTTGGTTGCAAGATTTTGGATTTACAAAACTTGCAATCACTTTAGATCACGCTGCAATCTAATATGGCAGATGTACGGCACATGCAATCTTAAATTAAGATTTAAAAAATTCTATGAATTAATAAGTTATCTAATTAAATCACCCGTTAAGTCGACTTTTAGTATCCTCATAACTCATCTCTTTTCATATTTTAAGATAGCTAGTTAATTTGTTACTGCATTATATTATACTAGCTTATGCTCGCGACTTTGTCCGCGAGGACTACACAAATTTCGAACCCCTATTTCACCCCCTTAGGAGTCGAATTTTCAAAAATCCTTTATTAGCGGATGTCTACGTCATAATTGCCATCTGCATGCCAAACTTGTTTGAGCTGTGCGTTGATAGATCAGTCAGTCAGTCAGTCAGTCACCTTTTCCTTTTATATATTTAGTTAGACTATATAGATGATCCCCGCGATTTCGTCCGCGTGGATTTAGGTTTTTTTAAATCCCGTAGAAACTTTTTTATTTTCCTGGATCAAAAGTAGCGTATGTTCTTCCCCAGGGATGCAAGCTATCTCTGTATCTAATTTCATCGAAATCGGTTAAACGGATTGGCCGTGAAAAGCTAGACAGACAGACAGACGGACACACTTTAGCATTTATAATATTAGTGTGGATTTATGCTAAGGTATTAATAAGAGAGCCGTGGTGGCCTAGTGGTTAAGACGTCCGCCTTTTATCCGAGGTCGGGGGTTTGATCACAAGCACACGCCCCTAACTTTTCGGAGTGATAATATGTGCATTTCAAATATCACTTGCTTTACGGTGAAGGAAAATACCGTGAGGAACTCTGCATGTCTGAGAGTTTTCCATAAGTCGTTAACGTCACGGCTTCATTGAAAACGCACCCGGACCGGATATAAATGCACTAAAGGAGAGATAGGCGGAAATGTGGTTAGTTGAAAAATCAGTTTATTGATAGATGAAGTGATATTTTTTTCACGCCATCTTTCAATAATCCTGAAGGGTCTGAGATGTGTTCAATCTCCGTTCCGCTCTTATTAAGCAGATATGTACCGAGCGTTATTGTTTACGAGCTTTTACAAGTATTAGTAATAAATATTATAATATCAACCTTTATTGTTCGCAGGTATTAATACTGGCGTTGGTCATCGCCGCAGCGGCCGAGCCACAATACACTTCATTTAATCCATTCCCTGCAGTATCACAATCACAAGCGCAACCTAGTTACAACTATCAACAACCGCAAATACGACAACAACCTGGTTACAACTTTCAACAACCTAGTTTTAATTATCAACAACTACAACCTGGTTACAATTATCAGCAACCTCAAAGGCCACACCCAGTTTATATCTTCCCACAACCGCAGCCTGGATTTAACTATCCTCAACCACAACCGCTTCCGCTGCCACAACCCCAGCTACAACTTGGTTATAAATATCCACAACCACAACCTCAACCCCAACCACAACCTCAACCGCAACCTCAACCTATTTACCCTATCGATGTAAGATCACAAGCCCGTGTTCTACCGCAACCACTACCCCAGCCACAACCTGGTTACAACTATCCACAGCCACAACCCCAACCCCAACCTCAACCGCAACCTCAACCTATTTACCCTATTGATGTCAGATCACCAGCCCGCGTTCTACCACAACCACAACCCCAGCCACAACCTGGTTACAAATATCCACAACCGCAACCTCAACCACAACCTGAACCTCTTTACCCTATCGATGTAAGATCACCAGCTCAGGTTCAGCCCGTACCAACAGCACAAACGATTACCGTCACACAATCCCGACCAACCTCCCAACCACAGTTGCAATCATCACCGCAACCGCAACCACTTTTCTTATCACAACCAGGATCAACTTTGCAGCCGGAACTACAATCTTCTACACAATCGCAATCATCACAGCAACCACAATCATCACCGCAACCACAGTCATCACCGCTACCACAATCATCACCGCAACCGCAATCACTTTTCATATCACAGCCGCTGTCAACCTTCCAACCAGAATTGCAATCATCTACGCAACCACAACCAACATCTATTCCCCAGACAAGTTCTTCATTTGGCCCTTCATCATCACCCCAAACCACTCCTGTGTTAATACCACGACCACAAACATCGCCGCAACCGTCGACGCAGACTTCACCTCAACCGTCTCCTCAACCACTTTCAATACCTGAAGCCAGTCCGTCTTATGACCCTCCTCGATCACAACCTTCTCCACAACCACAATCTACCACACAATCACAACCAACCCCGCAACCTACCGCAATACCACTAGCTAGATCTTCCTATGGTCCACCACCACTGCTGCCTCAACCACAACCAACCACCCAACTGCAACCAATATCACAGTCGCAACCAATAACACAATCACAACCAATACCACAGTCGCAACCTATACCCCAATCGCAACAAATATTCCAACAGCAATTAATACCTCAACCGCAATTAATAACTCAACCTCGTACAGCTTTTGGAGCATCTACACCGATTCGCAACCTTTCTCCTCAACAACCTTTTTACCAACCTAGTCTTCAGTACCAGCAAGCGCCTATTCAGTATTACCAACAACAGCAACAAAATCAGGCATTCTCCTCCCAACAACGATCACAATTTAACTCACAATTTTTGTCGCAACCAGCACAGTCAATTCCACAATTGTCGAGTTACCAGGCTGACTTCAGCCAATACAATCCCCAAACACAATCTTTTAATGAACCACTAGATGATACAGTCATTTCTAGAGTACAAAATATCTTAAGAGATAACGAACAATCGATAGCTAAAAATGCAGGATATCAGTCTGTAGTATCAGGAGTGGCCTTAGGTAATGCTCAACCTAGCCTTGAAATCTTATCATTTGTACAAAATTCTCCTGTGCCTAGAAACCAGCAGTTGCTATCACAGGGCCTGGGATCCTCAAGTGCTTCATCATTTCAAGGCAGTCAAGTTATAGGTTCGAGTAGCAATATTGGATTCTTAGGACGAACTCCACCAGCTACTTCGTATGGTGTACCAAATTAATTTAATGATTAAGTTGCCATATCTTTTGTAAATATCTAGGTCTAAGTTTTGTAAATAAAATGCCTATTGTTTCTTGTTTTAATTTTTAATTTTAACACAACAATTTCTGTAAGATTCACATCTAATAATGCTAATTCTCTTTTAATTTATCAGCACAAATAATTTTCATGAACAAAGGATATTCAGGGAACATGGTTTGGTTCTGAAAATGTAAAAAATAAACCATGTTAAATACAGCATAAAAATATTTAAGTATATTCGAATCGAATATAAATTAAAATGAAGCCAAACGAACAAAAAGATCTACTTTACATTTTTAATTTAAGATTATTAGAGATACAAGTATTAAGTAATAAATCTTACATCTTTCAAAATGTTCAGAAAATTATAGGCATCAACATCTATATTTGTCACGACATTACGAATAAAATTACCTTTTACCATATTAAGCATATTAAGTAACCTTGGGACCTTGGTATTTTGATTTTGTGCAATATCATAAAAATCATAAACAACTTACAAGGTTTATCGAATAGTTCGAAGTTTGGACACAATCGTTTACAGGTGCTAAAAATGCAGCTCTATTTTTCTCTGTGCTCGTGGAAGGCGCCGTAAAACTTGTTTCTTCTATTTGTGGAATGCATTCTGACGATCTGTTTGGTTTTATAACACTCGTATTGGTTCCCGAAGTCACTAAATCTTGTTTCTGGATTTCAAAAGGTACAACTATTATTAAACTAAATACGATTGCGTTTAGGGATAATAATCGATCACTTCAAGGTCTTCAAAATTTACCATATATCGTTTTCTTAGGGAAAACTGAGTAGGCTAAATAGGATTATCAAAATTACCGTTTCCAAATTTCTGCTATCGAGGTAAGATACAACTTCTGGATACTTTAATTTGCAAGGGCATGGATCTGATCCTTTTATTCCTCTATCTTCGCTTTGACTATTTGCATCGTGTTTTTCATACATATACTTTGAACACTGACAAGATACATGTCTCGAACGATACTTTTTTTTCTTCCGTCTAGAATCTTTCTTTTCGATCTTATGTTTTGAATTTTTTTTATATTCACGTTCCTGGGGAGGTAATCCATACGTATTTATTTAGATCACAGAACCCCATTCGTAAAGCTTATTTAATATAAACTATAGTCATCCTCAAGACGTTACATGCTTCTCGCTCAATATTTATCACGATATATAGATTACGATGATGTATCGTGTTACACGTTGAGCTTTAAGTTACTATTTAAATGACTCACAATACGATATTCAATGAGGATCTCGGATCGTAATAAAATAAATATTGAGATCTCAATATTGTGACAAATATTGAGCATGTATTTGATTATGTAGCCCTTTAGGTACTCATTAACAATGACAAAAATGCCTTAAACAATACAAAACTCTTACGTCTCTTTTAGCACTATATTCAGGAATCTCGAAGGGGAGCATGTATATCTCTCTCTTCTCAATACTAGTCAAACTTTGCGATTTTTGTTTCGTAACTCTGTGCGTGCTTGCATTGGATCCGACGGGGCTACTTGAGCGATTGCAGCATGTCTGGACCTTGGATCTATAGATAATTAAGAAGTTGAAAAGTTTGCGCCTTTCCCAAACAGGTGCGAAAATTTATTCCTAGCTAACTGATATCCGCGACTTCGTCCGCGTGGATTTAGATTTCAAATTCTTATAGGAATTCTTTGTAAGTTGTCTTTGTGCGAAATTTGATCAAGAATGGCGCAGCGGCTGAGCCGTGAAAAATGTAACAAACAGACAGACACAATTACTATCGTATATTTTATAGTAATATGAATACGAAGTAAGAATATCGTAAGATAAATGGTGCTAATTTTAGAACTATAGATTCACAAGTCTTAAATAATTATTATCAAGACTTGAAATCAGTACTTTTCGCAAGTGCCATTGTGAAATGAATGGCATTAGGTATTTATGTTCCAGCAGATTTGTGTATCACCACAAAATTATATAGAATTATACTGAATGCGATAGTGAATCTGTTCATCATTCCGTCTGTTACAGATTTTGATGAAATTGTGTTTTCAATACAATACAGATTACTTTAATCCTGGAAAAACAGAGGATCCCTTTAACGAAAAGATCTCAATCCATGTCGATAAGTCAGAGAGGTAAAGTTTGGACGAAGGGGGACTATAATACGATTCTAAAAAATATCTCACTGATATAATATGAATATTATAGAGCAACATTATTCTCAAGTGCTATCAATTTTATCACGCAGGTAAAATCGCGGGAAAAACTAATTTTTGTTAATTTCGTCTCATCCAAACCTCCGAGCGGTAATTTAACTACGCAGCTGTATCATGTATGTTAGCACAAAATACACAATAGATGTTACTAAGCATGATACGGTATCTAGGTACTAAATAATCTAGACAGATATAACAATAAAGCATTACGAAAATTGCACATTGTACAAAAATGTAGGTCGTATTGCAACGCCAAAAGAAGGCACGTTTCTCATATTCAAATCTTGAATGAAAATGTACAGACTGTCAAGCTTTGTGCTGATAAATGATGAGTGAATGCTTTCGATGAGACAAGGTTTACTATCATTGCAATACGACGTAACTGAGTGATTTATAACTATAATACGTAAGGTTTAACAACTTAACAATTTTAATGAACTTTTTGAAATGCCTCTTTGTCGAAAAGCAATTAGGCTTGGCGGTCTAATACCTAAAAGGCAAAGAAACCTTTTGTCGTTAAAACACTTATTCATAAAACCGACAAAGCACATAAATATAAATAATATAAAATATTGGACTTTTCATAATATGTATGTATAGCCTATAGGTCATACCTAGGTATATTAAAAGTTTAATATTATGTATAGGTATGTACCTACCTTTGACAATATTCTGATGGAGGGCGGGACAAGTCTTTTGGTTTCAAAATTATTTCAATGCTCTGTTTGGATCTAGAATCACCTTTTTCTTTAGCATTTAAACTTTTTTTACGTTTCTTCCACGGGCTGAAATTATACAAGAAGAGTTGAATGAGTTTTTTAAGTTTTGACTCCTTGACTATTCAATTTAGTTAGGTACAGGGTTCCTGGACTACGAAAATTGTCCAATAAATAATAGTCACACACATTCCTAAATTGTTTTTGAATGTTGTGAGTATTCCTGCGAAGACAAATCGGGAACCACTTCAGCTTAAGGCGGTACTCGGAGACGTGGTCATTCTTTCGCAGCCCAAATATGAACCTTATACAAAGATTTTGAAGCCGCTTAAGTTTGTTCAGTTGGTCCTCAGCCAGGTTAAGATTTTTCGAAGGTTATTATTAATCGAGTTGTTATTATTCGAGTTACGTCGCTTCTATAAAAGAAAAAATGTGTGTTCATACCTTTTAACTCTTTTGTGTTTCTTTGTCAACGGCTGTCCGAATTGTTCGCTGAAATTTTTCATTAAAATGTAACATCTGCTTTCGCCAAAAAGTAGGCTGTGTTGCCTAGTAGAGCTATATCATGCGACATGAATTTTCAAGCATTGTTTATATGCAAAACTGCAAAATAAACTTGAGTACAATTAGATATGATATTTTAATTATGTTAATCTCAGAATGCTATTTCGCCAATGACAAACCCAGGACAGAAATTTCTGCCTCTTACATACAAGAAGGCCCATCCCCGAATTGAAATGTGACAAGAACAAGAAAAATAAGAAGCGAAAGGGTATTGAATCGGATGCTCTTAATGTTTCACCCTCAGCGCATTAGGAGCATCCTAGAGAATCCTCTTTTCAATAAAGTAGCTTTTATAATTGAGAAGCTCCAGAAGATCTTTTCTATATTTGTATAGAATAGTGAAATCATAAATTTACTTACCACTTGGTAATTCTATCCATTTCAACAGCGGAAGTTTGAGTCACAATATATTTGGTTCTCTCAGTTCTAGTACTCGTCTGTAGAAACTCGTTATATTTCTCATCCAACCATGCTGCAAAGCCCTTTACGTCGGTTTTGTTCAAATTGCGTGATGAATCCGTGTGTGGTCCTATGTGCTCCTATGAGAGTAATCATATTTTAATAGAGAATTTTATTACTAACCTCCTCGTGCAAAACCCTGGGTATTTTGCGTTCTCTTTTGCATTTTGTCTGAGAAATTATGTCCAAGATTCAAGGACAAAAGTTTAAACTTTTAAATTTTAAGGGTGTCTGGCAAGGGGTTGCCATGATACGAAGTGTCTGGCAATACATGACGTGATTTCTAATACGATTCCGCAGAAAATATAAAAAAATTAGACTTTATAATTTGACGTAAGATTTTTTTACACCTTTATTACCTGTTAGCTCCCAAAGCCACCATGATCCAAACAAACGTTCCTCCTAGTGTTGGGGACAATATGCAGAGAAACTTTCCGCTTTTATAAAATAACGAAGGTCTGGCACGCGCTTGCTCTCTCACTATCACAGTTTTAGGTATATTGTTTACAAGTTTGTTTTGCTAAGACATAATTTATAAAGGGAGGGGTGTACCTGGGTGTACCATCGAAAGGCTTTTTTGAAGTAATTCGGTTTATGGTTTTCGGTTTCTTTGATTCTTTGCCTTCTACTAAAGGGTTGCTGAAGCAGAAATTAATTAGGATTTTAAATAGAATATTTAAATTTGAAAGTACTTATTATTATTCTGCAAACATAAAATAATATTTGCTGTATTATTATTTTATGTTTTAATAAAGGCTAGCTGATCCACCAGCACCGGCCAGCTTCGCTTGGGTTGCTTATCGAAAAAATCTCTATGTAATCCAGGCTGTTCGTTGATAGATGCCTTCATCTATCAACGAACAGCCATCTATCATGTATCATTTTTATGAAAACATTAAGGAGAGGATGAATTCCAAATGTAGAAAGATGAAAGACCTCCAATGGTGTCTCGGCCGCCAGTTCTTGATACCTAGCATATTTTATGGAAGGAGTTGCAACGTCAAGAGCGAAGCTTTTAAATGATGATGACGATGCAAACACTAATTAGGGTTTAGTGTTAGGGTTTAGTGTTTAGGGTAGTACACAGAGATATTTTCAGCTGCAAGGAGCAAGCCAGGAGCATAATGAACTGAGAGGTAAGTGCAGCAGTTTCAGAAGCATGTCAGATCACAGGCGTATAAGCTTTGCTTTGACAATCATGTCTGAGATGGAAGTAGTAACTTTTATGGACCCACTTATGATACTTATGTCAAGATTCTACCACCCGGTTTATAAAGCAGATTTTACTGAGAAGATTTAAATGCGTCAAACGCAACTAAAACCAAGCTGGGCTAACAATAAATGGCCGCGTTACTTGTGAGTTGAGATATATAGGTACGTGGCGGCTCCCAATTTCCTTCGATCTCATAAGAGATATATAAGACAAGA
This sequence comes from Maniola hyperantus, assembly GCF_902806685.2. Taxonomy (NCBI): domain Eukaryota; kingdom Metazoa; phylum Arthropoda; class Insecta; order Lepidoptera; family Nymphalidae; genus Maniola; species Maniola hyperantus. Next base: position 5,054,025 of record NC_048539.1, read on the forward strand.
GTTTACACTATAGAAAGGAGAGGCATTAGTTAAATTTGAGACCGTAATGCTGTGCGAACTTTAGTACCTCGTAACACAGGAGTGATTATTTATTTAAATGTCTCTGCGGAGCGAGCCTTCTGAACCTGTAAGGTATTGAGGATTCAGTGCAAAGAAATACCAATTCAGTCCAGTCTCTTTAACTTTTGGTTTATCTTCGCAGTATGTATAAATTAGAATACGTACAACTTGAGAGTAGTAAATCAAAGGTTGACCAAAAGTTGGATACCACGGCGATTCCATCTTATTAGCCCAATACTGCAGAGGATCACATTCACACTCGCTTGATGATGTCGACATGGTTAAAGAAATTGGTAAATAAATGTAAAAATCCAATAGTATTTCATATTTTATTTATATTTTGTGATATTTATTGCAACCAACATAGAGATCCAAAAATAATAAAATTATAATGAAGTACGATTTAAGATGTCAAGATCAATCACGTTACTGCAGATAATCAATTCTCAAGTAATTTTTAATAAGTTAAACTTTTTTATCAGGCCTGTGACCTGTGCGGTATAAATTATTAGTTTTGCGGGTTTTTAGATTTTTGTTATATGAGCATCTGATCTGCATCTGTCTGCATCCATCGGCATCTACATCGATGTCTATCTACGTCCATCTGCATCTGTTTGCGTCTATCTACATTTGTCTGTTTCTATCTGAATCTGACTAACTACTATCGCACTAACCGCATCTGTCAGCATCAGTCTGCACTCTGCATCTATCTGCATCCATCTAAGTATATAGTCTGCTTAAGAACTACAGACCAATCTCACTTCTAAGCCATATTTATAAGCTGTTCTCGCGGGTTATTACGAATCGTCTCGCCCGAAGACTTGACGAATTTCAGCCTCCAGAGCAGGCGGGGTTTCGAAAAGGCTACAGCACCGTTGACCACATTCACACGCTACGGCAGATTATGCAGAAAACTCAGGAGTATAATCTGCCCCTCTGTTTAGCATTTGTGGACTACGAGAAAGCCTTCGATTCCATCGAGACCTGGGCTGTTCTGGACTCACTGCAGCGATGCCAAGTCGACTGGCACTATATCCAAGTGTTGAGATGTTTGTATGACTCCGCCACCATGGCCGTCCAAGTCCAAGACCAACAAACGAATCCGATACCAATACGAAGAGGTGTGAGGCAGGGAGATGTAATATCACCAAAACTTTTCACCTCTGCCCTAGAAGACGTGTTTAAAGTAGTAGTTTGTACGTAGGTTTTGGACTGGAAAGGTCGAGGCATAAACGTGAACGGCGAAAACATCTCACACTTGCGATTTGCGGACGACATCGTCATACTAGCAGAATCGCTGCAGGACCTTGAGGAAATGCTGATCGAGCTTAGTTGTTCTTCCAGACGCGTAGGTCTTGAGATGAACATTGACAAAACAAAAGTCATGTTTAACGAACACGTTATCTCAAGACCCGTCATCGTCGGGAATGTCAGCATCGAAGTTGTTCAAGAATATAACTACCTCGGCCAGATCATACAACTCGGTAGAAACAACTTCGACAAGGAAGCTGACAGAAGAATTCAGCTGGGCTGGGCAGCATTTTCAAAGCTACGACAGGTCTTCGAATCGTCGATACCGCAAAGCCTTAAGACTAAGGTCTTCAACGAGTGTGTCCTACCTGTGATGACGTATGGAGCGGAAACGTGGACACTGACAGTTGGCCTCGTCCACAAACTAAAAGTCGCTCAGCGTGCTATGGAGCGAGCTATGTTGGGTATCACTCTCAGGGATAAAATCCGGAACGAGGAAATTCGCAGAAGAACAAAAGCGACCGACATAGCTCAAAGGATTAGCGCGCTGAAGTGGCAATGGGCAGGCCATGTCTGTCGCAGAACCGATGGCCGATGGGGCAGACGTGTTCTGGAGTGGAGACCGCGTACCGGTAAGCGCAGTGTAGGACGACCCCCCGCCCGCTGGACCGATGACCTGAAGAAGGTGGTGGGGAGCGGTTGGATGAGGAAGGCGGAGGACCGTGTTTGGTGGCGCGCTCTTGGAAAGGCCTATGTCCAGCAGTGGACGCAAACAGGCTGATGGATGGATGAAGTATATTATCTTTTGCAACTGTCTGCATCAACTAGAGTATTCTTTCATGAATTACCATCGAAAACGAAGTGTTTATGCGCCATCGGGTATTTACTGCTACTACTTGGAATCGTCTGCTCTAGCCACGACAAATTCGGGCTTCGGCCCATCATTCTCAACTCCGCCATATCAATATCAGAAACAGCAGAAAGCATTACAAGACCAAGACCAAAAAGTTTTCTGCATTCCCGTCACTTTTCGCGAGGAAGACGCTTAGGATCGCTCGAGCAAAAATCTCGCTCATCGTTCGGGGGATCGTTTTTGCCCCACAGAAACTGGCTCGTTTCTCTTGGCTACTTCATTCGACTCCACTTTCTGTGCATTTTAATTGCTCCTGCTTGGGTGATTTCTTTCTTTTCTCCAACATAGCCCGTTGATCGAATAATTTTTTGACGATTTTTATAGCCATAGCCTTCTAGAGCACTAGTGTAATTACTGTATAGTTTAGCTATAATATCTAATAATATTTAAAACTAATTTTTATTAAAATGCACCTGCTACATGATATTTTAATCAGTTTCTGCTGGTTTGTCTTTGTTAGTGCTTATCGAAATCAGCTTTTCACCATTGCTAAGTTGGAGGAAGGTAGAACTAGAGGTAAACAATTTTTGTATCACAAAATCATACCAACATGAGATTGTGTTGAAAATGATGTTTTTCAACTACGAAGTGGATTTTGTGTAATACCTATGCATAGATATCTAAACATTATGATTTGAAAAAAGTAGAAACAGAGATAGGAATCAATTTGGAAGTAAAATTAAAATTAGATACGATAACTATATGTAGGTTTTTATTTTATTCTGATGCATTTTAGTCGATGTTCTTTTGAATGAATGTTTTCTACATTCACTTGCCTTTATACTATATCTAGAATATAAATGCGCTGTATACGAAGGAGTTAGGACACAAAAAGACCAAGACGAAGACACAAATAGTTCAAGAAGAACATCACCCTTACCATCACGAACTACATCCGGTTTGTCAGGGACTACTGCTATAGAAAGTAAGAACTTTTCACTTAATCCATGAAAGTAACCGAAAATGAAAGAGTTCCAGAAGAGTTCTTAATTTATCTAAATTGCCTTGATTAAAATTTATTATAATTTTCACGATTAGAAAATATTCCCTGATTTTCTCTATTTTATCGACGAGAGCGATATTTTTGGTTTTCGCATCACTGTAATGCCAATTATACCAAGCTGGATTTTTTATAATGTATCCATCTGACATCCGCTTTTTAAACGAACGGAAATAAAGGACTTGGCACTGGGACTGGGCAGGTAATTTTACATTTTCGATCAATATTTAATTTCAGATCCTTATGAAGTATACCAAAACTATCTTCACAAATTCCTGTACGGAAAGAATATTGAAATGGATGGTAGATGCATAATTATTTGTTGATTTTTATTTATTTAAAATGATTTACTTTGTTTACATACAAGCTATTGGAATCTATTTTTTTTAGTAGAAACAATTAAATTGGAACAGAAACTGCTATGGCCTAACGAAAGTGATACGAACAACTACAGACATTATGTTGTCGGTAGCTACATGCGGTAAGAGACATCTTAATATAAAAATTAAAACTAACTTATTTATCAACGCACATCTAAATTGTTGGGTCTAAGAATTTCAAAATTTGTATGTAAGTTTTCTTTGTAATGTAAATCCTGCTCAGAAAAGATGCCCTGACCTCTACCGTCAGTCAGATGTTTTATTTGAAATAAAATTTGCAAACTTTTAAATAAAATAATACAGATTTTTTAATTTATTTTCTCGTTTTTTGTGGTATTTTATCACTTATCTTCAGTACTATCAGCTGTCTTCGTTTTTGCTAGTAGGTATTCTACTTACAGCCTGTGTAAATCATAGGTCGGAATTGTTCAATAACAGAAGTGGTGTCCATTTTCCTTTTCTGGAGTTCTTGCATCGAGGTTATTGTGAGCTGAATCTAACCAGGGATTACATGCAAACCGCCATCAACGCGTTCGCCATCTTTCTTTACGGCACATTGGACGATATAGAACGATTGCCTGCTGATTATGTTTTGCGATCTGTTAGTACTATCAAACTGCTTTCCTGGTAGTATTTCTGTAAATTCGGCAGAATTTTTGGAAATCCACAATAGCATACAAAATCTTAACTTTCTAGACTTATACTAAGTAGTTGCAGTCCCAAGGTGCTACAATGGCAACCTCAAGACCGTGACGTGTGGAAGTCCCTACAAAAGATATATAGCAGTGGATGTCTATCGGTTGCTAATTTATTTGATGAGATATATTGCTATGTCAGTCAGTCGGTTTTAATAACGAATGGTTTAATATTTTGTTAATTCTTTTCAGTCTCGTACCATATCCATGATGAAGATAGCACGAGAGAAACTAGCAGCTACTTGGAATGTGGTGAAGGCAGGCAGGGATACTATACACATCTCACACCTAACACTAGAATTGTATCGGCCGTTGTTCAAATACATCAACGGGAGGGAAATAGCCAGGCTGAACTTGAGCGATGAGAGGATTTTAACTTATATTGGCACACATGCTGACCTAGATAGACATCAGGTCTGTAAATTTTCCGCTGATAGATTTTCCGTGTTCCCGTATTTACAGAATATGCAATTTTAAGACTTGCTAAGGGTCTTGCTATAGGCTTGCGCATGAGTACAATATAATAATTATCATGTATGATAAGGTTCTATATTCGGTTGCGGGGTTATCTTTACTCATAAGCGATGTCATACAAAACAGCTCATATATTTTAAGGAAACTTAGGTAGTACGTTAATGATTACGAATGCATTACCGACAAATATTTGTAGTTATTTTTGATTGGACCAACATTTTTAATACTAGATGCTGCCCGGGATAAAAGTTAGCCTACGTCCTTCCCCGAGATGCAAGCTATCTCTGTAGCAAATTTCGTCAAAATCTGTTGAATGGATGGGCTGTAAAAGGCTAGCAGACAGACTTTTGCATTTATGGTACTATTTTGCAAGTATGGTTTTAAAAAGACCTAAGTAGCATTTTCCTTAAGAAGGATAACATTTGGAAACAAATATTGGTAATTCCAGGTTGGTGTAGTGACTAGCAAGTACATAGAGGTCAATAAAGTTTGGACCAGTCCCAGATATTTAAACATAATGAATAATTTGCTTTGCGGAGTCCCGATGACGTTCATGAGAAGACTTCCTATTAGCACATATTTGCAACTATCACATCAGGTATTTACGGTATTTATGATCTTACTATGGAAACTAACATAGATAACCAACGGATATATACATATATGCCATCATCATCATCATGATCAACCCATCGCTGGCTCACTAAAGAGCACGGGTCTCCTCTCAAATTGAGAAGGGTTTTGGCCATAGACTACCAGGCTGGCTACGTGCAGATTTGCTGACTTCATGACCTTTGAGAACATTATGGAGAACGCTCAGGCACTCAGGCATGCAAGTTTTCTCACGATGTTTTCCTTTACCGTTAAAGCAAGTGATATTTAGTTGCTTAAAACGCGGATAGCTCCGTAAAGTTAGAGGTGCGTGCCCGGGACCGAACCCTCGACCTCCGCTTTGGAGGCGGATGTCGTGACCACAATGCTATCGCACACTACATATAAGTATGCATTCCTCTCAAAATTAACTATATAGTATTGATAGTAAAAACTTTCCGTTTAATACAAAATTAGCATAGTTAAAATAAAAAGCATACCTATTCAAGAAACCACGATACGATATCAAGTTACAACTCTTCCAAATAATGAAAAAGGTTATTTCTGGCTTTTCCGAAGACAATTTCCATATTATTATATAGTGATTAACCAAATGGATAGATTTATTATATGTTTCTTAATTTAAATAATACCTTTTTCTTTCATGTCTTTATTTAATTATATAATTAAAATTTTATTGAGTAGGTACATTAATATAATGTTTTAAATTTTATAACAAGGTGTTTTATCATATTCGAGCTTGCGATCCTTTGCAGCGACGATTTTATCTCGCTATGATGACACGGACTAAGGTAGCTATAATAAAAAATATTTCTTTCTTTTACATATTTTACTGAACTACCTATTTGGGAATAATACTGAATACTATGTATTTCTAAACGTGAACCAATTTCATAGTCTGACAATGACAAGGAGTGGTTTCTGTTTCCTAATTCTAAGAGATTAAGAACTGCTGGGACTGGTCCCACTTTCTTAAAATCGGCCAAGTGCGAGTCGGACTCGCGCACGAAGGGTTCTGCACCATTATCTATAAAAACTGCAAAAAAGTCACGTTTGTTGTATGGCAAAATATTTATTTTATTCCGTTTTAAGCATTTTTTGTTGCGGCAGCAGAAATACATCATCAATCATGCATCATCATGAAAATTTCAACTGTCTCTGTTCATGAGATACTGCCTTGTGATTATTGTGATTTGTGAGAAGACTACTAAAAAGCTGCTAAAAGTGCGAAGAAAATATATTTACACATGTTTTTGCTATTATGTTTTGTCAGGCACTTGGAAAGTCTTTCAGTTGGAATGCCAGAGACGTATCCCGCTTGGGCTTGCTATTGACTGAAGTTGAGGGAACTGATCTAAGTACTATAAATCCTGAAGCTATAGCAGGTATCACTGCACAGGTATGTTAATCCTGTGAGGAAAACATTTGTACGTTTTATGGTAGTAGGTAGTAATTGAAGAAAAGAAGAAACTAAGAAAACGATCGGATGACTACAATCTTCTAAGCAATTCCTGATTTTCAAAGTTACATGTAGTAGGTAACTAATAATATAATTATACTTTGACATCAGGTAATGCTGGATATGTCGCCACGAAGCTTGAAATACTTAACGGATAATCAGTTGAAGTATCTTGCACCGAAGCCACTGAACATACTTAGCCGAAAATTAAAAATTTATAATGATCAACTTCAGTTATACGATTCTGGATTTCAAAGTAAATATATTATGAAATTCATTCTGTTAAATTTAAGTATTACCTATTTGTTCTAAATTTTCTATTCGATTAATCTTGTATTGTAGTAAGTATCAAATTGTATTGCTTCAACAAATCTAAAGGTGGTAAATGAAATTTGTAACGTCCATCTTCACGGCATTTCGCTTGAACCTGAAAAATTAAAGAAAAATATACTATTGTCTTATGGAAATTTAAAAATATAATTGTAAGGTTACTGAATTTAATTTAAGACATACCAAAGTATTACACCAGTCAGTCTGCGCAAAATTATCAATTTTATGGTTCAGCTCAATCAATTCGATAGTATCATTTAGCGAAGGATTTTGTGTATGTATTTCTTCTTGTGATTTAAGTTGCATGCTATCGAAATTTAATTCTTTAGGAGCTTCTCGAGATATGGATACTTTCCGTTTGGTAACATTTTCGGGTTTTCTGTTAGATACTACTGAATTAGTCGATACTGGAACACGAATAGAATGTAATAATTCTTGGATTTCCATATCTGATCCTCGATGGGTTTCAAGATCGCTTCTGTAAAATCATAATCTGTAAATTTTTGTTATTTTTGTTATTAATTCATATGAAAAAAATAAAATTCTCATTAAATACCTTGGCATAAATTTATCATTTCTTTCACTTGGAAATAAAATTATGTAGTGATCATTTTCGTTGAAATTGCAGGGAGATAATGTATCTGATTTTATAAGATTGCACTTACAATTAACTATCACTTTTATTTTATTGTCAGCAAGCTTTTCGTCGCACGGTTTTGCGATATCAGATTCTGCAGGCTGTTCCCAAAGTAAAACTTCATGCCCTAAGTTCAATATTTCTTTACTTAAATTTACGTTAACATTGACCTGTGAAGCCTTTTCCGGTTCCAATGTCACATAAGTTTTGTTATTGTTTGCTTGACTTTTGTTCTTTGTTTTAAACACTCTGTAACCCTTTAAATCTATGTTTATATTTATATTGAATGTTCTTGGTTGGCTTCCTTTATTTGGTGCCTGTACTTCTGATAGATTACTTGTGCGTTGCTGAGAATTTGCCGTGTTCGTTTTAAAATAATTTTCTGGAGTGTCTCCAACTTCTTCAATATTTTCTAACACTCGTGGTATCTTTCTTTGTTCATTACTTAATATTGCTGTTTCTCGATCTGCATCAATATAAATGGATGGTATATCACTGTCAGTATTTTTATAAGCATCGAATAATACCGTGAAATCTGTATCAAAAGTGCCTGGTGAAGTTTTAATTAGAGTATCATTTATTAATTTTTCAGTTTCTTCTTTTGTTTCTGTATTTTCAGCATTTTTTATATTATTAATTCGAGGTTCTTCTATTGATTTAACTTTTGACTGAACTTCTTCTAAGTTTATTTTCAAAACATTTGTAGATGTCGGTGACTTCTTACTGTTGTTATTAGCTTTCATTAAGTGCTTGGCAAAATATGTAGTTCTTTTTTTATTTGTATTACGCCCATCTTCTTTGTTTTTAGAATTTGGACAGGTTTTTTTAAGGGTTATGTCCTTAGTATTAATTTCAGGTTTTTTTCTTTGCAATAGTTGTGGTTTCGCAGTTTTAACAGACTCATTAGGTTTTTTACTATTTTGAAGTCTTTTGGTATTATTTTGTGATTCGGTAAATGTATTATTTTGAACCTTAGTCAAACCGCATTCAATTTTCTTTTATGTACAATGAAAAATAAAAATTAGTCAAGGAAAGAAGAATATAAAATGATATAAATAAAGCAAATGAAATAATTTAATCATTTTAAAACCTACTGGATCTAAAGGAATGCTATCTATATTTTTCCAATCGTTCTCATTGGGAATATTTAGGTTGGATTTAATTTGTTCCTTTATTGCGACGTTTTCTTTTTCTGGAAATTATAATTACATGTTTGTTATACTAAGTAGTTTTATTTATTAATCAAACATAAATTATTCTTAGCAGTGATTCTATTCACATAACATTTAGAAAAATAAGTATTTAGCTGAAACCTGATTTTCCTCCGTCAATGTTATGTAGCCTCTCGTGTCGTTTTTCCCAAGATCTACAAAATCCATTTTATATTTGTCGAAAAATCCATGTAACATGATTTAATGTTTTCCATATTTTTTAATATTGTAACTACAATTAATAGGTAAGTTCATTATTTACCTTGATGCTTTTAAAAGATATTTTTCATATCCAGTCTGTACAAAGGTATCAGGTGGCTTAACAGCAACATAAGGTGCATCGTTTTTCAATTCTAGAGGTGTATCAATCTTTTTACCATCCAATGTGTAAAGTTCTATATTAGATTGCCTAAAATTTTACGCTGCATTTATTTAAGCACTTCCTAACAAAGATGCATTTTTTTGAGTACCAATATATTTCACTACCATATTATTATTAATGCGAAAGTGTGTTTGTTTGTTGGTTTGTCTTTCAATAACGCTGAAAAGGAGCAACGAATTTACGCGATTTTTTGCATGGATATGATATTAGGCCTGGAGAGTTATAGGTTATTTTTTCTGGGAAGTCAAAGAGTTCTCATAGGATTTTTAAAAACCTAAATCCACACAAACGAAGTCATGGACATCAGCTACGTTTTAGTATTAGAACAAAAATATTCTTACAAAGATCCAAATTGTGAATGGGCTAGTAAATTTAAGGTCGCACACCAACATTTTATTTCATCAGTTTTTAAAAGATACTTCCTGGGAGGCGAATAGTCTTGTCCATTTGTAAACAAATATATATAAATAAAATCCCAATCCCTAGCATCGTCTGGAGCTTTAGGTTTATCCATAATTTGGTCAATTATAAAAAGAAAATTGCCGAAAAATTACGGAGGAGTTACATTACAAGTAAAGAGATCATCTTAATCGATTTTTACCCTTATATCTTTTATAGTCATAGTCATTACCAAATGCTAAAATAATGTTATTCGTTTTAATTTTGTGATGTTACATAAATGGTTTATCTTTATACATTAGTGTTAAACTCTGTTAAATTAATTTAAGCACAGAGATGTGGATGAATGCTCCAAAAACTTATCCAAAAATTAATTACACAAACATGACTTGTTTGACATATTATTATTATGAAATCATAAATCGTTTATGTTTGATGCACAGATCTGTCGTTTGATGTCTTTTCGATGTAATTTTTCCTTGGTTTTTTCCTTTTTTCCCTTCTGAATATTTTATTGCACGATTTATGTCATCTTTCATAGATATCTACATACACTACATAGATAACAGAAGTGATATCTTATATCTACAATATTATTATATCTGTACCTATCTGGTATTGTTTTCTGATTTTTGATACAGAAGGCCTAATATCATATTTTTAGACTTAGATTTAGTAGCTACTGTTTAATGAATTAAATAATAAACATAATTGCTAATGATCGCCTTCTGGACAAGGGTTGCAGCCTATAGCGCTTAGTCCAAAGCAAAAAAACTTCAGCTTCCGCCTAACGAGTTTTCAGACCAATCAAAAAGTGCATGAATTTCTAGTCCAAAGCTTGCTCAAATGGAGTTTTGGTTTTAGAGAATTTAGACACCTCTAGATTGACCAAGAAACTGGTTAGGCAGAAGCTGAAGTTTTGGCTTTGAACTGAGCGCTTTGCTCATTTTTGAAGATAGCCTAAGCCAATTGCGATGTTTCGGTAGGGAACTCGTGTGGTTTCGGCTTTTGACAATAACAAATCGATGTAATATGTATTTTATACTAGAGGTCAACGGTCGCCGCACCCGGGGGTGGCTACACTGACACAAAAATATATTACTCAACATTACCCTCCAAAGTGTAGACTCGATGTATTTGGTAATAATGGATGCCAGTTAGGGAAGTAAATAAAGTTGAAAGTTTGCTTCAAATAAGTCCAGTGTTTTATTAATTTGATACACAACAGTGAACTGTGAAGCATTTTTATGACAAATAGTTTTTTTTTCTTCTGAAAATTGAGACAAGGCACTAAAAAAAATAGGGTTCTTCAGTTGTTTATATAAGTCCTCAGATATACACACTGTGGATAGGTATATATAATAACAAGAGTTTGCGTATTATTATCAAAAGTAGAGATCGACTGATAGTGATGATGTCCAAACTGTACATTTTTTTAAGTACCTACCTCATGGATTTTGTTCATATAAGTACCAACGCAAAAGGAGTAAATATACTCGTTCTCGCAAGAAAGGTTTCATTAAAGTACTAGTAGTAACTACTTATTCTAGGGTTTCTTGATATTCGAGTATCTATGTAGGTATTGGGTTGGGTAGCTTTGTTTTAATAAACCAAGCCTACGATTTACTTATACTTAGTTTAAATTAATATAGTTACCTATTCTGCGTTCATTCGTTTATTAAGATAATCCGATCATTCACTTAGGGATGAATATTTAAGCAACGTAATATCAGTTTATTTTCAAGTGAAAATACAAACACTAGCTTTAATTTTTAATTATTCAATATTAGAGTTACGAGTTGGATTTTGCGTTGGAAAATGAAATTTAAAATTATGATCTTTAAATTAACTTTTACTCTATCTGGGCCAATTCTTTTGGTCCAAGATCCCAGAGCCGCTAGACGTTACTTATTTTTTTATTCAATGTGGGTACCTTTTTACACGATATTGTGCCCGATTGATCATCAGAGACTTATTCAAAGAGCAAAAAAAGTCGTGAAGAAATTCCGCTGCATCTTTCACGGGTTCCTGCTTGCGAAATAAAGTATACGAGTAGGGTACCTACATATAATTTACACAATAGTCAGGCGTAACGTACAAAATAGCAGATTCATTTTCAGTATTTGAAAAAGAGATAAAAGGCGATCCATTGTCAGTATTTGAAAAGGCGAGTTTTAGGCGTACGGCGCGCGGGGAAATGGCTAAAAAACTAGGGGAGCGTAAATAAACAGCGCGCTATTTGTAGAGTCCGTCTCATCCAACGTTCATCGAGTGTCGACTGCCGGCACGCGCTGTGCGTCGAACGACGCGACGTATGTAGAAGTACTATGAACACTAAAGATGGGCGTTATTGGCTATTTACGGCAACGGTTAATCAACAGTTACTTAGTTTCAATACCGATATTGTTAACCGTTGCCGAATATCGGTATCAGAGTTGTGTTTCAACTAATTTAATATGCGCAACGCGCAGCGGTTTACGTAGTAGTAACTAAGCTAGCTGCCGTATCAATACCGTCTGTATAGCTAGCGCCCGCATATTCACTAAAATAAAACCAATTTTACTTTCATGAATATCGTGAAGTAACCACAACCTTAAGTTCATAGCAGTAAAGTTTAATTTGATCATTGACATAGGTCAAACTATAGTGGACGCCTGCAGGAATAGTTTGCCACAGTCCAGTTAACCAAAAACATTTCATGAAGATTGATAAACCAAAGAGGACCTTATCTCTATTACTCTAAGGCTAACTGTATTTAGAATGATAGATCAAAGTGTAATGGACAAGTACTTGTACAGTTAAGCCTTAGCGTAATAGAGATAAGGTCGGCTTTGGTTTACCAAGTTCTTAGTTACTAAACCGGTAGCCAATAACCGCTCCTTCTCAGCTTTCAGTGAAAGAAAGAAAGAGAAGGCATAATTATTGCGTTTCTAGTTACCAAAAAACCAAACAATGCATTGTCAGTTGCCAGTTGGCAGTGTTGCGTTGTCAGGTGGTTCGTCATAGATGATAACTGAAAACCGTTGCTAGCTACGACAATAACGCTACGGTACGATATAGGCACGGCAGCGGTTTTCAGTTAAGTTAAGCTATAGCGGACACATGTCTAATGAACACAGAATATAAATAGTGCTGTATGAAATGAAGTAATAAACTAAAAAAAACCGGCCAAGTGCGAGTCAGGCTCGCGCAATAAGGGTTCCGTACTACAGTCGTTTTTTTTCGACATTTTGCACGATAATTCAAACACTATGATGCATAAAAATAAATAAAAATCGGTTTTAGAATGTACAGGTGAAGACCTTTCATATGATACCCCACTTGATATAGTCACTCACTTCGAAAGTTAAAAATACTAATTATTAGTTCATGACCACAATTTAATTTTATTTGTGTGATCTAACCGGTCGGTGATCAAATTCACGGTTTTCAGATTTTTCCCCAAATGTCAGCTATAAGATCTACCTACCTGCCAAATTTCATGATTCTAGGTCAACGGGAAGTACCCTGTAGGTTTCTTGACAGACAGACGGACGGACGGACGGACGGACAGACAGACAGACAGACAGACAGACAGACAGACAGACAGACAGACAGACAGACAGACAGACAGACAGACAGACAGACAGACAGACAGACAACTAAGTGATCCTATAAGGGTTCCGTTTTTCCTTTTGAGGTACAGAACCCTAAACTTCGGTCAAGTAGGTACACACGCAGGATTCCGTACTTAAGTAACTAGGTAACTATATTTTTAAAGTTTTCATAGCGGCCATTTGGAATTTTGAAATAGCGGCAATAGAAATACACATTCTGTGATCAACTCTTCTGTTACGTTGACGAGATTACAGCTCACTAATAGACAGACGGATGGACGGACTGGCTTAGTAATAAGATCCCGTTGTCGTTGGCATACTTACCTATCGCTCTACCACGACATTGAATACAGCTGGGACAGAATGCAATTTTTACTTAGGTCATAAAATGAACAAGTAATTTTGTACCTAGGTATTTTTGTCTACGCGACTGATATGTGCCTATAATATTGCAATATTTTAAGTTTAGTTTTTTTTTAAACTCAGATTTAGCACTAAAAGCTAGACCAAGTAATAGTTGCTGTTGTAGTTTCATCAGGTGCTAACCGAGTGAGCAAGGAGGACATCAGACATGTGCTGGGACGGGAGCAAGTCGACGGGCGTCGCGCGTCGGAGGGAGCGGCGCGGGGCCGGCGCGGTCCTCACTCCTCCGCGCCGTCCGCCGTCCTCCCGGCCGCCGCTGCAGTCCGCGCGCGGATCCGCCGCCGGCGAGTGCTGTATCTCGTGGCTTTGATCGAGTCTCGCCGCCGACCGCGACACTTTCGACACTCCAGCCGCCTTTGTTTACTCCCCACGCGCGCCCGACTAACAGCTGTTCCGCGTTCTGTTGCGAATTGTGAACGTAGCTAGTGCAGTTTTTGTGCCAGATCGGAATCAGTGCGCCCTATTGTGTTTGTGTTTACAGTGTTTGATGGAGCTCGCGGGGCCTCCCCTGCAGTAGTGCAGCAGTGCTCGCGAAGGCCCGGCCATGGCAGCCACGGCCCGCCGGGAGATCGACACCGGCGAGGAGGACATCGCCGCGATCGCCAAACAGATTTCGGATCATGCGGAAGCCATATATCAGACTTGGAAAGCGCGAGGCCTTGCACCCACAGAAATATTGTCATGCAGGCCCACGCCCGGCCTTAAGTTGGCCGAGAGCCTACGGACTAAACCTAAACCGGAACCCAAACCTGAAATAAAGCAGCGGCCAGAGCTTCGCAGAGAGCGGCCAGAGATCCGGGAACGTCCCGAGCTTCGCACGGAGCAGAGGCCCGAGCCTAGGCGAGACGTACGCCTGAGTCTCGAAAGCGAAGCAGTAGAAGTTATGTTGCCTCCAGACTTGGTACCGGAACGAAACGGGACTGGATCTGGTTCCAATATGAGACGGCCGGATAACGCAGCAATGCGACTGGAAGTCGCTCGGGAAGAAGAAAGACTTTTGCGAGCTTTGCGTACAGGCGGGGTTGTCGCAGAACGTCCTTCAGAAAGACCTGATGTAGTTCCTCCTATATCGCTCGTGGATTACGCAAAAAGTCGATATCAGGATCGGTTGGACACAGGAGCAAGGAAGCCGGCTGCTGGAGCGAGTGGAGAAAGAAGAGCGTCTTTCGGGTCACATGTCACTGAAGCCAGGTCAAAATTTGAAGCTCGAGCTCGTCGTGCTTCCAGCGCTGGGGCCATTGGGGAGACCGCCTCGGCACAGGGTACAGCGCCTGTGAGGCCGTTCCTTACGCGTGGTTCTGTGGCTGAACGTGTCCTAATGTTTGAACGATGTCCAAGTGAAGCTACGTTAGAGTTAGCCAAGAGAAAATCGCCAGCAGCTACCACATGGCGAGGACCGCATGACGTCATTAATAGAGCCCAGGTAAGTTTCGATAGTTTCAAACTCAGTGGTTTAAGCCGTAATGTTTTAAGTTTGCCAGTATTAGGAATGTGAAGTTCAAAACATTTGTACCTAACGTTGCGTGTGTGCCCCAAAGTAAATATTAATTCGACTGTTTGTTATGTCGTCATTCAGCCTCACACGGGCGAAAATTGAAATAGACTTATGGACAGAGATGTAGGTACCTACTCATGAATATACTATGTAAGTTTGCAGCATCAACATTCAACTGTCTAGCTACTCAATGACATCAGCTATAAAATAACACAAGCGCTGGACATAACAAACTCTCGTGAGTATTTGTGTTTTGATAAACAATGACTTGTCATGGTCACGGGCGTTACGAAGGAATGTTATACGTCGAAACCTAGAACAAAGATATTATATGCACATAAATTAACAGCACTACAGGCTTCCACCTTTCCAGAATCTTGACGGTGATGCTAAGCGATGTTGTAATGGTGTAAAATAAAATACGCTAGATATATTTAGTTATATGTACTTAAATTGAAGATTGTAACTCTAAAACTTTACAGACAAAATATATCTCTGCAGATCAGACTATTCAGGAAGAACAAGATCAATATCCGGATTTCGTACCACAGTTAGTCAATAGACTCGACAATTTAATAAATTATGTGACTCTTGGTATTATTATTTTCGTTTATGTACTGAGAAATAAATATGCGTGTAGCTGGTTACAAATAGCTTGTTTTAGGGCTTGGTACGCCATGTGGTTAGTAGATCGCGGTGATTCGCGGCATTTTTGACAAATTGCCAATACGCTGCCCGTTGAACCCGATGAAACTCACATCTTTTACTATATACTTAAGTCTGTGGATTAGGTTAAAAGGGAGATTCTAGAAATTAAACCGAAAGCCACACTTACCATACCATGAGGTTCCTTCGCTGGGCATCTGTTGAATTCATCAGTCAAAGAACACAAGGCGTTGCACTCGTAAAACGAGATATTTGCATTGGAGTCCCATGTAAAATTCTCTACAGTAAATAATAGTTTTCTTGTCTTGAGATTGAATGTGCATTATCATTCGTATAAACCTCAGTCATCGATATTATAACCATTGAAAAATATTGATACCCATGTGGACCGCCGCACTCTCTAGTGCTCTCCACTTTGCCCTGCATGGCAAGATACTCGATGGAATCTCATCTCATGCTGGAAGACGTGTCCGAAGAATTTTAATATGCGACTCTGCACTAACGCCGACATAGATACCTACGTTGTTTAATGCCGAGTTCTTGGAGTATAGAGACGCGTTGGTACGAAGTTCGTTCCATAAAACTCGTAGCATAAGGACGTCGCTTTGTGATAACCATTACTCTGCCAAGAGATTTATGTAGAAGAAGAATCCAAATTAAAAGCATGGATATTTTTATTACCTAATTGTCTCTAGCTTAAACACTCACAGCCGCCGCCGTCGTTATTGTTGCCAAGGGAGTAGAGACGATTCCAACTATACTACAGATCTTCCTCGATTACGAATGCCGAGATTCATCCCCAAGGGATACTCCAATTTGGCACGCTTACATTTTGCCACCTTCTAGAATCAACGTGAGCAATGCGAATTTTGAAAACATACCTAATCATCAATGTTTTAAAAGATTGTTTGCATTTCTATAAGTTGTAACAATAGCTATTGCATTTACAATTTGCTATTGTACCAAATCATGAGTAATTTTGTAATCTTTTCTGTTATTTCATAACAGTTTTAATTAAGGTCACTTCAGGACTTTTTGTTGCCCTTAAGGAGCTCTACGCTTGAGAAAAGAAATTCGAGACAATCCCTACAAAAACACGGAACGTGGAAAAGCTTTGTATTGTATTTACAAGAAATTATTTTTCAGTGATGAAGTTCAAAGTAATCCGGACGGTCATGCGAGCAATTTTTTGATTATCGTAATTAGTATAATTGGTACAATTATAGTAATTTTGTTTGGGGTTAGTGTACCATTTGAAATTCGTGGAAAATTTTATATCGCGCTACATAATCTAGGTACTTAGTCGAAATCAAAAGTTAAAAAGTCGTAGTTTAAAAAATCAAAAACACAACTGTCCTGCTATAAAGCGAACTAAAAAGTAAAAATTTAAAATGGTGCCATACAGCCGCCATATTAAATAAAAAAATATATATAACAGTGTCTCATGATGTAAGGATTCTACCCTAATGATACCCCATACATCCAAATCTGTTCAGACACTTAGAAGGTGTGGTGGAATAAAGAGTCCCACATACATACACAGCACACTCCTCACATACGTACATACACGATCCCTGAAATATCAGTACCTAACTGTTCGTTCCTTTATGGAATCATAGATCTAGGTAAGAATGAATTCTCTTCTTAAAGAAACATCGCTACAACTTTATTTAAATTAATTTCAAAATTTATGTTACGCATGTTACTATATTGGATTCGTAAGTAATTAATATTGAGAAGTTGAGTAAACATCTTGCAGCATTATGTGGTTGCGGTTTTCCGAACAATTGCTCATCACGACTCAAACGTGTTAACCAATCAATTTGGTAACCGAGACTGTACATAAACTTAAATAATTATAAAAAGCAAATAGGGAATATAATTAAAACAATAATATACTATAGTGAAAGCATTATGAAAATGAAATAAATTAACAATGTGATCGAAACGAATGAATATTAGCACGATGTATTATTAATGCTTACTTAATAACGACATAAACTTTCCTTAGTTCCTATTGAAATAGACATGATGACACAGCAATGGCCAAAATCAATAATCAATCTTAGATCTGTAATCTGTAGATAAGATACAGCAGTGTTGTTACTTGTTATTTTCTGTTTTTTATTGACAAAGATATAAATACAGATATAGATTGATTATTATTGTTAATTTTTGCCGCAAATCAGCAATACAATGCTGCTTAATTGGTAACACATAATAAGCTGTTGTGACTGAAAGTTGATTCTTATCATAAGTTAATAACATGATTAATAAAATGCTCAGTTGTAAAACACCGAAGCTCTAAATTTCAACTCAAACGATGACGATAAGTAAAGTTTTAATGATCAATTGGCAGTTATCGGGTGAATTAACGTTCAGAGTTCAGAATGTTTTGATGGCAGAGTAGAAATCGGAATTCCTAACTAAGGTCGTGCCATAGTATTCAGAGAGGAGGTACGTTGAGAGCAAAAGAATAGAATAGAATTATTTTTTCAATTAAACTTTTACAAGTACTTTTGAATCATCAAATTCATCTACCACTGATTCGGAATGCCTTTCTTACCGAGAAGAACCAGCAAAAAACTCGGCGGTTGCTCTTTTCAAAGATTTCATATACTTTCAATATTACGCCGTGTAATTGCATTAATATTACTTACAATATTATGCCGTTTAATTGCAGTTTCGTGCATTGCTGGAGCGAGTTGTAGGTCAAATCCACGCTCTTTTATCATTTACATAATCTTCGATAGGTAAATCGAATATTATGCTTATTTCAGGAGCATAGAATATGAATCAAACTTTTCCGGGCTCATAACTATAATATTATACTCGCACCTTCATATTTATTTTTAGAAGATTACGTTTCCCGGATCAATTCGCGATCATATCCTAGAAGGCATCTCGGATGGACTGCACTATTCAAAAGAAAATCATTTTGTTTGACCCAAATACGTGGAATTTGTTTTTTTCATATCAATTGGCTCTGCAATCGGCTTGCGAGATCAGTAAAAGTGGGGCGGTAAGTAACTCAATATTTGCTCTTATCAATATGCAGTACGTTACAAGTTTTATCAATACTTTTAGTAAGTATTTCGTGTAGTGCAAATCATATCAGCCGTCACTTATCGTTTATCTGAGTGCATTTTATAATAATCTCAGATATTCATCAAAACTTTAAATAACAATACTGTTCCGGTGTAGTACGTACTTCTTGGCACCAGCATTCTCGTTCCAATTGCAACAATTATCTTGTTTGTGTCAAATCTTACATAAGCGACATAGCGGGCCGGTGTTAACTAATTCGCTTCGAAATGAAAATTACGAACATTTTCAATTGATGTCGTTACAAACACGCGATGTTAAAGGAAATTGACTTGGGGCAATCAAAGACTATTACAATCGGCTACATAAGTCTGAGCTTGCTACTGCCGTCTTGGAATTTAGTCAAATTGTTAAAAGTTTCTGCTAAAGCTGATCGAATTTCTTCGGAACTTTAAGTTTTCAGTTCCGTTCAACTAATGTTTAAAGGAATGTACGGATGTATCTATAAATAAAACAATTGCGAAACCATAAATATATCACTAACCGTGTTTGTTATAAACGCTTAGTCCCACTTAAAATTTTATAAAATTCTGTACTTAAAGTTTTGTTTTGATTATAAATAGAGATCAAAGCCGAAGATTAATGAATACTAGTTCTATTGATAGTCAAAGTAAATATTCATAGGGCGTTGCCTTAGTCTCAGACTCTAAAATCTTAGCAGCGAGTCATAACTCGCCACAGATTACGAAAGCGTGCATGCCTTTAGCATGTACCTACATACAGTTTCTCTATAATCTTGTACGTTGTTAACTCTACCGTAAATATATGTTCGGAAATGTCGTAAAGGCTAAGAATAAATTTTTACTTCGCTCACTGCGCTTGACTTGTTCAGCGATGCGTCAACGCAATGATTTATGCCGTCATTCACTAAAACCTTGTACATAATCGTATTTAGTCAAGTTGGTACATATCACACATCACGTCATGGATTAAAACCTGACGGAGCATTGAGGCCACAACTTTGGTGGCCCTTTAATAATGGACTACTATTTTCCTGATAGAACCATGATGGCCTAGTAGTTAAGACTTTCGTCTCCTACCTAGGTCGGGGGTTCGGTCCGGGTCACGTCCCTCTAAGTTTTTGGAGTTTAATCACTTGCTTTAATGGTGAAGGAAAACATCGTGAGAAAACCTGCATGTTCTCCGTAATGTTCTCAAAGATGCCCTGCCCATTGCCACTTCAGCTTCGCAACCCGTTGAGCTATGTCGGTTACTCTAGTTCTCCTACGGCTCTCCTCATTTCTGTTTTGATCACGTAGCTATGCTTGGAGTTGAGCACTCCAAGCATCGCTCTCTCCATCGCCCGCTGAGTGACTCTGAGATTTACGTTAGGTATGTAGAGTTTGAGAGGACGGGAGCATCTTATTTGTCATGTAGTTACTTCCATTGCAGGGGCCATTGACACACATTTTCGAGTATAACAGTGTGTTTTACTCGTTTAGAATTACAAGTAGCGTTAAACAGGATATGATTTGATATATTCGGGTCACGAACTGAGCTACATTGTAAATCCTTGCATGGACTGCTTTATTTAAGCTTTCCTTATTGAAATGTGACACATATTAAATCACACAGACCAGGTCAATTCTACGTAAATAAGATCACTTGCAAGAATTACTTAGTGACCTTATACCTAGCTAAGTATTTTATGTAGTAGGGTTTATTGTAGTTAGACTTTCCTTAATAAAATGCAATAGGTATATAGTAGGGACCTAAAAGCGATGATTCCTTAAGAACGATTGATGATGATGATGACTTTTAAATTAGTAACGACTGTCGAAACTCGAGACTATGATTCTCGGTCTTTGCCTATTTCTGCCATTGTTACAATTTTTTTACGCAAATGGCGTCAGGATCAGGTTAATTTTACTTTTCATGCAAACACTAGATAATGCCCGTGACTTCGTCCGTGTGGATATATAAGTTGTTGAAAATCCCGCGGGAGCTCTTTAATTTTCCTGTGTAAAAAGAAGCATATTATGACTGTGTTAATAATTCAAAGTATAATCTATTCCAAACTTCAGCCAAATCATTCCAGTCATTGAGGGGTTCCACGTGAAGGAGTAACAAACATCCAAACTTTCACATTATTTTATTAGGATTAAGGTAATAGGATGGCGTTAGGAAGAGCTGTGGCTTTATAGGTAGGTACCTACTTGTTGGTAGCAACTTTTTTGGCACAAGACAAAAGAAAAAAAACATTTTGTCTTATCCGAGTCCATTTTTTTTCAATGCACAGCGGAAAGAGATTGTTCACCTCGCCGGACGTGTCTTCTAACCGTTCAGAAAAAATAGCGTTCCAAAATTAAACTCCCAACGACGGGAATGGGTTGGCTGACGCCCAGCGGCGCGGTAGACGAGTGACAACCGAGCGCATACGACAGAAGCCGACGAATAATATGAGTAACATGGTGGTGGATTTTATGTATGGGAACTAGGAATTTGGTAGGAATCGATTATTAATTGTTATAAAATAATAACTGCAATACCAATCGGTAAACCATTATCTAACATCACGCCACGATCTCGGGGGCGTACGGGCTAACCAATTCCAACAACCCATTCGTTCCAACGCCATCTCCAAGCGTCACATGAAGGACCCTTAGGAAGACGAAGTTAGCTGATGTCTAATTATTGACGCCGCGCTGTAGCGTCCAGTACCGGGCCTACGCATCATACCAGCTCAATCCGATGTTTACCGGTACCATTCTTGTTACTAATTACAATAATTCCCGTCATAGTTCGCCTCGCGTCATTCCGATATCTACTGCAATGCGGATTGAAATGCAAATAGAAACTTAATCTGCAAATTTCATTATTTCCACTATCGAATAGTAACTGGAATAAATCAATAAGTTAAATAGAATAGGAGCTGTTATATAATATTGGAAACCATAATTTTACAAGTGGTTTAAAATCGTCAAAATAATCTACCACTGATTTTATTGTACCGTCCTACCGAGAAGAACCAGCAAGAAATGTTACTTAGCTTAAAAATCTTTTGTTATCACAGATTCTAAAATCTCTTTCTTGATCTGTAGTGTGGGTAATAGTTTTAAAACTTTTAAAAGTTAACTCGATTTCAATTCTGCCTACTGTACTAAAGCTTTCGTAATTCTATAACGTAAAGTTTTTGACTACGCCGTTCCCGTTTTTTTATATGCCGTTTTCTTTGAGAAGTTTATATAAAGTTTCTTTTTAAGGCAGTTTCCTTTTTTTATTAGTTCCACAACTAACCACCATCAACTGGTCAACTTGGATTTGGGACACAAATCTAAATATAAAAAAGGAAAAGCACAGCAGATAGCTTTTATGACGTAGGCATCCGCTAAGAAAGGATTTTTGAAAATTCAACCCCTAAGGGGGTGAAATAGAGGCTTGAAGTTTGTGTAATCCACGCGGATGAAGTCGCAGGCATAAGCTAGTATTTAGGTATATAGGTAGATACAAACATTTGAATTTATATAAAAAAATCATAAGTAGGTTTGCGTCCTTTATAATTTTTTAGGCCTGAACAAATTGCCAACAGACCTTTCACCTGACCTTTGAGAATCCAAAAGGTAGAATTTTTCAATTATATTAATGTGATTTGATTTAAACAAACTCTACTTCTCGGAATTGTTGACGGCCATCTTAAATTTATATTCGCCGTCCATTCACAGAATTTAAATGGGACACACGGATAAAAGAGGTCAAGAATTCTTAAACGGAACGCAAACACGAGTGCTTTAATAACATATTAAAACATTCATTATGACTGCAGTAGCTAATGTGCCAAATTATTCTCTGAAAACCACTTCAATTGTGTATTCAATAATGCTTTTTTGTTCTAAATCTTTAAACAAAAAGCAAATTAAGTATACAAAATCTATATTGAATTAATTTAAATCTAAAACCGAGGCATTGTACTTACCCAAGATGCTGGCTGCATTGCCCCTTTAGATGGCTAAACTAATTCTTTATCCAAGGTAGGGTCTTGGGTCCCCGGTCGACTCGAAAACTATTTATTTAATAGTGTCACAACGTCCAAATAGACGCTCAAAAGTTTTTGTAAAATCTGTAGACGAGTTTTCAGCTTGATGGCCTGTTGAAAGATTACAACTAGGACGATAAATTAAATCACATTCTGTACCACAACTATTCGCTTAATTACTTATCCAGAACCGGTTCTAAACTAAACATTTTACGACTAAGTATAATCCGAGTGTCAATTACACGCATGCGTTGCTTACACGCAATGCTTTCATTCGGTCATTGTTCACTACTTCCGCCACACAGTTTCCTACTGACCGATTTGACTTCCTATGTTCCACTGTGTATAGAAAGATATGCTCCGCTAGCTATATAAGTGGACTGTGGAAAAGTAAATTGTACAAAAAATTGTTCCTATAAGTATTATTAAATTTTGTCAACATACCTATTTATAAAATTTTAGTTAGAATAGCTAATAATTTAGTTAGAACGGCGTTTGTTTTACAAAAATTCACTCGGTAGTTTCGTACCTGAAAAAATTAATTGGTGTTTAAAAATGATTTTTATTTTTTAAAACACAATGGCTGAATGTAAATTTTAAGAATTAGCTCATATGTAAAGCCCTCTCAGTATGAACCTTAGAGAATAGGTTTAAAAATACTAATAATAATTCTTGATGAGACCATAAAAAATGTTTTGGAACACAAAATTTGCAGGCACCATGACGACTATTCATACATATGATATGTGACCTTAAAATATAAAACAAAAGTCAAACTGTAGTCCTCATATTTTGCAAACGAAATTCCTATTCCAACTTAAAAAAATTAATTAAAAACTATTTAAGAATTTCTGTTAAAAAGTAAAAAACAATAAATCATCATGACTTCTTAGATACTAATAAAATACAAATGCAAACCTTACTTAATTATTCAGAACTCTAAAATGCTTGACGAACCCAAATTCAAGCAGGTTTGACCGATATATGAGCCAACTTCTCACTCCGTATTTGGGATCTCTAGAGATTTGATTCTCGACTCAATATGGTTTCAGTTTTGCAATTTAAACATTTCAAAACACGTAGTAGGTTGCACGTTTTATCATAGAAACAACTACGAAATTGTGTACACAAATAAATGATTCATGGATACCTATTTATATCTATTATCTATCCTGTAGGTATTGCCAAATGCCTCGGTCAAGTGGCTTCGATTAATTCTCAAGTCAAGCCTAAAAGCTGTAGGGATTTTCTGTCAACAAATCCTTGGTAACAGTTGGTTGAGTTGGAACGTTAGATCTGTTATCCTGTAGAGCACGTAAAGATCCTGCTGCCTGCGCCTGATCTCTCTCCAGACGCATCGGATTTTCTTCCCATCTCTATGAAAGTGAGGGAACAGAGAGTACACTGTGTTGTACCACCAAGTTTTGCGCAGACATTTGTGCACTATAGCACTCCTGAATTAGTCTTCGCTGCGATTAGTCGCCGTGGCCGAAAATCGGTGTCCTAGGACTTTTTCGGCGAAGCATTCTTCTTTTTTGAGACGTGTCTCATTATTGAAGGTCGTGACTTGTGACCCTTTTCATTTAGTACCTATGTCTAGAAAGTCTATCATTATGTGATAATGATAGACTTTCTAGACATAGGTACTAAAGCAGTGTTCTCGCATCTGTCTCGCATAACATCCTTCTGTCAACAACAATCCAATCTTCAGTAACTAACGCCATATAGGTACATAATCTTATAGCACCATGATTCGCTATCCGATTCGCTAATGGCAATCGCCACGCCACAACATAAGAGATCGGTTATCGCTTATGGTTTCCTGTAATCGCGTGGAGCATGCCAACCGGCTGTTCTAGACCTTGAGGTCAAGTCATTAATACTCAGTACATAATATTATAAATGCGCAAGTGTGCCTGTCTGTCTGTCTGCTAGCTTTTCACGGGCCATCCGTTTAATCGCAAAGTATAATATTAATAAATGTCTTGGTTTTTTGTTTTTGATGAAATGTAATAGTACAGAGATATCTTGACTTGGAAAATCGAAAAGTACCCATAAGATTTTTAAAAACCTAAATCCATGGGGACAAAGTCGCGGGTATCGTCGAGGGACTTATATAAAGAAGTAAGGGTAACTCTTGGGTTAATTTAACTATCTATACCTACTTAGTTATAGTTACTTGTATTTCAATTTCGTGTAAGAGATTGAGCTAGAGAAAGTCTTCAAGACATACCTAGGTATTTTCAAAAGTTTTGCCTTCAATTTTCCCTGCCAGGTAAAGACCTGCAATAGCAGAGTGAATAGGAACCTTCTAGGCAGGCGCGCTCCACCTTAGGCAGGCGGCGTGCACAAGGTTTGAAGCTAGGGTAGGCATTAGTTAGGTAGGCCTGTTTACTGGCAGGTCATAATAAAAAATATGCATTGAGCTATTACAACTGGGGTAAGCAGTGCATTTATGCCTCTATGACCTGCACGCCACTTTAGGCTGCATCGTCACCAAGTACCTAATTGGTGTAATTGCACTCAAGTGCATGCCTATTCAGTTAAAAAAAGTTTATTAAATGAACATGCTCTAAAAACTTTGCGGGCTGTGCGCACATCACACTTCAATTGCCAATTTTAAAAGATCATGTTGGAATTTCTAAAAAAAAAACTTCTTTGTGACACCTACACTACTGCGTTATAAAGAACCTGACAAACTGTGTGATATAAGTATAGGTATATGTATGTATCAGCAAGACAGCCAGCGCGGCAGGATGGGAAGGATTGCAATTGTAACATTTTCGCTGTGCAAATTGTGCGCTAGAGGAAACTAATTTGCCACCACAATCTACACTACAGGACTGTTGAATAGCGTTCTCTGTGTAATATGCTTGGAGATTTATAATATAGAGGTCATAAAATAAAATCCTAAGAGATGTAAGAAGCGCTTATTAAAAACCTACATCTTGTACCTGCCTATATTATCCAATTTGCTACAATAGAGCTGTGCTTGTATTACGTCTTTACACAATTCAAGAATTCGCTAATCCCGTTCATTGTGTAGGTATGCTAGATTACTTAGGGCCAGATCATACAGACGGCATGGAATAACTAGATTTACCGAGCTTTTTATATAAGCACTAAATTTCAGCTACAAGCACGTTGATATAATAAATTGATATACCCATAGGTATCAAATATGAATGAAATTGGCTCACTGAAAACAGAAAAATGGAGGAGACTCAAAACCGCGCGCTGCACCTTTATGCCAAACTAAAGGCTAGTTTGAGTTATCATCAAGAACTAGCTTATATTTTATGCCCGCGACATCGTCCGCGTGGACAACACAAATATCAAACCCCTATTTTAACTCCTTAGGGGCTGAATTTCCAAAAATCCTTTCTTAGCGGATGTTTACGTCATACTAGCTTACATGCTGCCAGCTGCGATCCCAGCCCCAGCCGTCAAATAGTTTGAACTGTGCGTCGTCAGTCAGTCACCTTTTCCTTTAATACATAGTATATTTAATGGCGCCGCGCGGATGCTCACACCACGGCTCCAGATCACTTTGCCGGTGTGCGTTGCGCCTTAGACGATAAATAATCTCAACAACTGATAATGATCTTCAACAGTATTATTTAAGAGAAAGTTTCCTCCTGTTAACTGCCTATTTGATGGCTTTATACTTTAAAGACACAGAAAGGTTCCTAATAAACATGATTAATTTTTAATTAAAAATTAAATGCATATGATTTATGTTTAAGAGAAATAAAATTATCTTTAATATATTTTATTACTAATCATAAATAATAATTACTTATGTCGAAGGTGCTTGGTATAGTCGTAATAGCAGAGTGGTTAGAAACCGTGGAACTTTTGTCGAATTTCCGGTCCCAAATCTCATACAAACTAAAAAATCGGCCAAGTGCGAATCAGACTCGCGCACTGAGGGTTCCGTACTACAATCGTATTTTATCGACATTTTGCACGATAAATCAAAAACTACTTACTAGATCTCGTTCAAACCAATTTTCGGTGGAAGTTTGCATGATAATGTACCTACATCATATATTTTTTTAGTTTTATCATTCTCTTATTAAATGATATTAGAAACCTCAATATCATTTTTGAAGACCTATCCACAGATCCCCACACGCATGGGTTATGATAAAAAAAAAATTTAAGTTTCAGTTCTAAGAGTTTTTTTTATATTTTTCTGTGAAAATCTTAATGCGGTTCACAAAATACATCTACTTACCAAGTTTCAACAGCTCTATTACAGTTTCGGAAAAAAGTGGCTGTGACATACGGACGGACAGACAGACAGACAGACAGACATGACGAATCTATAAGGGTTCCGTTTTTTGCCATTTGGCTACCGAACCCTAAAAAGTAACACAAATATTAGGTATTATACTGATATTGACTCTTCTAGAATCTAGTCACGTAGACTGACGTAATCTGCTTTTGGAACTAGAGTTGCCATCATACTATGCACCTGCGCGGTCGACATAAGAAGAATTTAGGCCTATCATCATCATCATCATGATCAACCCATCCCCGGTTCACTACTGAGCACTGGTCTCCTCTCAGAATGAGAAGGACTTGGGCCACTGTCCACCACACTGACCAAACACTGGACTTAACATACTTTGGCAACATTATAGAGAACTCTTAGGCATGCAGATTTCCTTACGATGTTTTCTTTGAACTTTAAGCAAGGATATTTAATTGCTAACTCGAAAAAGCTAGAGGTGCGTGCCCGGGATCGAACTCCTGACCCCCCGAATAGGAGGCCGCTGGCCGATGTCTTAACCACTATATTGCCACCCCTATACTTTGTACTTACTGAAGGCTATAATTGGAACGATCAGCTGTTCTGGTTCTACTAACTGATAGTTAAGATAATAGCTGGATAGAAACAGGCGTAATTTTGCCGAAGTCCATGCTATGTACAAGTAACCTAAAACTAAAACATACAAATCTGTATGTTACAATATTATGCAATATGCAGTATGCACCGCCCGCCCGTCCACTACTAAGAAGCAGGATAAGCAAGCAGTATAACCAACACACAACACCACCCAAATCTTCTAGAACACATTCAACGTACCTACGTTTTTGGCGGATTATCACAAATTAAGCTTTAGGTTCCTTTTATAGGGTGTCACCAGAACGCTGGCAAAAACGAAGACAGGTGATAGTACTGATGATTACTGATATGATACCACGAAAAAAATCCTATAATTTTGTAAAAGTTTACGATATATTATTGCAAATAAAACATCTGACTGACGCTAGAGATCAACGAACGTTGCCCAAATAGGTCACTCGGAGTCAATGCCGCGTCGTAGGCGGGGCATTGACCCGAGTTTTGCATTGCTGGTTTGAAAAATCACTAAAACTACAAAATGAGGCAAATGCTTATTGGATTGTGTTTAGGTAGTATAACATTTTTTTTAAAAGTATATAAGCCATGTTAAATGACTAATATTCCCCTTTCCTCTCCAACTAAGCGTCCAGCTTGTGCTAGGAGTAGGTACGACAATAGTGCAACGGGCGGGGTTTGAACCGTCGACCTTTCGATTTTCAGTCCACTCCTTTACCGGTTGAGCTATTGAGGCTAAGTTTTTGCTAGCGTTCTGGTTACACCTTGTATAACAAAATCTCGTGGAACATTTTTGCCAAATAGAAACAAAGAGAGGCTAATAGACGTGAAATGTTCAAATTCTCGTGTGTAGAGACTAGCCGCTAGCGTGACAAGGTGCGAATTGAGCTGCGCGGCTTATTCGCAGCGAAAGTGAAAGTGCTTTCTGTGGTTACTCTGTAAGGTACCAGCATGGGCATTGCCGATGGCGTTTCTTTCACCAACGTTTTTTGCGAACGTGGGACTAGTCTTGACTTGTCGCCTTACCATTTCGTTTACCATTATGTAGATAGTGATAATAAAATCCCAGAAGACACATTGGAGAGGTCTCTCAAAGTCAAAGTAATTTGTTCAAAAAAATAGATTCCATTGTATATATACTCTTTGACAGTCAACTGTTGAATTTGTAAGATAATTATACATAACTAGCTTATTCTAGCGACTTCGTCCGCGTGGACTACACAAATTTCAAACCCCTATTTTACCACCATAGAGGTTGAATTTTCAAAAATCCTTTCTTCTCTTAATAGCTATCTGCATGCCAAATTTCAGCCCGAGCTGTTCGTTGATAGGTCAGTCAATCAGCCAGCCAGTCAGTCAGTCAGTCAGCTTTTCCTATTATATACTTATAGATATTTTGTTTTAATTTTAAATTTATAGACTAGGGCTTGGCTGGAATCAGACCTGCAGGCAAGTGATGATGCCAGCGATGATGCAGCCTAAGATGGAACTCGAGACGACGAGTTTGGATATTCGTACCTTAGTTTTAGGTTTACGTAATTAATTATCACCATTATATGAAGCTCTGATAGCCTAGTGGTTAGGTCTTCCGCCTTCTAATCGGGGGTCGGGGGTTCGACCCCGGGCACGCACCTCTAACTTTTCGGAGTTATGTGCGTTTTAAGTAACTAAATATCACTTGCTTTAACGATGAAGGAAAATCATGGCGAGGAAACCTGCAAGCTTGAGAGTTCTCCAATGTTCTCAAAAGTGTGTAAAGTCTAAGAATCCGCACATGGCCAGCGTGGTAGACTATGGCTAAAACTCTTCTCATTCTGAGTGGAGACCCGTGCTCTGTAGTGAGCCGGCGATGGGTTGATCATGATGATGATGATGATTATATGAATATTAGTATGATACTTATACAAAGCAGCCAAGTCTTATTACTAAACCCGTCTTTCAGCAGAACGATACTGACAGTAAGGAACCAGCCGACGACGTGAAAAAAGATCGCTTCCAGTAAATGCGGTCTAATTAGCCTACGTCGAGGCGTCAAAGCTATTTATTCTCTCACCTATTTGGCAACGTAATTTGAATGCTCAGGGCAATCAATCCGCAGTCTAGTCATAGTGTGCGCAGCTCGTTTGAAGTCATTAAGTAGGCGCTAATAATGAATAAATAATGCATCGGGTTCACAGCGTGCGACACGATGTCACGACACGAACTTTATTTACAACAATATCGGATTTAAACCAAGGCTAGAATCTATTTTGTTTTGATGTATCTTTATCATCATTTTAGCCAATTATCCATATACTAATATAATAAATGCGAAAGTGTGTCTGTCTGTCTGTCTGTCTGTATGCTAGCTTTTCACAGCCCATCCGTTCAACCGATTTAATAAAATTTGGTACAGAGATAGCTTGCATGCCGGGGAAGGACATAGGCTATTTTTTATCCCGGGAAATCAAAGAGTTCCCACGGGATTTTTAGAAACCTAAATCTACGCGGACGAAGTCGCGGGGATCATCTAGTAGACTATTATATAGATGTTGCATCGGCTGCAGAGTCACAAGCACAATTCATACACGGTCGCTGCCTCTTTCTTTACCAATAACTTTCCAATACCCTGGGGGCCTACTGCTACAATGTTACGATGGCAATCACCTCTGATTGGCCGACACTCTCTCACTATTGGCTTCAACAATACCATAAAATTAGCCAATCCAATTGAATCGACCAGCAATTTATTATCTTCGGCACTAGGCACAGAACGCCTTGCTTTCCGTATTTGCTCACATTTCAGATATATTTTCACAATAAGCAAAGAATAATCATTATTGAAATACTGGATTTAGATATGAGAATATTGGGAAAGACATGATGATAAAAGTCGCATACGGGAGGTTCGCAATAAAGTTAAAGTAACTTAACAATATTTTGAAAGCGTTTTTGGAAATAATCATTTGGTTTTTAAATATCGTGTCGGATACAGTGGTTTGGAGGGGTAAGATGAAACTGCGGTGTTTCACTATGCAAGTTATAGGGCGCTGTGGGAAAATTAATTACGCAATTAATACGAGAATAGTATTCGATGTTTACTTTTTAGGGTTCCGTACCTCAAAAGGAAAAACGGAACCCTTATAGGGTCCTTCTGTCAAAAAACCTATCGGGTACTTCCCGTTGACCTAGAATCATGAAATTTGGTAGATAGGCAGGTCTTATAGCACACTTAAGGGGAAAAATCCGAAAGCCATGAATTTTTGGTTACATCACCAAAAAAAAATGTGTTCGTGAACAAATAATTAGTAGGTATTTTCATCTTTCAAAGTAAGATAACTATACGAAGTGGAGTATCTGAAAGGGCTTTACCTAGACATTCTAAAACATATTTTTTATGCATTATAGTTTTTGATGTATAGTGCAAAATGTTGAAAAAATACGACTGCAGTGCGGAACCCTCGGTGCGCGAGTCTGATTCGCACTTGGCCGGTTTTTACAATGTTTAATTATTATGTATTATGATTTTCCGAACAGTAAACTTGGGGCATTAATGAAATTTACGACCTAAGTGACCGACAGGTTATAAATAATCATTAAATACTTTAATTCAGGCGCAATTAAGTTTGAATCTTTAAAATGTAGATACCTAATAAATCACTTACCAATACGTACCTACCTATTGTACGCATTGTTTTTGCGCAACACACTTTCATCAATTGCAAATCTTCTGTGCCAACCAGTTGTTAACGTTTATGATAAGTGTCTTTGAGTTACATATAAATCTCTTTTTTATGTAAATATTTATTTATGTATGTTGTTGGTTAGTCAAATAAAGTAAAATAAAATTAGTAAACAATCGTATAATCCATATCCATACTAAATTATTACGAAAGGTGTCTGTATATTTGTCTTAAGTCTCTCTGTCTGTCTGTTTGTTACCTTTCGATCGAATCGAAACGATCTTTACAGTTACAGACATTTCAAAGCTTGCTTTCTGGAAACTGGCGTAGAATACTTTTTAGGTACCTACTGCAGTATGGAACTCTCAGTGCGCGAGTCTGATTCGCACTTGGCCGGTTTTGCAGTTGCGGTTCACAGAATACATCTGCTTACCAAGTTTAAACAGTATAGTTCTTATAGTTTCGGAAAAAAGTGGCTGTGACATACGGACGGACAGACAGACAGACAGACATGACGAATCTATATGGGTGCCGTTTTTTGCCATTTGGCTACGGAACCCTAGAGAGGTCGTGAAAACGTTTTTATAGTCGGTAGCTGGAGTGTGGGACGCATCTACGAATATAATTGATTTCGTAAATCAGGGCTTTAACATGGCATTTCGCTCTCAAATTACGCTGAATTGTTTGTCCAGCAGGGGATTAATATAGGTAACTCGTATCATAATTGTTGAAACGAATTAACTTTTCAACAGTTCGACTACTCTGATTGTTGTTTTTAACATGCACATAATATGTTTTAGTGCATTGTTTATACTTAGCTTTGTGCTATTAGTCTACTAGTAAGTAGGTACGTACACCTTATAATATTTCCTACAAAAGCTTGAAAAAGGCGTTGAAAAATAACTTACACATGCGATAAAGGTAAACCTTAAATTTTTTTTAGGATTCAACTAAATTACCAGAACAGATATAAATTGATGTAATAATTATGTACCTACCTACCAAAGTAACTGAGATTGTAAATAAAAAAAAAACGTATGCTAATTTTTCTTAAAGCATAGCTAGGTACAATTTAGTTAGTTTAGTAGTGCGGGCGAGCGCAGGTGCCGTCCGGGTGTGTGGGACGTCCTCCCGCCTCATACCCCGATTGCCATGTCAACATGTCGCGGACGTTAACTAGGTATGCGAAAGAGGTCCATTTACTTACCACAATCTCAGACAACGTTTAGCAAAAATTAGTTTCTACAACCCTATTTTTTACTACAACCCTAGTGTTAATGCATCATTAAGTTTGACTTGTGCTCAGTGAAGCACACACAATTTAATTTATCGCGTGATCTTGCTACAGAAAATTGTAAGGCTTCTGCAATGAAGGCATGTGTGGGCTAGCTATAGTTCTGTTCCATTTATAGATTGGATTGCAAATATGCCCGTCCTCGTATCAGAAGGTTATATTGTAATGTAAATTACTATGGACATATTTGAAGTAGGTAAAGTCGTTTGCAATATGGGCATTAAATAAAGCATATTGGAACCTACGTGACGTTATAGTAGGTAACTGCATGTGACGTCTTAAGAAATATTGTTTGGTCCTGCTCATTGAATTTGCTTTAGAATTATTTATTAGACTATTTTTATAAATATGACTGAGCAGTTGCGAATAATAATAATTATTATCTAGATACGCACCTACGTACCTACACTCTACTTTCAAAGCATTTCATAATAATACCTATTTAATTTAGTTATCATGAGGTTTGGAAATACATTTTAATTTATAGCGAAAACAAAAAGTTATTGTCAAATTAGGTGCCTACATATTGTATTAATAAATAATAATATTACTCGTACTTGCACCTGTCTCAATTATAAAAATTAATATCAGCCTATAAATCATATTGTATTATCAACTCTTTTCTTTAGAATCCTTTATTTATTTACACGAGATTATTTATTAAATATGAAAGTAAAATAAAAATACAGAAAGTACTTAGTAACTACTTAATATATTGTAATAATCATCCACTAAATAGATAGTTCACTCAAATATAGATTTGCATTTAGTTCTGTGTAAATTATTTTTCTAATACGAGCACTTTCTTAAACTTATTTTGGAGAGAACAAAATTATTTCGTTACTTACGACGGCTTTCCGACTCTTAAGAGTCCTTAGCTGCATCATCAGTCATCACCTACTGTCTGGTGTGATTGCAGTCAAACACAAGCCTATATTTATATTTTTTTAAAGTACATATTAGCTTCCACAACCAAGATTACGCCAGTCTTCTCGTCGATCAAATTTAAACTCGGAAGCTTTGCTGTTGAAAAAATGGAAAATAGGGCAGACAGAAATGCATATTGGTAAAGACCGGATGGACGATGACTTATCGATTGTCCTAAATATCGCTTACCTATAAGATAAAGAACGTATCAAAAATTAGGCAGCAGATTGGCTGCTAAATATATTCATAACGTTCCCAAATGAAAACGAAAACTTTGTACCGATTACTTCGAAGTGCAATTTCAAAAATCTTTGTGACTCCGCTCTTATGAAAGGCTAGACTAGAAAAGTTCTGAACCGTGAAATCTTTTAGTATTTGTTATTTAACGCTAAGTTACGTATTCACGTTACGAAAATCTTTTATCTACGTATCTTTATTATGCTGGTATATCACTTATTTTTAACTTAGCTGAAACTGATGTTTGATGCCCTTGTAAGTAGTTAAGTAAACAATAAGTAAATATATTGGGACAAGGCAAAAGACTTGACTAATCAAAAATATGGTGAAATAAAATTTGATTGCATATTCTACGTGAATTTTTAATTAATTAATTAACTACGGTAATACGTACGTGGAAAATTCTTCACAGCTGTTATGAAACCTCACTACTTTTGATGCAGCAATATAAATATATGTTTTGTTTTGATGAAATAGCTGATAATCTTTACACACACCTTATTTATTTTTTCAAGTAAAAACAATAATTCAATTCTTCTATAATAATATGTCAATAAGTTCCTTGCCACGATATTAATTTGTCAAAAATTGTATGGGCAAATATAACAGCGTTGTTAAGTAACTTATTGGCATAACTATATGTATATATACAGATAACTCTAGATTGATTATAAGTATTATATTAATTTCGGCGATAAGATGGAAGTGGACTAATTTGTTTTTACGATGAAGGAAAACATCGTGAGAGAACCAACATGCCCGAGCGCTCTCTATAATGTTCTCACTTCTCACCAAAGGTACGTATGCCAATTCGCACTGGGCCAGTAGCGTGGTGGACCACCAACCAAACCCCGTCTCTTATTCTGCGAGGAAACCCGTGCTCAGTGGTGAGCCGGCAATGGGTTGATAATGATGTTAAAAGTTATATATTTTATCCTGAATTAAGTAACTCTACCTGTTTTATGAGCGAATAGTCATTCACGTAACATATCTCACGCGATCTATATATATATATATATATATATATATATATAGGCACATTTCTTATAAAACAACGCAGACTGCGGAGACAAAGAACAATAAAACACAAGTATCACACTACACTACACTTACAACTAGAGTAACCAAGAGTGCAATTTTTTGCGGACTATCTGAAGTGAATTGAAAAAAAAATCGGCTTAATAAATCAAACAAAAAAATAAAATTAGAATAAAAAGATAGTAGATATAAATATCAACAAAATGGATTTTATTATTCGTCATCGATGGTTCAATCCTTGTGCTTATTATTGTGTATGCTGTGAAAAGAAAAATAATGCAATATCTACCTACATTTTGGCAGTTTGCTGCTTAATATTTTTGTTTTATTTAGATACAAGTTAGCCCTTGACTGCAATCTCACCTGGTGGTAAGTGATGATGCAGTCTAATGCAGTTTTTATTAAACCCATACCGACCCCTTTACTTTCTACACGGCATCGTACCGGAACGCTAAATCGCTTAGGCTGGTAACTAGCCACGGCCGAAGGCTCCTACCAGACCAAAATATAATTAAATATGACATTACGATTGTTGCTCGGTAAAGATGCCATAATCAATACTTATCTCGATTTTTGCGTCTCTATCTGCGAGACAAGGGTCTTTGGTAGGGCCTTCCACACTCCACATGCCACGCTCTTAGCCCTCCTTAATCTAGCGGCTCCCGGTGGCTCGGACCCCGGGGACGGGGACGTTTATCAGCGATGTGCTTTCCTTGAAAAGGAAATTCTAGGAATTGTATTTCTTTAGGGAATGGTAACCCTACATTACACCTCGCGCGTTCATTCACATGCTTAAATACTTTCCTTAAGTGTACGAGCGTGAGATTTCTGCCGTTTTGGTCAAAGAGTAGTTATGGCTCAAAGGTTAACACCTGGGAATAGTTAGCGTAGCTTGTGAATAGGTAAAAGTTTTTACCATTACGCGACTTATCTAACCACTACCTGTAAGTCAAGTCTTCTGGACTCATCCACTGAAAAAACTTGCCAGGTTTAAAGCGCCTGGTCAGATGTTTCAACAAGAAGGCCTCTGAAGGGCTGGCCCTTGGTAGGAAAAACCTATGTATTTTAGTGCGAGCTTTGACGGGTTTACTATGAACTAAATACTTAGATAGGTACAAGTACAACCTTAAGCGCCAGGACACAGATATCCGCAGACTCCAGAAGTGCGTGCGCTTCGATGCATATTATCTGCTGCTGCCCCGCTCTCATGCATAAACGTAGCGTCCATTTAGAGAAACAACGCTAATAAAGCTACTCTAAATTCCAGTCAGCATAGTGTTGCTGCTGTACCTGCCACCTGTTGGTTACCATAAAACGATCGGTCCAATAAATTCGGAGCAAATTGGCTGTGACAGACGGACAGTCAGACAGACTTGACACACGAGTGATTCTATAAGAGTTACTTTTTTTTAAGACTTACGGAACCCTAAAAACCTCGGGCGATGGGTTTGTGCCCAAAGAGTAAACTCTCATAGTTAAGTAAGTAGGTTTAGGTCTTAGTTTATTTTCATGTGGGGATTAGGGTTTTTGCAATAAAACCTAAAGCTAGCCTTATCTAATTACAATACAAATCATGCCCACGTGGAATAGTGCCAAGAATACTGGCTGCATTTGCGCGCTGGACAGCCAGGCTGATCCGTTGCGCAAAAACAGCCCTTCTGTCACCAGATTAATCGCGGTGAATTGTCTCGTAAAAATGTTTGAGCACAAAGACTCCATGGCCCCAGGGTCTCCATGGCAAACGGAACACAAATGTAACTCTCGATAAGAGAGGCATACCTGCGCCGCTTGCTGTTTTCAGCTGTTTTTGCTGCGGCTCCCGGTCTTGATGCTCTCCCCTGATATTTTTGAATTCTTCGATCCATGCATTGTAGACACCGACCACTGTAGATTACGTTTTTGGTACAATGCATCGATATAAATGACAAGATAGGCCCAAGCGAACAAAATTTTTCACGGTTTTGGAACCAAATAAATCAGCGCCACCTCTTAGATACTAATGAACGACCCGTTTAAAATCCAGACGTCACTGAGGTTGCATTGGTGCTGATAGCACCACTGAGTCGGAACCATTTGTTTGTTCAATGGCCCTGTCTATACGAAGTAATATATAAGTCAATAGTACAATGGGGCCGATTCTCTAGTACACAATCTCTAAACTAAACTAAATTAACAGGTCTAAATCTAGTGCTTTCCTTTTCCGCAAGCAACATTATGAAAGGGATAGCAATAGATTTAGACGTGATATTTTAGTTTAGTTTAGAGATTGTGTACAAAGGAATTAGCCACAATGTCATCTATTATGTACCTACCATAATATATCAACAACCAAAAGGGCACATGCTTACGTCATCCCTAACTTTAATTAATGATTTAAGTTCGGCCCTGAAACTGAACAAGAACCAATGCAGAGGGCAAACAAACGTTAACCTCTCACGTGCAAACAAAACACTTAATTATTAGAGCTATAAAACAAGTCCTTATGTATATTTAATACGGCCCATGGTCAACGGCTGGGGAAAACTTGTTACCCTTTGTGTTACTACCCACAAAGTTTTGCCAATAATGACGTGGATGAAGACGTCTACAGAATATTAAAGATCTGTACTTATTTGTAATATGAATGAAACCTTAAGATCTGTACGCACCTGAGCTGCGCTGCGCGTCACTGCAGGGCGCGGCACAGAGCGTCAAAATATTATTTCTATCATTTTGTATGGCGCATATCGCACTAGAGCGGCGCTGCACGGCCGGCGCTTCACCGCGCGTTGCCGCGCGTCGCGCTTGGGAGAATATTTTGAAGCGCAGCGCAGTAACGCTCTGTGCAGCGACGCTAGTGCGATATATCCAGCGGCGCGTCACGTCGCTTTAGAATGCGTATGGCGCTCGGATATGATACACGCGCATCGAGTTAAGTATATAATGTACAGGCGTGATAGACCTCAAAATAAATAACGTAGTTTTAATTTTTGGCACATGACGGGCTCTTAGAAGTATATCCTCAAAATTCCCTACCCCTAGGATGTCGGCTTCCACCCTTTCCCTCTTCACTGTCGCTCATCCTGCGACGTTGTTGCTCATACGCGAACGGGTATAGAAGTGACGCGCAAGTGACGCGAGCTGCCGCGTACTGCAGTTGTAGTGCGGTAGGTCCCGTGAGCGGCCTGAAGTGACGCGCCCTGCAGTCGGACTGCAGCGACGCGCAGCGCAGCTCAGGTGCGTACAGATCTTAAAGCTATGCTACGCTGGTCGTCCGCGTAGATTTGTTTACGAATTTCTTACACACGAAGTCGTGTTGCTACTTTATATGCTAGTATACTAGACACGATGCAAGTTAGAATTATTGTCATCCATATTCATGAGCTAGGTTGTTAAAAGTAATAAATTTTCCGAAGAGATTGATTTAATGCAACCCTTTTTAACCCTTTTAACATCGCGTCTTTCTCTACCCAAAGTTAATAAATCCAAGTAATACGGATTTATTCCTTTTAATACAATATATCACCATCGCTCGTGGTTTGCCCCTTGTCTATATATAAAATTCCTGCCATAACCTGGAAGGGGTATGGCAGTTTTTATTAAACCCATGCCCTTTTGGTTTCTCCCACCAGACAAATTCTAATTTCTAACACGTCCGTCTAGTAGCTAGCATAGTAGCTCTGCAAGGACTTGAGAGAAAACATTCTTCTTGCCTCTCGACTAGTCAGTCGAGATGCAAGAAGAATGTTTTAGATATGTAATACTACAAAATTATGCTAAGTAACCACAATTAGTAACAACTGTAATAATAATATAATAATATTAATAGGGAGATATGTTATTAGAAATAGGATAATATTAGGAATAATGAGAAATTAACGCTTTTGCTTACGCACTTCAAGGTAAGTAAATACGATAACAATGTTTTGTTTTGACTTACCTACGCTGAAATCAATCCTATTCTGCTATTTAGCACCGGAGTATCTAGCGTGGGTGTAAAATAATTCCATACTCTGAGATTTGGAAGCTACATACTAGGTATATTGTTGCTTTCTTGTCCTCATCTTAGTAGACTATAAACTTTTGGTAATAAAAGATACTTACCACCCAGAGTCTAAACGCGTTGGATAGTACATTTTT
Source organism: Maniola hyperantus (assembly GCF_902806685.2). Lineage (NCBI taxonomy): Eukaryota > Metazoa > Arthropoda > Insecta > Lepidoptera > Nymphalidae > Maniola > Maniola hyperantus. The sequence goes on from NC_048539.1 coordinate 5,093,233, forward strand.
TTATAGCAAAGTGCCTCTAGTCTCTAGTCTAGTCTCTAGTGGATTGGCAGATCTAAATCTTTTTGGTTAGGACGGTCCCGGGGGTTCTTCCTAATATACCCGAGTTCCTAGGCACGCGATTTGGTTATGAGATTTTACCAACCAAAACTCTGTAGTCACTGGCCCCTTTTTTTGATAACGGGGATAAATGTTAAGATATCCGATTTTTCCTTGAAAAAAATATACCCTTGGCTCCTATCGCATCTCTTGGGTAGTACAGAAACTACGTTACTTGGTATGCTCTACGACTTCATATAAATAAATAAAAGGAAAGGCTGACAGACTGACTGACCGGGCTGAGGCATATAGATAGCTATTATGACGTAGAGATCCGCTAAGAAAGGATTTTGTAAATTCAACCTCTAAGAGGTTTGAAATTTGTGTAGTCTACGCAAACGAAGCTACTTCTCTATAATCTTCATAAAAGTTTCCTGTAATTTAGTTTAAACTTTTGATACAGGACTGTTGAACTGAATGGCAGTGTAAATGTATAGATCCAAGATGGGAAATGAATCTTTATATACCTAGTACTTAAGTTGTTGCAAAAGACGACATTAATAAAGTGTCTAGAAGGCGGAGTGTTTGCGTCGAGGCGACTAGAATGCGGTAAGCTGACGGCCAGTTTAAGGGCTCTGTAATTAACAAGCGGAGCGGCGCAACTCAATGGGGCTAGATAATATTATTAAACGTTGACGAGGGAATAAGGAAATGTTAAGTGTAGCGGCCGAAATGTAGGGCACAGTTATACTAAACTTACGCTGTGTTTATTGGTAAGAGTAAAAAGTTTATTGGCATGTTGCTTTAGAATTTAATTGGGGTTGGAGTCGCTTGGACTCTTCTTGGTTTGGTGGAAGGATTTTTACTTCCACCAAAAATCTCACGTACCTACCAAAATGAGTGGGTAGCTATTTACTTAATAGGTAAATAATGAAATGTAAACGAGACATAGCTTATGAACTGATTGGATTTATCACAGCATTGTGCGTTGCAGAAAAAACTCTGACCTTGTCCGCACAGTGGTCATTTCGCTTCTTGCACAGCAAGTAGGTGGTAACAAAGTTGTTACCACCATCCACCACCATCTAGCTGCACAAAGTCTCAGGGCAATAATTAATAGTAGCAGTTCTGCTGATAGGTACCAAATAGTACTTACCTATCAACAGAACTGTGCCAAATAATTTTAAATAGGTACATATCAAAAATTGCGTAACCGGCAGGAATTGAACCTGCATCTTCTGGGTTCGCGCCCGATGCCTCGATGATGAGGTTCGATTCCTGCCGGTTACGCAATTTTTGATATGTACCTATTTAAAATTATTTAGTAATTTCCTTGAAGTGTAGGTAAAACACTAAAAAATTATAAAAAATATAGAACTGTGCCAATTTGAGCTGATCCTTGAGTTTCCCAACTGGACATATAAATAGAGTAATTGTTTGGATTTAGTGGAGGATGACATGCTGTGAAAAGTTTTATAGCGCCAGAAAGAACTAATAATGGAATCCGCTATATTTGTGACGTACAGTGGTGCATTGTGCAAGCAACCTCGCACCCACTCCACTCCCGCATATTGCAAAATCAGACGCCGATCTATGGAGATGGGCAAACAAATAGCGTAGGAACAATTGATGGGAAAGATTACATGATCTATGGGTGCTATTAAAATAACAAAGGTTGAGAAGTCCTTTATGAGCATTACATAGAACATTCTCATTTAAAAGTGTGGCATAACTTTATTTTCAACATTTGTTAATACTTTTGAAAATGTAGGTACCTATTTGTGTGCTGATTCTTCCAACGGGGCTATAACGTTTTCTAAGTCCTGGGCATCTTCACAGTTTTCCACATGGGGAGAGTTTGAGTCCAATTCTCTCCAATTTACCTTCCCATCCTTCTTATGTAATCTTCTACACATTTCATGCAACGTTTCTCGGCCTGCCTTCTGGCTTCTTCTACTAGCTGCTAGGATGTTCTCCTGCATTCGATCCATGTGATCTGCCCTGCCCAGTATATTGCATTAAATAACTACCTACTCTATTTCTCATTTTCAATTGAGGGAACCCTTTATTTAGGCTGCTTGTCGGATGTTTTAATTTTAGAAGTTTATTCAGGTGCAAGTATTTTTCGTGATTTGTTACTTTCTTACTTCGTAAAGCATGTTTAAGGTTGTATTTGCCTTAATACTGTGACCAAATAACCGAGACGCGATTTACAGAGTCCAAAAACCCCACGGCCTTCAGAAAACACCTTGAGAAATGACATTGTATTTAAAGTATTCTTTCTATACTAATTTAAAAATAACTTCTGCTTTTAACTATAGGTACTTAAATAACTTTTTATAAACGAATTTAATTTAAGTTATCTAAAACGTAAGAAGCTAAAAGCTTTATTTACAGAGCTTTATTATTATTTTTAGAAGGTTTACTTTAAATACTAATGAAATACGAGTAGGGAGATAAATAGCTGACGCCCAAACATGCCCTTCGATCAGAAAACACCCACACTATGAACGTAATTATATAAAATTGCGTAAAATATTGAGAAACAGCAAAAATAGACGTATACGCCTTAAATGAGCCATAAATAAGGAAAATGCTAATAAATAATGATATTATGTCCATTTAGTTAGATTGATGGACGTTTACTTATGCATTGACGACTGACGTACACATTTTGCATCCACAATCAGTTCGAGACCGTTTATTGTGTTGTAGAAAACAGAGATGTTGTTTGTTTAAGTTTGTTCGACTATGGACTCGTATTTTATTTAAAAACTAGCTTATGCCCGTGACTTCGTCCGCGTGAACTACACAAATTTCAAACCCTTATTTCACCCCCTTTGAATTTTCAAAAATCCCTTCTTAGCGGATGCCACGTCATAATAGCTATCTGCATGCCAAAGGAGATCGCCCGTGAACGGGCCCTCTTTTGTGGCGTTTTTGGCCCGATCCGTTCAGTATGGTCCAGTAGTTTGAGTTGTGCGTTGATAGATCAGTCAGTCAGTCAGTCCTTTTTCTTTAATATATTTAGATCCACGATTCTAACGATGTAAACAAACTTTTTCTCTTGTTTTTTTTTGTAATTCACTTACATATTAATCTACATGTAATTCTACACATTCACGCTTACGGCTTGCATTTAAAAAATTCAGAATTGAAATTAGTAGTAGGTACTTTTAACTGAAATAGTATAAAAAATTACTACCCTCCAGATAAAAAAAAACCCGGCCAAGTGCGAGTCAGGCTCGCGCACCGAGGGTTCCGTAGTACATTCGTATTTTTTCGACATTTTGCACGGTAATTATGATGATGATGATACAATATGATACAACTATAATGCATAAAAATAAATAAAAATCTGTTTTAGAATCCACAGCCCTTTTATATGATACTCCACTTGATATAGTTATCTTACTTTGATAATTTAAAATACTAATTATTAGTTCATGACCACAATTAATTTTTTTTGTGTGAAGTAACCACATATTCACGGTTTTCAGATTTTTCCTTTTCTTACTTTCCTTTCAGTTCTCAAGTATTGTGATAATACCAATAACTCCAATTTTTTCGTCAATCTGTCGGTTCTTTGAGTGATGCAACGCAACAAATGTCATGGCGTGTTGTGAAACGATTTATCTCTTTGTTAATATAACTTTTCGTTTGCGTACCTTGATCTAGTTTGGAAAGACAAAATTCTGTACACGTAGATAAATCGGCGTTAGCTAACACTTGGAGAGATTTATTATCTTGAGATACTGCTGCAACTATCCAATGTGTCTCTTCGCATAAATTATAGTTGTAGACGATGTGGCGAAACTTATCGGGCTAGCATTTTAGCATAATTTAGGCGTCAATCCCGAGTACAATGTTCTGCCAAGTAGTATAAATTGTTTGGCGTCACTTAAACCTAAACGGGTAGATTTAGTTTAATATCTGAGGTGTTGTTACATTCGTCTTGTTTGGGTCGGTGACGTTACAAAAAAAACAACGTAGACACGTACACGCGTAAAATTTAGAATAGGTTAACTTTTATAGTATACGTATCCCTGAGTAAATCTAAGACTATCTCTGAAAGTAACTCCCATAACAATAGACATTACCATTTTATATCAACGACATCAAGTTTAGTGCTCAATAAACCACCAGGTACGATAAAAGTTTAGTGCGAAGACAGTCTACTTAAAGGTAATGAAAGGATGGTATCAAGAGATTAATAGAGTCCTCACAGATTACAGTTTCTCGGAGTCTTCCTGAACAAAATTCGAAGTCTTCACCATATTATAAAGTTTAATAGATAGGTTTTACAATAAAACTTAAAACTAGCCTTATCTAATTACTATATAAATCATGACCGCGTGGAATGGTGCCAAGAATACTGGCTGCATTTCCGCGCTGGACAGCCAGGCTGATCCGTTGCGCAAAAAATGAGCCAGCCCTTCTGTCACCAGATGAGGCTATTAATCGCGGTGAAATGTCTCGTAAAAAATTTTTAGCACTAAGACTCCATGGCCCCAGGGTCTCCACGGCAAACGGCACAAAAATGTAACTCTCTATAAGAGAGGCATACTTGCGCCGCTTGCCGTTTTCAGCTGTTTCTGCTGCGGCTCCCGGTCTTGATGCTGTCTTCCTGATATGACACGGGGCCAATGTGTCAACGCAAGTTGCGTCCCACACTAGTGCCCGTCCCCATTCCCAGGGAACCAGCGTCAATCCATCAGGTCTCTTGCCATCATCCCGACTAATCCCTGCCGGCTCAAGAATATTTATGGTGGCAAGAGCTCTTTTAATTGTATCGTTAAGAGTTATAAAGTGTAATATTTTTGTAGTTAAATGAGCTTCTTTATTTTAAAGTATCCCTATTCATATTCTTACTCTATCTGCGAGTCTGCCTTTGCTTCGTATAAGTAAAAAATCAGTAACCCTTAGAAGATCTGCACTTTAATTAACGTAAATTATAATATTTTGGATGAGTACCTATTGTTTCACGAAACAGTCGCACGAAATTTGGTATTTTTTGCTAGCTTTATTATTTTCGTTCCACGATTGCCAAGTTAAAATGATTTTAAAGTATGATGATGATGGATGTGACGTCTATGATGTACTTAGTATAAAAAAGACCAAACACGTTTGGTATATTCTCTACTCGTCATACTGAATTGGCAGTTTTCCTAACCACATCTGTTTGCTCTTAGATACTGTTAGTGTTATGTATAAATAGGTTAGAGATCCGATACTTGTCCTACCTCGTTACCTCAGCAGTTCTTTTTTGCTGAATTTGGTGAAGCAGCAAATTTTTGTTAAAAATCCCGGCTTAGTTCGTTAGTACGCTTAACGACCTATCGTCGCATAATTAACTTACAATAATTACAAGTCGTTATTGTCTACGTATGTATTATATTATTTTTATAATAGTTTTGACTTTTATAACCCAAAAAATTATAAAAATGATATGTAGGTCTTTTATATAATATCACAATCACTATCCATATTATAATTAATGTGGAAATGAGTTAGTTTATTGGTTGGTCCTTCAATCACGCTCAACGGAGTAACGGGTTGATGTAAATTTTGCATGGACATAGTTATCTGGAGAGTGAAAGGCCTTGGCATAGGCTATGTTTTTGGTTTAATCCCGGAAAATTAAAGATTATCCACGGAATTTTTAGAAACATAAATTCGCGCGGACGTCAGCTAGTGTATAATATTTTTGGTTGATTAAATGGATATGTACTCATTTAATCAGAAATATCCTGTGCATTTAGATTGCACTGTCCTTTATTTCAGCTAGGAGTTACGACCCTCAGAAAAATACAATGGTGGTACACAGTCACAAGGCTTTACGCTTTCATGAAAATGGTGTCAGTTATCATAAAATAGGCTCTGATAAATGATATTATGTATTTTTATTGCGAGCGTTAATATTTTATATCTGCTTTATCGTTCAATATAACGCTATAGAAGATAAAACCTGTATTATGTGGTATTCTACTTATGGGTAATGAAAAAGCTGTTAGCTGTTTGGAACTACCAGACCTAGTAGATTATTTCAGTGGCGTGAGTGGAGTGACTAACACTAGTCTTGGCATAAAAAGTTTGAATGACATAATAAATGATTGCACCTCCATGCACCTATACCTCCATGTGTATACTCTATATCCCTTCATTAGGAACGTATAAAGAAAATAATACAAAAGGGAGCAAGCAACGATGCCCCATGGGCCCTGTCTGATCTCACAAAAGGGCGATTTGAGAAAACCTACAAAATCCGAAGGGACAACATTTTTACCAATAGTTGACGACTGACGACCTGTCTGGTACAGACTGTAAGAAAATAAAACAAGGTTGCTTATTTGTTCGTACAAATTAAATTTCGGGTTTAATTTCCGGCTAACCCGATTTGGAAGGATGATATTTCTATAATTCAATCATTCAGAGCTTGGCATTCTTTTGGCAGGGGTTTTCCTTGGTCTGATATATTTTATTTTACGCTACGGCTAATATTATCTATACTCTACCTATACTTTTTTATATATAAAAGGAAAAGCTGGCTAGGCGACTGATCTATCAACGCACAGTTCAAACTACTGAACGGATCGGGCTGAAATTTGGCATGTTTTTTGGCTATTATCACGCAGACATCCGTTAAGAAAGGATTTTTGAAAATACAACACCTAAGGGGGTAAAATAGGGGTTTGAGATTTCTGTAGTCCACGCGGACGAAGTCGCAGGAATAAGCTAGTAAAATATATACCTAATTGCTTTTTTCCAGTGCCTGTTTCAGAGGAGTTTATATGCAGCGCGCTCCAAACAATTGTAATTCGGTTCTCATTTAAATACTAACCAGTTAAACTTAACGAAATGGTCTAGGTACATTCTATATCTGTGGTTTTCCAGATTTTTGTAAAAATGTGAAGTTTTATAGTTACACGGACTCAAACATTAATACAAATCTTCACATAATACCTGATGAATCTGATGAGAATATCAGCTATCCAAATGAAACCCGGACTGCGTTTGTATTGAAAGCGCTGGGAGTGTACTTGGCAAACTTCTCCTAACACATAATACATATTATATAGGTACACATAACACCATTTCACGTGTATTTTGTTGCAATAAATAAATGAATTATGAATTATGGCTCAGTACAAATTTACTTTTTCTTTTTCAGGTAAGCGCATCTAGAATCTTCCTAACCAACCCAACGTTCGTTAGAATCCAACGTTATTACTAAAAATCAGGTAAGATTGATTATTTAATTATATTTTATAATTATAGGTATATTTTATTGTTATATTAGAAGCATCATTTTGTATGTGAGTGGCCATGTGGTTGATACTGCTTTTAAGTGCTGATAAACATTATCTAGCTTATTACGTAGCCATACCGCCTGATAAAGTAGATGTAAAAATATTATCATTAAACAAAAAGTAACTAATTAAGTAGTATTATTAAATGTTAAGTTATACATATAACATGTACAGTATAAAATATATTTATAGACTTAAATTCGAAGATAAAATATAAATTATACCTTGTGTAATTGTCTAACCTAATTAGTTGTGACTACCTATTCAAGGTAAACAGATTTGGCACAAAAATTTTAATTCTGGAAGACAAAGCGGTGGAATCATTATATTGTTGGCAAGGGACAGTCATTTTGTATTATATTATAGTACTGATGCATTACCCATATCATAACATATGCAAAAATGTGTTTGTTTGTTGGTTTGCCCTTCAATCACGCCACAACGGATCGGCGTGTTTTTTGCATTGCCATATGGATAAAGACATAAGCTACTTTTTTATCTAAAAATCAAAGAGTCCTCGCGGGATTTTGAAAACCTAAATCCACCCGGACGAAGTCGTGGGCATCAGCTTGTAAGATAATATTATGTGAAACTAGACAGTATTTTTTTTGAAATATGCATCGTGTTTAAAACTCAAGAGGAATTTTTTTTTAGTCAAGCATGGAACTACATTACCAAATGATTCTAACCACAGAATTTAATTTTGAAATAGTGAATGTGTAATAGTCCGTTGATCTAACGAAGATTTATATCGTACGAAGGTTGAACGTCGAAATTGGTCGTAATAGGGTGATTGGACGAAATGGGGCACTATTGTGTTCGCAATGGTTCCCAGTATATTTAAGTCATCGAGTTTCTATGTCTGAGTGGTCGTTCCCGCTGGATTACTTACGTCGTTTTTGTAGGAATCTGGGATTGAAATATAGCACGATAAAATATAAGAACGCTATTAGCGAGAAGCTCTATCGAATTGAGGACAGATAAACTTTTTATTTTCTTTAAGTAGATAGTAGGTAGTTACTTACTTACGTCTATAAGGGTTATATTTTTGTGATACCTAATATAAATAAGGCATTCTAAATTCTCCTTATTCTCATAGACCTTATACTTAGAACTAAGCCAGAACACCACTATCTCGCACCCTGCACCCTGCACATCACCACACCCATCACCCACATCCTACATCCCACACCCTTTTTTTTTTTTAACGTTGGGAAATGCGTTTACGCATCCCCCTCTCCTGGAAGCCAGCCAGCTAACCAGCCAGCCAACCAACTGGAGGGAAGGTATGTGGGACTCGCTGGCCGAGAGGCGACCGGAATACTCACTAAAACCCAGCGGCATTCCTGCACGTCGCCTGGTGACATCCCACACCCTACGCAATATTGGCATTAATGTTCATGACTATGAAATTACCTTTGGTCTTTTGATCTCTTCGACTTCAATAAAATAGAGAATTATGTTTATAACAACTTTTGTTCCTTCTTATGATACTATTTATCGATGTTAACCAGTTCCAAAAGTAGCCGCACGAAGGACCTTTTGCACAAATGATTAGAATTTTAAGTTCAAACCAGCTGGCAGTGTCGCGCAAAAGTTCAAAAAGCCTGTAGGTAATGTGCTAGGTACTTACAATACTTTCTAAAGAGAGAATAAAATAAAAAACTTTGTGCTTTTTTAGTTATATTTTGCTATATTATGTTAAGAAAGATATTAAGTCTTTTCTAAATGAAAAAGTATAAATAAAAAAGCACCTTTCACGGAATGCAAAATATCATGAGAAATCTACATACATATCTTAGCCAAATGGGACCTCTGCCAACCTTCATAATCGCCTATATCGCATTAGTATTCGAATTTTCATATTTCTTGGCACATAAATCACTGGATAAAGCAGAATTTAATTTTATTAAAAATGTAGTTGTCATTTTTTTTTTGATACCGCAATAGTACCCTGTCTACCAATTTGTAATTCTGCAGAAACCGTCAAAGCAATAAGTTAGCAAGTTTTGCTCTATGTCAATGGTGCGATTTAAGTTACTACGGATGATCATGATTAACCCATCGCCGGCTCACTACAGAACACGGGTCTCCTCTCAGAATGAGAAGGGTTTGGCCATAGTCTACCACGCTGGCCATGTGCGGATTGGTAGACTTCACACACCTTTGAGAACATTATGACGAACTCTCAGGCATGCAGGTTTCCGTCACCGTTAAAGCAAGTGATATTTAATTACTTAAAACGCACATAACTCCGATAAGTTAGAGGTGCGTGCCCGGGATCGAACCCCCGACCTCCGATTAGAAGGCGGACGTCTTAACCACTAGGCTACCACAGCTTCTACGGATAGAAATTATACTAAAATAGTCTATCAATAAAATGGCGGATGCGGATGGATAGACCGACGCGGGATAGACAGATTATGCAACTAAGGTATCATTGTAGGTACGTTCCTTATTAATCACGGAAGGTACGTCAATATTTCTTAAAAAATGCCGGGAAAATAGACCAAGCGATTAATTGAAGCCGGAACTGACACGATATCTAGCCAAGTAGGTTTTCGCATGACTGCGCCTCAGAGATCATGATTCCTTTATTGAGATATAACATTCAGACAGAAGGCAATTTGTCAGACGATTTATCTCGACCACTATAATGCTAAATAATAATTAATTGCTTTGGAAACAATGGATGTTTAAAAACTGAGGACATCAGTGAAGCGTAGTTTTATTTTATACAGTCCATGTAGAATCGTATTGTTAATTTCAAACTTGTAGTTTAATTTGATACTTACATGTGCCTTCAAATAAATTACTTAAGTACTTCGTGGAATTGATAAAATAACTGACATGTGAGTTCTTATCATACTCCTACTTAGCAGTTATACCAGAACGAGTTTTCATGTAATGTAAGTAAACCCTACATTTGTATCTGGTAAGGAAAGTATTGAGTTGTTTATCGTAACTGATTAGATCGAATCGATTATTATGAGATATACCATAGGTAGGTGCACTGCCTATAATATAGATGTATAAATTATAATAATGTAATTATAGACAGTGTATTATGATATCCGCAAGTCTATAAAGTTCCGTTTTTAGGACAACCACTTAATCAACAAAACTTCGACGTTAGATTAGAAGCGTCGTCCATTATACGGGTTACAGGAAAAGAGGACACGATCCCGTTTAGGGGTTATAGTACAGGACATTAGCTATCAAACGACCCCTAAAGTGCTTATGCGAAAGTGTATTGTTTTCGAGTTATTAATTTTTTTATTTTTTTCTTGGTAAAAGGGTGTTTGCCACTTTAAAAATTAATAAAAAAAAGGAACAATGTATTTCAGCAGATTTTTTTTTATTTCTTGCTAGTACATATCCTTGTTAATAATAAATAGTTATAAAACTAAAAAAATCTTCAAGCATTTTAAAATTACAGCCCAAAAACTGTACAAGTTTTCGAATTTTAAATTTAATTCTTTGAATAACTTGCAAATTTTCTGTAAAAATTACTACGGCATTTATCCTGCGGATTATTTTAAAAACATCTACGTTTCATTAGCTATCCATTGGTACAAAAAAATTACAAAAAAAATCATAAAATCAAGAAAAAATTACACAACAAAGAGACCAGGTAGAAAATTCTAACAAATGCTATTGCCAAAGAATTAAATCAGAATCTATGTAAAAACGAGTTTAATGCAAAATCGTTAAAGATTATTTTTAATGAGGTCAAAAGGTAATATAAAATCAGTCAAGTGCGAGTCACGAAGGGTTCCGTACCTTCGTACAAGAAATAACAATTTTTATTTTTTTTGAAATTTTTATGGCGGCCATTTTGTAATTTTTAGTATTTGTTGTTATAGCGGCCATAAAAATACACATTTTGTGAAAATTTCATGTTCGTTCGTCCGTCCGTCCGTCTGTTAGGCCGTCCGTTTGTTATGTCAGTGGACTGTATCTCGTGAACCCTAATACGTAGAGACTTGAAATTTTTACAGAATGTGTATTTTTATTGCCGCTATAACAATTAATACTAAAGATTACAAAATGGCCGCCATAAAAATTAAAAAAAATTAAAAAGTGTTATTTTTTGTACGATGGTACGAAACCCTTGGTGTGCGAGCCCGACTCGCAGTTAATTGATTTTATGTTACCTTTTGACCTCATTAAAAATAATCCTTAACTATTTTGCATTAAACTCGTTTTTACATAGATTCTGATTTATTTCTTTGGCCATAGCATTTGTTAGAATTTTCTACCAGGTCTCTTTGTTGTGTAATTTTTTCTTGATTTTATGATTTTTTTTGTAATGTTTTTGTACCAATGGATAGCTAATGAAACGTAGATGTTTTTAAAATAATCCGCAGGATAAGTGCCATAGTAATTTTTACAGGAAATTTGCAAGTTATTCAAAGAATTAAATTTAAAATTCGAAAACTTGTACAGTTTTTGGGCTGTAATTTTAAAATGCTTGAAGATTTTTTTAATTTTATAACTGTTTATTATTAACAAGGATATGTACTAGCAAGAAATAAAAAAAAATCTGCTGAAATACATTGTTCCTTTTTTTAATTAATTTTTAAAGTGGCAAACACCCTTTTACCAATAAAAAAATAAAAAAATGAATAACTCGAAAACGATACACTTTCGCATAAGCACTTTAGGGGTCGTTTGATAGCTAATGTCCTGTACTATAACCCCTTAACGGGATCGTGTCCTATTTTCCTGTAACCTTGTATATTATTATTACCCATTCAGGACCATATAAATTTTTAAAAATTATCTACACCAAATTGGAAATAAACCAACCCACTAAACATGTAGTACACATGAAGTATGTACCTAAAGTTGTAAATCCATCAGTCCAATAAAAAAATAGTAATGATATAAATTGAAATGAAAAAAATTGAATAATGTTGGGACTGCCTCGGTACTGTAGCGCGTCCGGTATGTTTGCGGATAACTGTGTAGACGGCTTCTTCGCAATCATACGGAAAAGGATCGCCTCAATTAAAAGTAGGTTGGAGAGAAGTCCTAACATTATCCTGAAGGTGATAGCAGACAGACAGGACAGCGCTCTCAAGGCGCACTGGATGTCTGCATTAGTTAATAAGTATATTAATTATATTAACTAACATAGAATAAGTTTCTTACTAACATACATTATATTGTAATATAGTTACTAACATAGATTAAGATGGTTACTAACATAATATTGTGGGCCTTGATGTCTGTGAAATAAAGATTATTTATTTATTATTTATAAAGTCTTGTCCATAATCGGAAGTAGTAAAAGGAAACATGGTCTTTCCTTAATCCTTTCGCGGCTCGTGACTTGGTGTTAATACTTACCTACAATTTACTTGATGATGTATTTTAATTCAATGTCATCGAGTGGGTGAGGTAGAACATGCGGGCACAGTCCGTGACCGGCGCGGCGGCGCGGCGGCGCGGGCGCATCGACAACAACTTAGTTTTTTGTCGTATTCCAAACTGATTAATATCCCAGACTTCCTAATCCCATTGCTATTTGCACTTCATGTCTTGTAATAATTACATTGCTTATGTATTGCATCTACCTACACCTATTGTAACACTAGCTGATAACCGCGACTTCGTCCGCGTGGATAAACCTATAAGTTTTTAAAAATTCCCTGGGAGCTCTTTGATTTTCCGGGATAGAAAGTACTCTGTGCGACTCTAAAAATTTACGTCATCCTTTGCTCCGTTGCGGCGTGATTGAAGGACAAACCAACAAACCAAAAACAAATACTTTCGCATTTATACCTCCTAGGTAGCATTCTATTATTTCATTGATAGCGTATTCTGTTTGTTTCCGTGATTCTTCGAAGTGGCTATACGTACTCATTCGATTCGTATTTTGACGGATCCGTCAAATCACGGATGAGTGCACAAACGCCCTTAGGGAACTTGTAACAAAACGTCGAGGCTTCGACGTCACTGACAGGTCAATGTTCCTACATTTGACGCTAGGAAGCCTATGAATCGCCTATTTTTCTTTGATTTTTGCATTAATATTTTGCATCTTCTAGGCAAGCGCGCTCCATCTTAGGCTGCATCATCACTTGCCACCAGGTCTGATTGCAGCCAAGTGCTAGTCTATAAATAAAAAAAAAACACCGCTACGCTATTACGCTATTACCGCTGTTATTTGTACGCTACTACGCTTAGCTACTTTTAAAATTACTACTTGCCTTTACTTACCTTTTTTATTATTTTTAACGATGTATAATTTGCATTTATTATGATTAAATTTAAATTAATAACCCTGGTTACAACATTAACATGCATAACATGCAATCATAAAATATGTCCCTTCACATAATTCAAAGCAATTCCTCTAACCGGTGTATTCACAGAAAGTGAAAGTGTTCACTTTCACGATTTTTTTTCACACGTCATTTGTGATTTGCATGTTAGTGCTAACTAATTAACATATTCAAAATAAGCATCAAAAATTTCCTTTGGTTGTATAAAACCAGAACTATGTATTGATAAAATATTATTATGTAGGAAGGCTGTTACTAAAAATTTGCCTAAAATAATATATTTTTACTGAGATAGGTAATACATATTATAAAATGAAATGAGCATTGTAAAAAACCGAAATGCAAGTTGGACTCGCACTCGAAGGTTCCGTATCATCGTAGAATAGTAATAGTAAGTATAACTTTTTTTAAATTCTTCCTTTTCTTCTTTTCTTAAATTTTTTTTCTTCTTTAAAGGTTAATTCTTGACCGCAATTTCACCTAACATACTTACTTAGTAAGAGGAGTAGTTGATACAATTCGTCGATGTGGATTTAAGTTTTTTAAATCTCGAGGGATTTGATTTTCCGGGATTTTCCGATCATATTATATCTGAGTCCAGAAATTCAAGCACTGTGCCAGATTTTAATATTTTATAAATAAATAAATTTTAAACCATGAAAAGGTAACAAACACATTTATAATACTAAATAGGTACGGATGAAAAGAAAATGTAGTGGAAATACAGGTCTGCCGTGGCGGGCAGCGTGCGCCCGCGCATGTCAATGTGATGTAACCGGTGTTCGCGCAAGGTCGTTCTCTGTCGCACTCCAACCGGTTCTCTGACGAACATTCAACGTGAAATGTTGTTGATTAATGTAATTTATTAACTTGTTATTTTAACAACGAGTTTCATAATTAATCGCAATCATAATCTTTAAAGGGTTAGGTATATTTGACGAATAATAGATCCTCAAGTCTAAAACAATGCAGTCTAAATAACTTATTTAGACCTATTTTCAGCTGTGCAGCATCCATTGGATGAATTAATTAATATTTTGAATAATATTATCTAACTGGCGATCAACCGTGGCTTTGCTCCCGAGGAAAGTTCGTAAAATCTGGCCTCATTCCTTGTTTACATTATAAAGGAAACCTCAATACAAAGCTCCAGCTTTTTAGATCCGAGGGATTTTTTATTTTTATATTGGAAACGTTTGGTTTCATCATTCATAATTGAGATAATACATAAATATCCTACTGTCTTAAACACACATACCAAACTAAATTGAAAATATACTTATGTCTTTTACTTTAATATAACTAACGTTACTGTATTCGATTTTACTTCCAAGTTCCACAGTATTTTGCGTAGTTCCTTTTCATTTATATCGCCGACATTTCGTATCGTATTAATTCAACACCGGTTTAATTCATAATTTTATATTTTAAAAATGTAGCTGTTCGCGGAATCGCCACGTTTAATACAATAGGTATACCTAGCAAGACAATATTTGGCTTTATTATACTATTCAATTAGAGTGAAATATGAAGGTTAATCGATGACCAACATAAAATATAATAAATAGAAATATAATTAACATACTCAGCCGAAATAACTTTGTTATAGGTAGATATTATTTTTATTGTAGGGAAGATCTTTCTGGTGAAGGGACATTTTCTTTAGATATATTTATTTTCCTAATCGTAAAAACACTATATAATATTGTTTTTAAGTACATAATTGTGTAATTTACTCGATGGTCAAATACTTGGTTGACATAAAAAGGAAAATAGATCAAGATACGCTTAAACAGGCGAAGCCTTACATGCACGTCGCGTTCTGAATACTTAATGAGGATTGAGACCGCTTGCAGTGGCCATATTAACTGTTTAACACCTACCTTGCGTCGAGCTGCGAGCAATGGAGTTGTGATGGAGTGTTGCTAACATTCTTTGTTACCTTATGTAAATATTCTTAATTAAAAGTATTCCAATTGCCTCTAAGGTGGCTAACCTGTTCAACTGTGGATCATGATTTCTTGGGCTGAGATGTTAGAGCGCACTTTGACTTTATTCAGACTTGTCAAACTTAAAACAAGACAGATGTATGTGTAGACTAGATGATGCTCGCGCCCGAGTGGATTTAGGCTCTTTAAAAATCCCGTGGAAACTTCTTGATATCCAGGATTAAAAGCGTCCTATGTTCGTCTCCAGAATGCAAGCTATATGTGTAGAAAATAAATGATGCCTGCGACTTTATTAGCGTGGATATAAGTTTTTCAAATCCCGTAAGAATTTTTTGATTTTCCGGGACAAAAATTACCTATGTAAAAAAAGTACCCCGTACCATATTTCGCGAAAATTGGTTAAATGGACGGGATGTGAAAATTTAGCAGACAGGCAGATTGACACACTTTCGCGTAATTGTAATATTAAGTACCTATGAATGGTTGTAAAAGAAAACAAAAAGGCATGTAATAGGTATTTCAAAAGTAAAAAATGATATCGGGACTTTTTGTTTTACATTTTTACTCGCTAAGAAATTAAAACAGAACTCATATTAAAACACTTAATTTGTACATAACGGGCATACACCACAATTAAATATACGACTAAATAAGCTTAAAATCATTAGTTTAAAACACTTGTGATTTGAAGATATTATATTATTTCAATCACTATCTAAGTAACTACTTACTTATTATATATTTAATTTAGAATACAGCATAAAAATTAAACTATATTTACATTTAATACAATAAATAATAACTGAGTCAAAACAATTAATTTATATTTTTATATCAGTATAAAATAATCACTAAATTCGTCCACATTCTGTATACAATTTTCGACTACTTTTGTATTTTCCCATATTTCATCATTGTTAGTTGATATTGGTGGTGCTACTGTACTTTGAGCATAGGAAGAACTCTCTTGGTATTCAGGATCATCAGTCGTGTAGTCTTCGTCATTAGATCCAAATTCGTTCGCCCTATCTTCTGTTGGCAATAGTTTATTGCTGCAATCTTCTAGACGTGACAAAACTATGAAACTTTTATCTTCATTTTGTAATGCATTTTCACACTCTTTAATGTTTGTTGTGTTACTATTAAATGTACTTACATTAAAAATCGTTCGTTTTAGTTCCAACGTTGCGTTAAAATTTTTATCAATCATTTTTACTTTTTCTGATCCTCTATTGAATCCGCAACTGCTCGTAACTTTACTATTTTTAATAAAATTTCTGGAAGGTTTTTCATCGCTGCGATTTAATTTTTTATCAGTACAAAATAAATTATTGTTTGAGTAGCCATTCCAATAGTAAGGTTTCCATAATTCACTAGCACATAGTGGGTATTCGACATCCGGAAAATTACAAATATCGCGATAGATAGGTGCAGATGAAAATTCAGGAAATGGAATGGGTGCATGTTGCTCATTTTTTTCGTTCGAATTTATACTCTTTTTGACATTATTTTTGTATGTTGTAAATGCGTTGTGTGCCTTGTAAGCCAGATCCTGGGTGCTGCGCTCTTGATATTGATGATTTGGAAAATATATTGATGTCCCAGAATATTCAGTTTCGGGGAAGTTAAAACTTTTACGGATAGATTCGCCATATTTTTCAGTTGGACCTCTATAACATTCTAAATTTTGAGTTGGTTGTAGCGGGCTATGTTTCAAACAAAATTTTTGCAAGGCACCATTACTTCTTGCCCCTGGGAAATTTGTATATTTTCGTGGCAATCTTAAACAGTTGACGGTCATCTGTAATAGAGATATACATCGGTAGGGTTTATAAATTATCACATGATATATTTTAAAGAATAATATTATTAATATAAGTATTTTATTAATAATAAAAATCACGTATGTACAGAGAAATTCTCAGTATCAAATACACACCTGTAAAGTTACAAGCACTTTGAAAGTAAGTGTTACTTTTTCTCGAAGTCCCATAATGTAATAAGTATTATTCAATTTATCGTTCTCATTTTATATTACGTATCTATACTATCAACCAACATTTGAAGAAAACGTGATATTTAGGTGTCAATTGCTATTAGTAAATGGGCTTATCAATAGCGGAGATATTTTCGAAACAATTCAAGTAAGTAATTTGATTTATTATTTGGAAAAGTTAAAAAGCTATGATTACACATCATCTGAATCATCTGATTTTGCTTCTTTAGGATCAGTAAAAATAGACAGTTTTTTGTAGTCATTGCCTTTTATTGTTTGAAAATCATTATTTTGTAATTGATGATTAAGTGAAATTATTAACTCCAAAAAGTAATCGCTTCCGTCAATCAGTACATTATCTTTGTTAAGAAGTTGCTTTTCGATCTCAGCTGTTTCGATTGTATCATTTATTTCTATGGGACTATTTATTTTGTGATAATCTAAAGGAATCAATAATGTTTCGTTATTTATTGTGGTAATTGAATGTACATCTACAGATAACTCTGTGAAATCAATCATATCTGTTTCCGAAAATTCTTGCATTTCTGAATGCAAAATCAAAAGATCTGAAGAATTGTTTTGTACGTTGTTCAAGTAATCACACAGTAATTCAGATAAAATATTTTCAAAACAAGTTTCGTTCATTTTATTAAATGTTGTATTACTAATTTCTAAAGGACTATTTATTTCATAACTATCGATAGGAATTAGTAATGTTTTGTTATTTTTTGTACTAATTGAATTTTCTTCTATAGATGACTCTGTGAAACCAATTGAATCTGGTTCAAGTTTTTCTTGCATTTCTGATTGGAAAATCAAAAATTCTGAACAATCGTTTTGTACGTTGTTCGAGTAATCGCACAGTAATTTAGATAAAATATTATTTTCAATATCAATTTTGTTCATTTTATTGAATGTTGTATTACTAATTTCTAAAGGACTGTTTATTATATAAGAATCGACAGGAATTAATAGTATTTTGTTACTACTTGTAATAATTGAATTTTTATCTAGAGATGACTCTGTGAAATCAGTTGAATCTGGTTCAAAAAAATCTTGCATGTCTGGTTGCAAAATCAAAAATTCTGATGAATCGTTTTGTACGTTGTTCGAGTAATCGGACAGTAATTTAGATACAATATTTTCAAAATCAGTCTCGTTCATTTTATTAAATGTTTTATTACAAATTTCTAAAGGAGTATTTATTTTATAAAAATCTACAGGAATTAATAATGTTTTGTTATTACTTGTAGTAATTGAATTTTTATCTAGAGATGACTCTGTGAAATCAGTTGAATCTGGTTCAAAAAATTCTTGCATGTCTAATTGCAAAATCAAAAATTCTGATGAATCGTTTTGTACGTTGTTCGAGTAATCGGACAGTAATTTAGATACAATATTTTCAAAATCAGTCTCGTTCATTTTATTAAATGTTTTATTACAAATTTCTAAAGGAGTATTTATTTTATAAAAATCTACAGGAATTAATAGTATTTTGTTACTACTTGTAATAATTGAATTTTTATCTAGAGATGACTCTGTGAAATCAGTTGAATCTGGTTCAAAAAATTCTTGCATGTCTGATTGCAAAATCAAAAATTCTGATGAATCGTTTTGTACGTTGTTCGAGTAATCGGACAGTAATTTAGATACAATATTTTCAAAATCAGTCTCGTTCATTTTATTAAATGTTTTATTACAAATTTCTAAAGGAGTATTTATTTTATAAAAATCTACAGGAATTAATAATGTTTTGTTATTACTTGTAGTAATTGAATTTTTATCTAGAGATGACTCTGTGAGAACAATTGAATCTGGTTCAAAATTTTCTCGCATTTCTGATTGGAAAATCAAAAATTCTGAAGAATCGTTTTGTACGTTGTTCGAGTAATCGCACAGTAATTTACATAAAGTATTTTCAAAATGTGTTTCGTACAATTCATTAAATGTATTTGTGTGGCTTGAATTATCTTTATCTTCTTCTATTGAAGTTTTCCTAGTATTTCCTGGTTCTTTTTCCGAAGATGAATTATTTACTCTATTTAAATGATCTGATAATGTCTCTAGATTTTTATTAGAAACATTTGATAATAAATCACTAGCATTTTTCAAAACCTCATTATCTGTTATAAGTTGCACTGGTGTTTCAATATAGTTTTGGTTATTATTTATATTTGTAGTCACGTTATTATTTAAGCCTACATCTTCTTCGAGTAACAGGCATAGATTATTTTCATCATCATTTTTCTGTTCGCCAATGTCCTCATTAATTACCCCCAAAGTATGATTTTGTGGACTATTATCATTGTTCTCGCAAACATTTTCAATTTTAGTACCCGTAGAATTGGTATGATTATTACCAATAGCACAATATTTTGCTATATCTATTAATAAATTGTCTTCAAGATACTTTACAGTATTTTTATTACTAGGCGTGGTACTTGCACTAAAACTTTTGTATGATTTTTTCACATCAGGAGGGAACGGTCCTAAGACATCGTCTGTGTGAGAATTATAGTAAAAAGGTTCATTGACTTCAAAAACACAAGTAGGATACGTAACCTCTGGAAAGTAGTGCTTTGATATATCTTTGGTTTTGTCAGCTATAGTGGCTTTATTGTTAATTTTAATAGAAGTTGTAAAGCAGAAAATAATCTGGAAGAAAATAGGACTAGAATAAGTAAAAATTATATATATTAAAATATTTATATTAAAAGCTCTTATTTCCATTAACTTACATTTACTGTGAAAAACAGCAACAATCCTTTTAATTTCATTATAACTTTATTTTATTGAGGTATGCATAACTTTGATCTATGTTACTTTATAACAAAAATTAGAAATATTTTATGATAAAATTTTATTATATATACTAAAATGTTACAAAATGATTACCGAATGTTTTGAGAAACAATATGTTATGTTATCTTTGTTAGTAATAACATTTGTTAATTATTGTAAGTTTGATAATATCATAGTATGTATATATATTCATAGTGAGTGAAATAACATTAAATTTTAATTTCAACGGAAATCTGGTAAACCACAGACACAGATATTAGTTCCTAGAACGTATCTAGTACAAAATTTCATTGCGTTTAATAGGTTAATATACTAAGTTTGTCCGGAGTGCACTACAAATAAACCCCTCTAAATGAGACTCTATTTTTATAGCGCAAACATGTTATAGGTCTACGTCATTATGTTGTACAGGATTGATTGTTACGATTTCGTAATTAGCGAAATGTGTTAATTAGGACACGTAGTGACCTTGGCCAATATACGTGGTTTGTAAAATTTTGTCATACATTCAGCGTGGCAATGCTGCCAGCTTAATGGGCACCCTTATTATAAATGCGAAAGTGTGTTTGTTTGTTGGTTTGTTGGTTTGTTCATCAATCACATCGCAACGGTGCAACGGATTGACGTGAATTTTTGCATGGGTATAGATTGAGACCTGGAGAGTGACATAGGCTACTTTTTATCTCGGAAAATCAAATAGTTCCGACGGGATTTTTAAAAAACCTAATTACACGCGGACGAAGTCGCGGGCATCAGATAGTAATTTATAATTAGTAGTTTATAGGTATTGACATTGTTTATAATTATATTTATCAAATTTTATGTAATTATTATGAATAAATGACATTCCAAATAAAATTTTACTAGCTGACGCCCGCGACTTCGTCCGCGTGGAATTAGGTTTTTAGGGCTCCGTACCTCAAAAGGAAAAACGAAACCCTTATAGGATCACTTTGTTGTCTGTCTGTCTGTCAAGAAACCTACAGGGTACTTCCCGTTGACCTAGAATCATGAAATTTGGCAGGTAGGTAGGTCTTATAGCTGACATTCGGGGAAACCGACTGAAAACCGTGAATTTGTGGTTACATCACACAAAAAATTAAATTGCGGTTATATATAATAATTAGTATTTTCCATTTTCGAAGTAAGATAACTATATCAAGTGGGGTATCATATGAAAGGTCTTCCAAACATTCCAAACCTGTACATTCCAAAACAGATTTTTATTTATTTTTATGCATCATGGTTTTTGAATTAACGTGCAAAATGTCGAAAATACGACTGTATTACGGAACCCTCGTTGCGCAAGCCTGACTCGCACTTGGCCGGTTTTTTAAAAATCTCTTTGTCTTTCCAGAATAAAAAGTAGCCGATGTCACTCTACAGGTCTTTTACTATATCCTTGCAAAAAATTAGGATAGGTAATTTAAAAGAATAAGTGGTATGGAATCTACAAAATACGAGTGAGTAGGTAAAGAAGGTCATTTGTTATTAAATAAAATGAAATCATCGTTTACATTGTCTTTATTTTCGTTAAACATTATAAAAGTACACGACAAAAACTGTAGTAGTTAAAAAGTAGAAATATGAACTTTAAATATTATGTTTAATTATTATATTTCCTTTTAATTATAACTACTTCAAATATTGCTTAAATAATCAAGACACATTATTAATATTTCATTTAATTATTGCTCTAGTAATCTCTGCAACATCTATCATTTTTGTGCTTAATACATTTATTACAACCGCAATCTGAGTTAGAACAACCACAACCACAATCGGAACCACATTTCGACTTGAAACGCCATTTCTCACATTCACTACAACCGCAATTGCAGCCACAATCACAGCAACTTGCCGAATAGGAGCAACCGCATCCACCGCAACCACAATCCGAATAACCAAAATCTGATCTACAACCGCAGTTGTTATGGTAATCATTTCCATTAATGACAACCACTACAGGTTGCTGACAGGGTTGTTGGTAATAGTCATAAGGGTTTGGTTGAGGATATGTGGTAATGCATATAGTTGATGCAGAGCTATAATCGTATGGTGCATATCCTCCATAGGGGTTATATGATTGTGCATAGGAGTCCCAAGTAGATCCAATGCCATACCCATTCCAGCATTGGTTTTGGACAGATTGATACTGAAATAAATATTTGTTAATTCATTTGAATTTGTTTAGAAGTTAATAATTTTAAAACAATTATATATTTACCTTTATCGACAAAAGTAATACGAGCAGTACTGCCTGAATCGAAATCATGTTTCTTCCGTCTTCGACCTATATTTATTGAAGCACTAAAAAGAGGGCTCTTTTTATACGTCTTTGGTTATATATGTGTACGTGTGTAGTATATTTTGCAATATTACAAAACAATTTCTCAAAATCCTGTAGTCGAATGTCTTCATCTTTACTTATATCTACCTTACGTGTATCGTTCTCTAGTTAAAATTCTTTAGGTTGGAACAGACCGTAGGAACCCTTTATTGCATAATATTATTACAGAGTCATATTTTATGAAACTTGCTTTTATTTCTAAAATTACATGGACATATCATTTCGTAAAAGAAAATTTTATCATAAAGTTCGACAAGTCAGCATGTTACTAACGATCCGGCTCACAATCAGAATTAATTATAAATCGAATTATTCTATCATAATCTGAACAATTGCAGTTAGTAGGTGGGATTTCAGGTCCCGGTGATGGACGGTCTGGTATTTTTGGCAAATCAGGAAATGAAAATGGAGGAAAACTTTTGTTTCCGCCTTTTTTTTCCTTATGTCCACCATTATTGACGATACCGTCGTACGCACAGCATCCACAACAACCGCATCCATATCCTCCACCGCATCTGCAACCACAACCGCAACCGCATCCGCAACAGCATCCGCAACCGCAACCGCAACCGCATCCGCAACCGCAACCGCAACCGCGACCCCAACCGCAACCACAGCAATCGTTACCGCAACAACAACAATCGTTACCGCAACAACAGCAATCGTTACCGCAACAACAGCAATCGTTACCGCAACCACAGCAATCGTAACAACACTTTCTTCCACAACCACCATTGCCATTACAATTACCACAACCACATCCTCCTCCTCTATTCCCAGTCAATGCATAAATAAGGGAGAACATAAGACTGTACAAATCCTTGTCATCATCACGAATTATGATTACAGGTGGCACAGGCATTGGTGGAGGCACACAACAGCAACATGGCACAGGTGGTGTTGTGGGTGTAGGTTCAGTGGGTGCAGGTTCAGTTGGTGCAGGATCAGTGGGTGCAGGGTCATCGGGTGGTATCATTGGCTTAATAACTACAGGTATGCAAAACTGTCCAGCTGTTTGGAGATATGACGTTGTACACAGCGTCGGTATAGATGGCTTGAGGTACTCCACACGCTGGGCTAGAACCTCGCAGCCCTAGAATATAGACAACGATAAACACTTAAAAATAGATATTTCAACACAAGTTTAAGAAATATTAGTTTACTGAAACAATTGACCAATAATAAATACCTTAGCAAGCAACAATAGCGCAGTCAGAAATATCGGAAGCTTCATAGTGGTGTTATAGACTAAAAGATATTTTTACACTTCTTTTATATGCTGTGAATTTCAAAAGAAATGTAGGTTACTCGGTATGCCATGACGTAACTCCATTTTTTTGGGGCATAAGCACGTTTGATAGGAAAAAATTATAAAAATATCAAATATCGGTTAAATATAAACCGAAAACGGGTAAGATAAAAAAACTTTATGTATAAAATTCTTTATTGGTTAATATGTACAAATAATGTCACAAGTAGAGCGGAGCGAGACCAATAGTTATTAATCTATGGTCACAAGTTATTGCACAATTTTAAAGGTAATGAGGAATAATAAGTATTTTAAAAGTAGGTATTCGTGTTAACACGTGCAGAAAGAGGTAAGGTAAAATAGCATATAATAAAGTAGGTACATGTTTGCGTACAGGTTTAAATGTAATTGCAACGCATTTCGATTGCGAATAATATGTTTAGAACTTGAAGTATAAAGTAGAAGTCCTATAGTATAAAAACATCTGAATTCTTTTCATTCTTTTTCGCTCTTCAGAACTCGAAACACACGTATGTATATTCATAATAATTTCTTTTGAAGTCTCAGTGCATTGGAATGACTAATTAAGTATATTATTGAATAATTCAATGGTATTGTAAGTACCACTTCCATTTTCACTAATTTCAAATCTGATTGGTGAAACCACTGGTACCTATACTGTGGGTTGATGCACTGTGAGACTTCATAGTAATGATCATCACCATCATTACTATGAAGTCTATGAAGTTACAGGTGTAATGGTACTAATTCCCTTGTAAGTAGTAAGTACACAATCTCTAATCTGAACTAAAATAACAGGTCCAAATGTTGCTATCCCTTTCACAATGCTCTCTGTGGTAAAGGATGGCACTAGATTTAGGACCTATAAATTTGGTTTAGTGGTTGAGTACACCGCATTAACACCTTCAGCATTGCTGTTCAGTTTGTCCTGCAATGTGCGATCAACGTAATGTCACGTTTATTAAATAGGTGCAATTGACACGTTTGTGTAAACTGTAGGTAGATTTCACTTCTAAATTATCCAACAAACATAAAAAATATAAGCGTGGAGCCTACTTCGCCTGCTCTTCACTCACGAGCGGTTCGCGGCGCAAAAGCCTGCAATAAGCACTCCGTGAACGGCCCGAAAGAACCGTCCACATTCTACTCCATACTGTTGTTTCACGGTGTATAGAAGCTTTCGCGTTGCGATTCTTAGCGAGCGAACTTTAAATTTAATTTCTGTAGCCCTTATTAGGTACTAATCAAAATTTACAATGGGTACACATGCCTTATAGGTGCATAAATATATCTATATATATATAAAATTCAAAGTCCTGACTGACTGACTGACTGACTGACATATATTTCAACGCACAGCCTAAACCGCTGGTCCTAAAGACATGAAATTTGGAGGGTCTATTCTTTGTAAAGAGTAGGTATCCACTAAGAAAGGATTTTTAGAAATTCCACCCCTAAGTGGGTTAAATGCGGGATGAAAGTTTGTATGAAAGTCCGTCATTTTTCAAGTTATTTGCACGAAAATTGGTATTTGGGTTTTCGGTCACAAATGAAGAAATTCGTGTTTCAGGATTTTTGGAAAATTCGCCCATAAGGGTGGTAAAATAGGGGACGAAAGTTTGTATGGGAAAGTTTTATCATTGTTAATTAACTTGTGGAAAGTAGGTTCTTTATAAGACTTATAGGTGTCAGCTAAAACGATTTTCAGAAAATCCATCCCTAAGCGGGTGGAATGGGGGTGGGAGGTTATTTGAAAGTTCTATGTTTTTAAAGTAACAGACGTGAACTCAACATATTTTAGGTCGTCAGCTTTAAATAATAAAATCTTACGAAAATTTTACGAAAATCTTAGGGGTCTAAAGGGGTAAAATGAGGGTTAAAAGGTTATAAGAAAGTCCTATGTTTTAAAAAAAAGCCATTTTTTTCCTGTACGCCACGCGGGCGAAGCCGCGAGCAGAAGCTAGTACCTACATATAAAAAGTTTTGTCTTGACTGACTGATATATCTATCAACGCAAAGCCTAAACCGCTCGGATTAGAAACTTGGAATTTTAACAGAAGGTTCCTTTTATGACGTAGGTTTCTTAATGAAAGGATTTTTGCTAATATTTGCATTTCTTCGCTAAGGGGGTTACATGGTTGATGAAAGTTTGTATGAAAGTCTGTCACTTTTCAAGTCATGTCTATGAAAATAACTGCTATTTTCTTAAAATTACTTTTGCTTAAAATTATAGAAGTACGTGTTTCAGTGTTTTGGAAATTCTACTTTTAAGAGGGTTAGGCAGTGGTCCGACCGCCGGCCGCCGGCGAGTAAACGACCAACTATCGGCGATTTTCTCTCTCAAGAAACGCACAATAAATGTACATTCCGTGATAACGAAAGAGATGCCTATATCAAAAGTTGCTCTCTGACTGTTCACACTGCCGGCGACGACTCCGCGAGTAATCGCTCGTCGCACTTGCACACTCGCTTCTAGCCCGGCGACAAAACTATCGAACTACACACTCGCTTCCCGTTGATCGCCAACTCGTTTATAGTTTCTAGTTCTACTCGTTTCTCGTTCATCGATGGCGGTCGGACCACTGCCTAAAATAGGGGATGAAAGTTTATAATGAAAGTGCGACATTTTTTAAGTTAAGTAGGTATAAAAAGTTAGGTAGGTATAAACATTATTCTATTCTATTCTATATCTTTGAAAATCAGTATTTTGACTTTCGGGCAAAAATAAAAAGTGAGTGTTTCAAAATATTTGTAAATATAACCCCTTACCTACCGATTGTCAAAAAATACACTGGAGCAAAGCTGGGCTAGGGCAGCTAGTCTTGTATAAGCAGGGTGTAATTATTTATTAGGTGGCCTTAGTTTAAGGGGCCGTGAACAGTTTTGTTATTAGATTCAGTTATTAATTAAAGGACAGTTCATTGGTATTGGAATGGGATATGGGATGGGGATAGTTGTGCCCGAGTTTCCGCATCCGCATCCACAGCTACAACAGCCGCAACCTCCGCAACCTCCGCCAAAACCGTCGTCAGTTAACAGCAGCAGCAGTATGGGCAAGATAGATTTCAATTTGTCCTTGCCTTTGCTTTCTATATAGATAGGGTAAGGCGTCCCATAGCATGAGCCGCAGGACCCGCAGTAGCCTGGTGTTTGGCCCTGGGCTGGTATTGTCTGGAAAATATAAATTGTATCTTTTGAGAAAGCGGTGCTAGTGGTAAAGACGCCGATCTCCAGTCCGATTTTCAATCCCGGGCAAGCACCTCTAACTTTTCAGAGTTAAG
This sequence comes from Maniola hyperantus, assembly GCF_902806685.2. Taxonomy (NCBI): domain Eukaryota; kingdom Metazoa; phylum Arthropoda; class Insecta; order Lepidoptera; family Nymphalidae; genus Maniola; species Maniola hyperantus. Next base: position 5,120,520 of record NC_048539.1, read on the forward strand.
AGTATTTAAAGCAATTAAGTATTACTTGCTTTAACGGTGAAGGAAAACATCGTTAATAAACCTGAAGAAAACCTGAGAGTTTTCCATAATGTTCTCAAAGGTCTACCAATCCGCACTTGGCCAGCGTGGTAGACTTTGACCACCCTCACAACCAGTATTTGTCGTACTTGTCGTAAAAGAACGCTTTTTTCTAGATTTTGTCTATATACTGACTATATGTGACCCCCGTAAGTTCACCTGCAGTACGCGGTAGAAATTAAAGTACATCGGCCTTTAGAATGAGATTTCGGCAATGTAGAGCGTTGTCTCTGTCACGTATACATATGTGACGTTTTGTCGGTCTCAACGACAGAGACAATGGTCTACAAAACCGCTATCTCTTTCCAAAGGTCGATGTATGTTATTTTCTGGCGCGTACTTTTACAAGCAACACGATAAATAGCCAAAAAAAATACATAAAAAAGTTCTTACATTAAAATAGCTAAGAAACAGTAGACAGCTTAGGCACCACAGAGTCGACATTGTAATCCATTTGAACAAAACCTGATGCCCAATTTACTTATTTATATAACTTTTATATTAATAGCATGTTATCTGATTTTGAAACTGGCATTACATTAAATGTTTCTAAACCCTTTTATCGTGTTATACCTATACATGAAATCAAAATTCTCGAAGATAGATTTTAAAAATTTGCTGTTGAAACACCTCATTCTAGTTTACTATATGTCGTACTTTTCAGCTCTAGATTTCTAAATAAGTACTTAGCATTTTGCTAAAGTTCGTAGAATTATTTCTATAAGTATTACATATTCATACGAAATAGGAGATAAGAAAAAGGTAAATATAACCAGAATCTCATGAAAAATATTGAAGTGGTATTCCGGAGTTAACAGCGCTGTACTCTGTGCAGTACGCGGCCGAAAGTAATGTACATCGGCCTTTAGAATGACATTTCGGCTTTGTGGAGCGTTGTCTCTGTAACTCATACCTATGCGACGTTATTTACCCGAAGGTTAAATAATATGGTAAAAAAGTCTAAACAACGAATGACTTTTTTAGTCAAATAAAGTACCTATCTTACTCATATTTGTGACATGAAGAATGTATTGACGACCTCCCTGGCGCAGTGGTGAGCGCTGTGGTCTTATTAGTGGGAGGTCCCGGGTTCGATTCCTGGCAGGGGTTTGGAATTTTATAATTTCTAAATTTCTGGTCTGGTCTGGTGGGAGGCTTCGGCCGTGGCTAGTTACCACCCTACCGGCAAAGCCGTGCCGCCAAGCGATTTAGCGTTCCGGTACGATGCCGTGTAGAAAACAAAGGGGTATGGGTTTAATAAAAACTGCCATACCCCTTCCAGGTTAGCCCGCTATCATCTTAGACTGCATCATCACTTACCATCAGGTGAGATTGCAGTCGAGGGCTAACTTGTATCTGAATTTTAAAAAAAAAATGTTAAGCTAACTAACATCTAATATTATATTAACTATGACCTTACAAATCGCGGTAAAGTGCAAGATAAAATTTAAATATCTATAATCAGATATAAATCAGACGTTTACCGAAGTAGTTCACTGGTTCGAAAATAATAATCTACAGATTAATATTGAAAAAACTAAATAATACCTATAACGATTCAATATAATAATTCAATCATTGAAGAAGTCAACACAATTAAATTTTTAGCCATTACATTAGACCGTCACTGCACCTGGAAACAACACATTAATGACCTATGCAATAGAGTAGAAAAGTTTGTGTATGCATTAAAAAGACTTAGGCAAGTGTCAAGTAAAGAAGCGGTGCTATGCGCGTATTATGGATATGTGTCGTCTGTACTTAGTTACGGAATTGTTGTCTGGGGAAACTCAGTAGATGCAGATAGAATTTTTAAAGTCCAAAAAAAATGCATTCGTGCTATATGTAACGCTCACTTTCTGGATAGCTGTAAGCCCATGTTCAAAGAACTTAAGATATTACCCCTACCTTGTATCTACATTAAGGAAGTCTGTATCTTCGTCAAAAAGAATCCCGAATACTTTAAAACTCATGGCCAGGTTCTACAAAGAGTAACAAGGCATAAAGATAGACTGCTTGTACCCAGAATCAAACTAACTTTATATAGACAAAATGCATTTTGTATGGCGATTCAAATATTCAATAATCTACCAACGGCCATGAAAGAAATGACACTTCCTAAATTTAAACGGAAGCTACACGAGTGGTTATTATTTCTTAAACTTCAAAGAATGATAATTTGGCGGATAAAGTGTTTGTTGTTAACAATTACTAATCTAAGTACTATAACTAATAATAATTTTAATGACAGCATGTTGACATACTTTTTTCCACTTTTGATGTCTGTTTATATAATATTTTATTAATTTTAATAATTGACATTTTGTAATCGCAATATTTTATTTTGTTTCGTACTCAATATTCTCCTTTTAAATACTAATTATTGATGACTTATTTAAATTAGGTATATATTATTGACATTATTGTACTTAATAACATTGCACGCCATACTTGGTAATACACTGTTTTAAAAAAAAAATTGTAACACCACTTCACGTGTATTTTTTGCAATAAAAAATTATGAATTATGATTTACAGTTTTTTCGACATTTTGCACGATAAATCAAGAACTATTATGCATAAAAATAAATAAAAATCTGTTTTAGACATGTACAAGTAAAGCCCTTTCATAATATGATACCCCACTTGGTATAGCACTTGTTCATGAACACATTTCAATTGTTTTTTTGTGATGTAACTACAAATTCACAGTTTTCGGTTTTCTCTTCAAATGTTCTATAAGACCTACCTACCTGCCAAATTTCACGATTCTAGGTCAACGGGAAGTACCCTATAGGTTTTTTTAAGAGACCCTATACGGAACCCTAAAAACTATTAATTAAAATTAATAAAAATGGTTTACTATCACCCTGCAAGATGATCAGCCACGGGCCATGGCAGAATGGTTATCGGATCGTTGTCTCCATTCGCCACGTATGTTATCGTTGGAACAACGAGCGCAGGAGGCAGGCCAGGTGCAGGTACAGATGCTGCCATCAATCCATCTGAATAGACGCCACCATAGCTGCACATACGAGGACACGAGCTTCTGTAATCTTTGGTTAAAGACTTGCTTTAAATTTTTATCTATTTCCCCTTCCAAATGCAATGGGATGGCTCTGAAAGCTCCAGCTAACTTCTGTCACAAAAAAGTTGGTTAAACTATGAAGCTTCATCGTCTTCATCATTACAGTAGTTTTGAACAGGGTAATATCAAAGGAAAGTAGCCAAAATATTATCTTCCTTCTTTGGCAGCAGTCGGGTAAAAATTGGAGACTTCGGCATGCAATAATTGTTAAAGCCATGTGTGAAGAAAGTGAGAAACAATGTTTCGGATATACAGTTTCTGAAACATTACGTAGATGTTTCCAGGAACAATGTTTCGGAAACTGCCGTCCACACAGCCAGAAAGAGACATTGCTTAGGCCAGATTACATGTTTATGAAACATGTAATGTTATAGAGACAAAAAATGATTTGTTTCAGAAACATGTGTTTTTGTTTCTAAAACAGGGTTTACAAACAATTGCTTCTCAGATTCTACATTATTTCCTTTTATTTAAAAACACGCTTATCACGCCGCAACTTTGCCTGCGTGCACTGCACCAATTTCAAACGGCTATTTTATCCCCGTAGGGATTGAATTTTCAAAAATCTTTTCTTAGCGGATGCCTGCGTCATAATAGCTATCGGTATGCAAAATTTCAGCTCGATCCGTACGACGTCGACGATTTTTTTGACGATTTTCTGAATAAATGCATGCCTAAATGAATTTTACACACAAAATATTCGAAGTTATTGGGCCAAATTGGGAGCATCCTCATTTTTTGAAGGCAGCTAATAATACCTCCTTGATATTTCGAGAAAATTCAGTAAGTATTCGTATATCAAGACTTTATTTGCAGTATGCCTCATATTTCGTGGAACAAGTCAAATAAAATGTTGTTATATAATAAATATAGCAAATTCGTATAACAAGGTCTCTAGAGATATGAAGTAATTGGAAGGAATGACGACGAATAATTGCCTATTACAACGAAATCAATTTCGTCCTTGTTAACTCTAGAGTGATTAAAAGTTTCTCCCCGGTTTGCCATTCGCGCTGCTCTTATCGCTATGTTTATTGCTCATTATTATTTATCGAGCTAATTTCACAGAAAATATTATTTTGCAAAAGTACCTAGTAAATTCGTAGATACCTTGATCGCTCGGGTCCGACGCGATCGGTTGGAATAATCCAATTGCTGGTTAGATCGAAATACGAAATAAATTTTGCCCTCGTTATGTGTTGTGGTTTTATTCCTTCTTTTTCTCGATTATATTAATATTGCCTCTGTATCGTAAGCACATCTTTTTTAAGTATTTTGAAAATGGTTAAAAATTATTTATAAGTTATGTAAAAGTAACTTTACTTAAGAAATATAAATAGAAAGTTTTTTTATTCAAATAAACTTTTAAAGTTCTTTTGAATCGTGTTATATAAAACTGATGATGTATTGTTTTGTCATCATTAGCAGATATTCTGTAGTGCTGTACGCCACCTGCACGCTTTGAGCCCCGGCTTGATTTCTTCTAATTGATTTCTCTACATACATACTATTATGTCCATATTTTTTTTATTACTTAATGCTTTTTATAGTTTAAGTATCTATATTTAAGTATTTAGTAATGTTTAAGTTTTGTAAGTAGAGGCTTGTAGCAGATATTGTGATTTTAAAAATTTCAGTAATAAACTTTTTTCATTTGAGTCTCCAATATAATTATTTACGATGATTTCTTTTATCACAAGATTTTACCCAAGAAACGGAACAAAATTAAAGTAAAACGGAAGCTCTTTACTTAACACCAAAACAAAACTCACATTTAGAATAACAAGGACGACGAAAGAGACGACCCACGTCGCAGAGCTCATTATTCTAGCTTTATAATTGTTACAAAACAGGATAAGCTTATATATTAAAATTTTATCTCTACGCGCTCCTTTCCTTTGTGTGAATATCTCTGTCAACGAGTAACTATTATTTAGGTATGGTACACAGGTGTCAGATATAAAACAAAGCGAAAATAATTCATGACTCAGTTTAACACAACGTGGCCTGATCGAGAACATCGATGTACTTCTAGTTTTTAAAACGGGCACGTTTCAATACGGTTCCGCTACTACCAGTTTCAACATACAACTTCTGGATTCCTTTTCCTTTATAAATAACCTGTAAAGTCCTGTTAAAGGTCTGCACCTTGCGTTTTTAGTATAATAATCAAGGACAGCTATTGGCTATTATTATAAAGAAAGTAGTTCAACAAATTTTAAAATATTTTTATTCTAATCAATAAATAATTTTCTTAATACCAATAGTAAATAGGCTTAGTTTTCATCTTCTTCGGAACAATCACCGTAGTCCGCATCTTCATCTTCACAACTATCAACTGGTATTGAGTTTTTTAGTTTCTTTGATTTCTTATGTTCCCTGACCATCCTAGAAATATCTCCTTCAGATCCGTCTTTTTGGAACATGTCTTTTCTTAGACTGTAATCTCTTTTATTTGAATAACCCTCGTATACTCTGGGCTCATCATCTTCTTTATTTAATCTGTTTTGTTCACAACTTTGGCAGCCTCCACGACAGCCACAACATTCTCTTCTTTCACTTAACATGTTTAAAATTAAAGGTAATAAAGTTTGTATGCTAGATGATTTTGATCCTTTCTTTAAATAAGACATTAGATAAGGAATCACCGGAGAGCCAGAGGGAATTTCTGATTTTGAAGATTTTTTTGGTGATTGTAATACTGATAGTAGAAGAGAAATTAAATTATCTTGATTTAGATCTTTTGTTTCATCTTCTATGAAAAAATTGTTGGAAATTCGTAGTGGACTTTCCATAATATCTGGAGCTTGATTGCCATATGGCATGACTGTATGAGTAACTAGAGGTATTGGAGTGGGCGCGGATCGGAATGCCATGACTGGCAATGTTGAATAGGGTGTAGAAATTTGTGGTGTTTCTATAAAAGAATACGCACTGGCAGTTGACGGCAAGTAATTAGCTCCAAAGTTATTATTTGTATTATCCGTACGTTGGTACGGACAACTAAGGATTGCGGATACAGAAGGAGAAGAAGTAATGAATGAAGCGTTTGGAATGCCTTGAGATGTTTGAACAGGAATTTGTTTTACCACAGGACTTGCGATTGGTGCTTGTTGTTGTATATTAAAATCCACTAAATTAACAGACTGTTGTGGATTTAGCTGTTTCGTGCATGGTATTTGTTGGATAACTGGTATCTTATACACATTTTGAGATTGTTGCAAATTTTGAGGTTGTTGTAAACCAGTTAACTGTTGTGATGGTTGTTGTAAAAACGAAGTGTCAAACTGCAGAGATGGTTGAACAGTAAATGCCTGTTGAAAATTAGGTATCTGTGATAACTGAAGATTTGTGGGTTGTGAAGTTCTCTTCGGTTGTTGCAATGAAAGAATTGACTGAGTAGAAATTGTTGATTGTGGATTCGAAGATTGAAAATTAACTGGAACTTGAGCGTTAAGAATTGTTGCTTTATTTGCTGAATTTCCGTTTTGATTTTGTATATAATTTTCTTGTGTAGTCCCTTGATTACTCTGAGGAACTTGATTTAAACTGTTTTGTCCAAGTGACGGGGCACTCTGCTGTCCGCGTATTCCCTTTAAAATAAAATTATTAAACGTAAAACACTATTATCTATTATCTACTTAAATATGAGCCGACAAGAACTTTAGGACATTTTAAGAAAAATGTTACCTGTTTGTATAACAATATGGATATTAATATCGTATATCTGGCTAAAGCCATCTTGAAATGAACAAATGACATCTCTAGAGATAAAACCAATTATATACTTAAAAGTTATTAAGATGTGAGGCAATTGGCATCTTATCTTATAGATTATATCTTATCTTCTACCTTCTATTGCATTACATTGTTTTATTAGAATATCAATATCATATTAATTTCATAATTTTCTTATTTTATCTGAGTAATATTTTTTAAAATGACATAATTAATCGTTTATGTTAGTGAAATGTTATCAATGATTTAATCTTCTCTGGACTTATAGCGCGCTTTGTTTATATTAATCACTTTTTGATAACGCAGAGCAGCGGGGTGAGTCGCTAACTCAGTGTTCTTTTAAGTATATAATAGCAACCGAGTTCATTTGACATTTATCCATTGAAGGTTTTCATTAAAACATTCCAGAGCAGAGTAACTTTTTGTCTTTGTTAAAGTCTTAGTTTAGTGTACCTACGTCTTTCGATCGTGCTATCCAAATTCTAAATAAACTTGGAAAGTAAAACATTATTTAAATGCACATCGAAATCATTAGAGCCGTTTGCGAGAAACCAGTAATCCCTGAATTCCAGCAGATGGCACCTATCTAAATAAACTTGGAAAGAAGCACATTATCTAAATACAAAATTTCATTCAAATCGTTAGAGCCGTTTCCGAAAACCAATTACATTATTATCTACATTCAAATCAGGATCATAAAACTAACTATAATCTCTGCATATCTAAATACTCTAAACTGACTGACTGACTGATCTAGCAACGCACAGCTCAAACTACTGGGTGAATTGGGCTGAAAGGCATGCAGATAGTTATTATAAAACGTCGACAATCGCTAAGGAAGCATTTTTGAAAATTCAAAACCAGGTGAAATAGGGGTTTGAAATTAGTCTGCAGTGTAAATCCAAAACACTGTATCTTAGCCAAACCGTTTTGGATTTACACGGCAGTTAGTGCAGTCGACGTGAGCGAAGTCGCGGGATTAGCTAGTTATTATATAAAACACAAAAAATGTTTCTACCTATGTCCGTTATAGACTTTCAGACAATCCAACCCGGTTTGATTAGAAAGGCAATAATGCGAAGATAGTTTTAGAGTCTTTTTAGCGTAGTAGCACACACCGGGTCTCCGCTAGTAATATAATAACAAATAACATAAAATAAATAATACTAAGATCTATAGAGCATACTTTATTTACATTAAAATAGTTGTTATAAGTCCCGCAAATTGCTAAAGCGGGTGGCCGCCATTTTAGTGACGTCAGCACTAGACTAAAGTTTCGATCTGATGGTATATTTTTATTTCGGCTGACGTCAAAATGACGTCATTCCGATGTTAATGAGACATGGTTCCAGCGCAATAGCGCAATGGCTCTGTCTTGTTTTAACTAAACTTAAGTAGCGATTAAGCGACTCTGAGTGCGGCTGTATGTCTTTACGGTCTTACCTACACCGTGTTTGATATAGGTAAAACATCATACTTAATATGCGAAAGTGTGTTTGTTTGTTTGTCTTTCCTTCACGCCCTAACTAAGCCACCAATCGACTTGATTCTTGACATAGAGATAGTTGAAAACCAAAGAGTTCCCACGGGATTTTTAAAAACTTTAATTACCAAATATGTAGTTAGTGCCATAGATTCTTTCGTTGTCTCTGCTACTGACAAACGTTCAAACGGTCCTTCTAGTTCAAAGAAGTTTTTTACGAGTTAATTTTCACGATGAGCTGTTTGCAAGGATGTTACAGTGGAGTTTTAACAAATATCTCCCACGGGTATCATGAAACGAGGCTCATTCTTTTTAGGGTTCCGTATCTCAAAAGGACAAATGGAACCCTTATAGGATCACTTTCTGTCTGTCTGTCTGTCTGTCTGTCAAGAAACCTACAGGGTACTTCCCGTTGACCTAGAATCATGAAATTTGGCATGTACGTAGGTCTTGTAGCTGATATTAGGGGAAAAATCTGAAAACTGTGAATTTGTGGTTACATCACACAAAAAAAAAATTAAGTTGTGATCATGAATTAGTGTTTTTAATTTTCAAAGTAAGATAACTATATCAAGTGGGGTATCATATTTTATTTATTTATTATTAACACACAAGAAAAAATTACATCTAATAGGTAGCACGCATTGTAAAAAAAAAAACCACAGAGGTTTGACCCTCAATGCGTACGTCTGCGCATTACATCATGCCTACTTATATCATAAAGAAATTATAAATAAATAATATTACTATAATTATTATAATATACTAAATGTTTAAAACAGATAATACATATGTATACATATATACATAATGTATTAATAATCCATACTTTTATACTAATACTAATACTAATACTAAGTAGTATTATAAATGCGAAAGTGTGTCTGTCTGTCTGTCTGTCTGTCTGCTAGCTTTTCACGGCTCAACCGTTCAACCGATTTTGATGAAATTTGGTACAGGGATAGCTTGCATCCCGGGGAAGGACATAGGCTACTTTTTATCCCAGAAAATTGAAGAGTTCCCACAGGATTTTTAAAAACCTAAATGCACGCGGACGAAGTCGCGGGCATCATCTAGTATTTTAATAATTATATTTTATAATTATATAAAAGGGCTTCACTTGTATATTCTAAAACAGTTTTTTATTTATTGTTACGCATCATAGTTTTTGATTTATCAAATCAAATCAAAGCATTTATTCGTATCATATCGTGCATAATGTCGAAAAAATACGACTATAGTACAGAACCCTCGGTGCGCGAGCCTGACTCGCACTTGGCCGGTTTTTTGGTACATCTACACATCAGTCCTAACCTCAGGCCTCAGCTTATCGGAATGTTACGGACATTATTTAACACCTTGTATACTACAACTAAATCTTTAGGCCTTAATCTCCACAATGGAACACCACGTAAGATACTATATTTATATATTATGTAGATGCAATCTTCTAACTTCGTTAATGTTTTGGTATGGATAAGGTACTCAGTTAACAGGAAATAATGATCAATATAAGAAATAAAGATTTATTACAACGTTACATTTTTACTAAATTCGAGTTTTTTAGAATGCTTCGATTCATTCTTTGCATCAGACTTCTCGATCTTAATATCCTTAGAGACCTTTTTATCGTCCTTATTATCGTCCTTATTATCGTCCTTACTATCATCACAATCATAACTACAATTATAATAATATGGAGGAAGAGGAGGAGGAGGTGGAGATTTAGTATTTATAATCGGATTATTAGTTGGGAATGGTATGGGATAAGGGACCGGTATGGTCTTTGTTGAACTCCCGCAGTTGCAACAGTTGCAACAGTTACAGTTGCCATTTTTGTTCCTGGTTGCCAAAAGTAGAACAGTTAGAAGGAGGCCGATGTCACCGTCGTCGTTGGAGTTGTCGTACACAATTGGCGCGCAGCCATATGGCGGGTAGAACGATTGGCCCGATACTTCCTGAAATCATATTTAGTTAAGCTTCATTAAAGAACGTTGACACAATATAATCATTTATCGTCATCATTATCATGATCAACCCATCGTCAGCCCTCTACTCCGTGCTGAGTACCCTACTCCTCTCAGAATAAGTAGGATTTGGCCATAGTCCGTTACCCTGGCCCTGTGCAGATTGACTCCACACACTTTTGGGAACATTATGGAGAACTCTCAGGCATGCAGGTTTCCTCCCGATATGTTCCTTCGCTAATAAAGCAAGTGCTATTTAATTGCTTAAGACGCACCTAATTCCGAAGAGTTAGAGGTGCGTTCCCATGATAGAATGCCCGACATCCCGAATTTACTGTCTGTACTGTCACCGCTTTTTAATGCTCAAATACGTCATGTAATAGTCACATGGTGGATTTAAGTTTGATCGAGGCCAGAACAACCTATTCCGGGGCAGCTATAACTTGCCCGGGTAGGGCATGATCTAATCCGTTTACATCTTAGCTTATAATACATAGACGAAAAAAGGAAATTCTGTCTAATAGTCGCTACATTATGAAGCACAATCTTAACTCATCCTTTAAAAAAATGGAATACACCTAAATACCTAGATTTTCCCAACCCAATCTTCTGATATTTTATACTTCAAGGTTCTTGAATAGTTAATTAACTTAAAAAGTTTACCTGATAGAATGTCGATAATATGAAGACAAGTATGAACACTTGAAAAGTTACAACTGTTTTCATTGCTGATGACTATTGTACCTGTCAAGTGAATTTTCCTAAAGATAATAAAGTCCCGTGGAGACGTAGTTATATTACTGTAATTACATCAGATCTGTGGTATATCTAATCTTATCAGTAACTTACAATACGCACGTGCTGATCGATGACTTTATCAATGTTGAAAATAAATCTTACATAAAACCATGCGTAATTTATATTTCACGCACATAAGAATTTATGTTGCTGCAAGAGGCGTTTATAATTGTAATTTTTATTATTCGTTGTTTTGTTTGTTGTCTTCCGATATTTTCTATAATAACATAACGTCAAGTGATTTAAAATATTCAATTTTATTTGGACAAATTCAGCACCTACTACGTCTCTGATTCAAGGGCACAATGGATATTGTAAATGAAAATACAATATATAACAATTTGTTCATTTAATTTGCGTAATAAATTATATTATTTAAAACTTATGGTCTAAATACAACTGAAAGTAAATTTTTCGTATTTAATTTAAACACGAAATACATTAATTAGTTTGCCACTTTCCATAATCTCTTGACTCTCGGTTACGAGAGGAGTATGGAGAATCACATGTATTTGAATGCCTTGTAAAAATCACTAAGTTCTCTTTTATCGAGTTTGTGTTTGCCAGTTCAAAATATTGAATACTATTTTATCAGTAGGTATTACCTTTTTAAGAACGCCACTTAAAACTTACTCATTATTTTTTTTACACGTAGTTTTACATTATATAAATATAAATATAAATATATTATTATTATTATTTTTATATTATACATCATTTATTATAGGACTATTTACAGCAATGGAAATAGGATATGGTATTGGAATAAAGTCATCTGAACCACAATCGCATGGACAACCATATCCTCCACAACCTCCGCAGTCATCAATCAAAGCTAACAATAATATAGGCAACAGTTTACTTAAGCGAGACCGTGTTCTCCTCATCATATTTGGTAGCGGAGGTGGAAACGCACATGGTGAAAAATTGGTAGTGGGTTCACAATTGGTTGGTGCTCCAGTAATAATTGTTATTGAAGGGCATAGATCTTTCGGCGATGGCATGTTTATTTGTAAGTTAACAGGTATACCCGGTTTACTGTCACATGTAACCAAGACTGGTGTTTCAGATAAAGTTCCACAATTTGACTTGCAAACATTCTTAAAAGTACAGCATTCATTATTTATTGGAGTAAGTATACGAGTCGGTGGACTTATTTGTAGATTAGCATAAGGAGTAGTTTCGCTAAATACCATAGGTTGATTCGATGGGCAATTTTTCATTACAGTTACTAGCTGTGAGGGTTGTGGGATCTTCCAAACTGTTTGAGGTTGCTGAGCACATACAGAATTCTCGAAACATCCTCCTTGGCATGTTTTAGATGGATACGTCCAAGAAACTGATTCAGTTTGTAACGTGGGCTGTAACATCACCGCGTGCGAATAAGTTGCTGTTGGTGCTGACACTTGATTTTGGTTAGTGTTAACAGGTAGCGCCTTAATACTAGATATTATTGCTTTCTTTTCACAATTCGATGACATCTGAGGTTGTAGAGATACAATATCAAGCAATTTTGGTACAGTTTGACATGTTGATACTTGTGATTGTTTTTGTGGCAGTGCTGATTGTATTATTTGAGTCGTTTTTGGCAATAATCCTTGAGCGGTTGCATATGAAAACAAAGCGTTTATTAATTGCGCTTTAGTTGGACTTTGTGTTTGCGTAACTTCCCTTTTCAAATTTTCTTTTTGAGGTTGCATTAAAACTTCAGGCGAAATTCGCTCCACTGGAATGTTTTGGCAGAAAACATTCGCAACCTGTAATGAGTTTGGATATTAGTTATTATTAGATACAAAAACATTTGAACTAGTTCCATCACGAACTAAATGTCATATTAGTACTTACGTGTACTGAAAAGTATATCAAAAAGTAAATGTTTGCCCATCCACATGGCCACTCCATTTCTAACAGTACTTGATAATGTAATCATTTCCTTTTATACATACAATCACCCAATCGTCATAAATTCGTCTCAGTATAAGAATTTTATCGGTCTGAAGTAATATTTTTCATAATACTGATTTTATTAAACAATACTAATAGCTAATATTAATAATTAGTTATCAACTTAGATAACTATGAAGAGAAAGTTGATTTAAAAGCATTTACAAAATAGATTATTTGTGTTACTATGATTAGAATCGGTTAGGAAAATGTTTATAACAAATTATTATCTAGGTATAGTAATTCTCGAGTGTAGATGTAGAAAGAGATTGATTTTTCAGTTGCATTATTTATTATATATGTATTTCAAGTGCATACTATATAAAAAACATTTAATTCTGAAATAGAATACAAAAATAATATATTTAGAAACTTTGAACCGATTTCACTACTACCTTTTAGAGATGTTAAGTGATAACTGATAGCACGACAGAAAACTGTACAGCGCCATCTCGTAGATTACCAATAATTATATATTATTAATCCAAAAGTGTTTCTGTTTGCAAATTTTTGACTTCTCTACTCAACGAAATAGCTTACATTTTTTATGCAATTAAGATATGCGCTTGATACAAAAATATTTCAAAAAGCAAAATAATCATGCTTAATGCAAAGCATCATGTTGAAGATGTCTGTCTATGTATTCTTGCCTTAAAAAAGCTTAAGTCATACGTGGCAGGAAACACAATATCCTGAAGATGGTCAGAATTTGAATAGCACAAACAACGTCGCATTCAAAAGCCAGTATTTATTATATACTTACTTTAGCATTTTTTTTGTTACAGGTGAGCCGAACGAGTCAACTGAAATATAAATTAGTATATTATAATATACTACGTCAATTTCGAAGGTAACAATTATTTCACACTAGCTGATGCCCGCGACTTCGTCCGCGTGGAATTAGGTTTTTTGAAAATCCCATGGATGTACTCTTTGATTTTCCGCGATGAAAAGTAGCCTATACCACTCTCCAGGTCTTTATCTATACCCATGCAAAAAATCGCGTCAATCCGTTGCACCGTTGCGACGTGATTGAAGGACAAACCAACAAACCAACAAACAAACACGCTTTCGCATTTATAATAAGGGTACTGATTGCTAATACATTTAGGTATTATAATATTTAGCATTTTGTGAAGTTTCTTGTCGGTTCTTCTCAGTAGAGTATGCTTTCCGAACCGATGTGGTAGTCTGAGACTTGTCCATAGGACATAGCTAGAGTCGTATAAGCTGCAAGTCGGCCTACATGAAATAAAGATACTTATTTGAATTTAAAAAGATATATGGCACTAGTTCTAGGCTCTAATACCTAACTTACAGGTAAGTACATATTTTTTATTATATACAAATCCATTCTTCGAGGCAGTAGTGAAAATACATTATTTATGAGGTGTTGCTAAATATGTAGCATTATAGGTCAATTTATTGAATGTTAATCCGTTGATTTCCAAAATGGGTTTTTATAGTCCAACTACATTGTATCAGTGATTCAGTGACCTACGGCTACGTGTACACTAGATAATGCTTCAACCGACGACTTTTTGTTCTTCATGAAGACTCAGTTTTCGGTATTAGGCATTTTAGTGTTTGAGGGAAGGAAAATTCGACCGAATTTAAATTAAAACAGCTCGTTTTTGGTGATTTTGTAAAGGGATTTAAGATTCCTCACTCGCTTCTTTTCAAACAATATAGTTAAATTGTTTTGGTAGACTATCAGTACCCTTATTATATAAAGTATGTTTGTTTGTTGGCTTGTCCTTCAATCACGTCGCAACGGAGCAACGGATCGACGTGATCTTTTGCATGGGTACTTATAGTTGTTAAAGACCTGAAGAGTGACACAGGCTACTTTTTATCCCGGAAAATTAAAGAGTTCCCCCGGGATTTTAAAAACCTAAATCCACGCGAACGAAGTCGCGGGCATCAGCTAGTAAAATATAACACTTACAATTACATACAACACTACTAATCTATTTCAAATGAGAAAGTGTGTGTGTTCATTCGAATTGGAACGAGCAACAGATCCATGTGATTTTTCGTTGGAGAATAACGCTACTTTTTGTTCCGAGAAATCGAATAGATCCCACGGGATTTTATAAACCTAATGTGGCAGGGACTGGCCATCATAATATAAGTATTTAAAACATATTGTCTGCCGTGTAAATAATGTACGTTCGACCTTACAGTGTAGGTGGTTTGAGAAATCAATGCAAAAGGTCTTTGCACCAGTATTAGCATTTTAAGCCTTCTGTATCTTGTAAAATTCCTGATTTATGAGAACACATTTGGAAAGATTAACAACTTTAATACCTACTTAAAATCTACAATTTTAGATTTTTCATCATAGTTATAAACATGTTCTAAATGTTTACCGGTCTGTCATTCGCTGTATGTATCTACGTTTATATACAAGGCAAAGCGGAATATATTATCGTAATACTTGTATAATATCAGCAAGTTAATATTAATTTTTTTCGCTCTGATAACATGCGCTTACTAGATGTAATTTTGCCTTTAATTTATTATTATTTAATATCAAGAGTGAGTAAGCCTCTAGACAAGAGCACAGAATATATAATAGTACTAACGTAGTGTGATTACACCGTATTTCATTAAGATTTTCGGCTTAACTGAGCTTATATCTTACTTTTTAGATCCAGTGGTTTATGCTGAAGGTACGTTAATTTTTCTTTAAAGAAATCATGTCATGAGAGATTAACGTATTACGACAATAGTGCAACGCGTGGGATTTGAACCGCCGACCTTTCGGAATTGAGCTCGCTCTTCAACCGTTGAGCTATTGAAGCTCTATATATCTATATTTGTCAAACAGTTTATACTTTTATGTGTTTTGTATTGTATAAGGTACTAGCAAATGCCCGCGACTTGATCCGCGTAGAATTCGGTTTTTTAAAAATCCCGTGGAAACTCTTTGATTTTCCAGGATAAAAAGTAGCCTATGTCACTCTCCAGGTTTTTATCTAAACCCATGCATAAAACTACGTCAATCCGTTGCACCGTTGCTACGTGATTGAAGGACAAACCAACAAACAAACACACTTTCGCATTTATAATAAGGGTACTGATTATGTTTATAAGATTGGATGTGTTATATGTCTATCTCCTCGTGCATCTATTAGCGTATTGCTTCCTCAGGGACTGGAGGGAGGAAGCGCTCTGTCACTTTGTCGGCGTTCGGACGCGATAACGACATCCGCGCGATGATTCTTGATTGATGTTTATTCCTTTTGCTCTTCTTTCTATTTTTATCTTTTAGAAATATTGTGTAGTAAGTGTACAGGGCGTATACCAACCCTGAAGTTTTCATGTTAAAAAGTCCATATATATTAAAATGTTTACTTTCACAAACTTTTTAGGCCTTCAAAAGACCTACTATGCTTGCTACGAGTAACTCGATTCCCGTAAAGTGAGTAGGTATTAAAAAAAGGTAGACTTATTTCATCAACCTAAACATCAGCCTATACGCGTCTCCTGGACTTCGCCGCCCTCCGCCTTCCTCGTCCACCCACTTCCGGCCACCTTTTTAAGGTGTCGTTCCAGCGGAGGTCATCCCACACTGCGCTTATCGGAACGCTCCAGAACGAAGCGGAAGTGGAGGTTCCGGAACGAGTCTCCACTCCAGAATTCGTCTTTCCATCGCGATCGGTTCTGCGACTGACTTGCGCTGCCCACTGCAACTTCAGCTTGGTAATCTCCTAAGCTATGACAGTTACTAAGTTGGTTCTTCGATGTATTACTTCTTTGCGGATTCCTCAAAGAGACGCCCAACATCGCCCGCTCGCTAGCCCGCTGAACGACTTTTAATTTGTGGATTAGGCCAACTGTTAGTATCCACGTTTCAGCTCCATATGTCACCATAGGTAGGTCACATTTACTACAGACTTTTGTCTTTAGATTAAAATAATGTTCATTTATTGGTGTTAGGTGTTGCAACTTGCATTACATTTCATATAAGTATATGTAGTTTAAAGATTTTCCTCTTTGACATCATAGGTACGACGCGGTAAACGTTAAAATAGTCATTTTCATATCATTGTGCAATGTTACGTATGAGATAATATGTCTATTAGTAATCCTTACAGCTAAGGACAACGACTAATTATATCAAGTTGACCTTTGTTATAATGACCCAGTTGCGCAGACGCAGTTTTGCATAATACTTAATTATGGTGGTACATATTACATACCTACTATATTGAAAAGACAACTCCCTTATTTTTGATAAATTAAGGGAAGTTCTCCTCCATTCTAATCTTCTTCCTTTACAACCTCTCCACTGCCAAGGGTCACTGATAGAGATCTTTCATAGAGATATAGTGCTTCCCTGTCCACTTTTATCGTTTTTCTTTTGATTGTTACAATATTTTTTATGAACCGAATAAAAAAGTAAATCGTCTGCTATGTACCTATGTAATAGTACCTTTAAATCACCAGTTCCCTCATAATTGCCAAACTAATAATATTATTCTACTAAACGAGGTGTTCTTGGCTTAATTGAGTAATTAAAAGTTATTTCTGATGATGGATAAGTATATGTATTTATATTGTATACAAAATATTGCAATAGGCACAAAATATTCTAATATTATTCTTTCATTCATTGTCAGATACTGCTTCGGGGAGATAGAGCAAAAAATAATGTTACGATTATCCTTTGTTAACTTCCAAAGTGTAAAATTTTCCTCATATTTTGTTGGCGTTACGAAGCTTTGGGCTCAAAAGGTCGCCGTAAAATAAAGTTCAACTAGGCTTTTAGGCTTTTATAAAGTGTAAATCTGGCATGAAGCATGTCATCAGGTGTTTGCAATGTGTCAGCTTTATTTGGTGACATTTCATACCGAATTTCTGCTGGTTGTAAGCTTTTATCAATTGATAAAAGCTAGCATCAATAACTCAACGGTCAGGCAGTGGACAAAATTATACAAAAGGTCATAGATTTAAACTGCATTGTGTTGTACTAATGGCGTACCTATTCCTAGCATAAACTTTAGTCAAATTAGAGGGCATAGAAGGATATTAGTCATGTACTTATAAAGGCATGCCAAGTATTTTATCGTTATATTATGATATTGACTAAAACATAAAATGTTTAGGCCTGTCCTATACCCTTGCCATCCCGCCCTATAAATTCGAGCATCCTAGGCCGTCACCTAATCCACGTATATGAACGGGCTGACCCTGAGCAACAATTGGCAGCAATTGGACGTCGTAAAGCGTAAATTGTTTATATGTTGGAGACAAAAAGAGTTGGAAAGTTGACCTATATGTTCTAAATCTATGACTTTGTTGACCTATAAATCATGATCATCCTATTAAATTAGCCAATTTTACTGCAATAAAGTTTCATAATAGTGTCGTCTCAACACGTTCTTTTTCGTGATAATATTCTGTGGACTTCTACCTACTTCGCATAAAATGTTTTAAAAATAAAATAAAAATAAAATTTGGATTTTATATCGACGGCTATCGTTGTAAAAAATAACGGAACTCTAGTATCACGTTTTTGTCTTGAATATTTACACTAAAGGCAGAGTGAACTAGAGTGAGGGAACTCTCAGTTTGATCCTGAATCGACGATATGTCAAATATTATGCTATGATGATATAAAATCATAGAAAAATAGGGCTACCTTAGGGCTACCTGCGTCAAATGTTAGGACATTTGACGCCTGCCAGTGACGCCGAAGCCTCGACGTTTTGTTAGAAGTTCCTTACTGTCGTGAGCTGTGTTGGATGTCTGAATGTCAAATGTTTTGTAAATGAACAAGGAATTATAAAAAAACGTAATGATAACGGGCATTGCCCCCCTCTAGACTACCTGTCCTTATCAGTCGCACGCGCCTTATCACTACAGTGAAAATTATACACCTCATGTTGTGCAATGCCATGGTGCGTACGTGAGTGTTTTGCGTTTCTTAATCTTAATAAATTTGATAAGTAATAAAAATATATCCGTACACGCGACGTGAAAGTTGAAAAATGTGTTTTTTTTTTCAATAATGTTTTAAATCGTAGCCCCCAAATACTGACCACAATTTGAGTTTGCTTTAATTTGTAGTTTTGGCCGCAATTCCTCCATATTACATTAAATTATTGATTTGACATAATAATATACCTAAGATGCGCTCAGAAAAATTGGCGTTTCAGTATTCGGGGATAAGTGACGTAATGGACATGTGATTTTCATATGGATAGGACTGTTGTATATTTATATGGAAATATAGTTTGGTTCTATGGTTATTATAGATAATGCTGGAGGTCCTGATGGGGTAAGTCCGTATTTGATAACTGGTAATTTCATTGGAAACGAAAATGACGTCATTTCTAGGTAGTATTTACATAAAACCGTTACAGAAACACATTTCACCTTGGAGGAAATATAACAAAAAAAGTCATGTGGCTAAACACGCCATTTTACCTACATAAATACTGTGTCAACATGTATTACGAATATGTATCCGTCAGATAAAAGTTATTATAGGTACTAGTTGTTTCCAATTAATTTTTAATGAAAAATTACAGAGCTACACTTTAAAAGCGAAAGAAACGCCGCAGAAAATCTGGGAGGAAATCTCTTTTAGGATGCTTGAAAGGAACCTTAAACGTGGGATTTAGCGAATCACTCTGGATAAAGCTGCATTGCGCTGGTTTCATCGCCTCAGCATCCATCTCTTGAGACGAAAACATTCAATACACTCTTTGCGATATAATTATTCCTACAGATACCTTCCCGAGTTCATCATTAGTAAGTGTTAATGATTTAATGAGGAACTTTCTAGCGCGACCAGGGTGTCTCCGGTTGGCCGAAAGCTAAGCGGGGGTGTCGAGGCGTAGCCTCCTTACCCGGGTAGGGCTCTGGGTATTCTTTTTAACCCGGTGTTGCTCTTCTAGCTCTAGGGCCAGCCATCTTGGCTTGAGGCCTCATCAGGCGTAGCCTCATAGATATCGCTGTTCATGCCCTTCCCAGGAAAGTCATAGATTGTTTCTTAAATCAGACTTTTGGGCAAGAGTGTGTTTAACGAAAAGCTGAGAATGATTATTTAGAGTTTTTAAAAACCTGAAACTTTGCGGAAAATGCCACTTGTTCTTTTTAAAACTCACAAAACACAGCAAAAGAAATATAACGGCAGAAAAGAAAATTGCTGTCTCGTAATACGAGTTCTTCACTCGGTTTTTTTAAAATTTAGAAGGCCAAAGTCGCTATCACTGCTTTTTACACTAGGTATGTACCTATATGCTACACGCTTTTAATTTGCTCAATGCTCTTGTATTTCAATGCTTATAAACATACAAGTGTCACGTATTAAACTGCATTTTTCTTTTACGACTGTCTCGTATTCTGAGATGAGTATACACCGATATCGATAAATAATGGAGCATTGTATCGCATTGTTCGTCAGTGATGCTCGTGCTTATATCAACACAATTAACCATTGTCTCAAACTGTTCATAAAAATTTATATACCTACAGTGAAAATTTTTTTTTTTAAGATTTTACTTTGTGGCTAATTCCGTTAAGCGTTGAACACAGTAAACTAAAATCTCTAACTTAAAACGACAATCTAAATGTAGTTATTTAGTTTAGTTTATAGATTGTGTGAGACAATCCACATTGTAATAATATTTAGTACTAAATAATTACTTCATTTCCAATAAAGTTGGGCAAGCATTATTAAAACTTTATTTTAAAACCTTCATTGAAATAAACAGATGTGACGGAAGGACAGACTTAGTTTCACTATAAAGGGTCCTTTTTGCCATTTTGGTAAATTACTATTAATATGTCCAATTTTTGAGTTGAACTATAAACGGAATTTGTCAGTAGAGATCAATAATTAAAATCAATATTGATCGATTCGATTAGGGATTTGCAGGCGAGTTGGCGCACCGCTCGCGCTGCCTTTGTACGTAGACTGTAGGTAGAGGTTTCTTAAAGTAGAACTTCAAGAACAAAAGCAAAATATAATTATTTCCACAGCGCTAAATTCAGTTTTTAGTTTCAGCTCCTGTGGACGACACTCGTATTTTAAAGTTAGTGGAGCAGCAATTTTCCCGAAGCAAAAATATTGGGTTAGTAGCTATACAACCACAACTACGAATTGTTCCGACATTATGAAGTTTATATATGTATACTTGCCTACGAAAAGTATATTTATTGTTTAAGTACATAAAAAGTATTTTCAATAAATTTGAACGGTAATAGGTGACTTGGTAGACCGCGGGGCCGTATTACTAAGCCTCCACTGTCCGTCCGTGTGTCCGTTCGTCCGTCTGTCCGTTTATCTGTCAGCGAGAGTATGAATTTCTAATGCAGCTATAACAACACATAATAAAAGTTTTAAAAATGGCCGCACTACAACTAAAAAAAATTTCAAAAGTACATAGTGTTAGTGGTAATATCTTCGTGTGCGAGTCCAAGTCGCATTTGACCGGTTTGTTCAAAAACTGTCGAAGAAACCTCAAAAATTTTGGCGATTGTTATTTGTAAACGGCAGCTTTTCCCCAAAACTGTCTAAGAATGATATTTTAAATAAGATCACTTGATGTGGTTAGCCAAAAATTTGCTTTTCAGGTTCAGGAATCTGAAATCAGGTAATTTTTAAGGTTCCGTACCTCAAAAGGAAAAACGGAACCCTTATAGGATCACTTTGGTGTCTGTCTGTCTGTCTGTCTGTCTGTCTGTCTGTCTGTCAGTCAGTCAAGAAACCTACAGGGCACTTCCCGTAAACCTTGAATCATGAAATTTGGCAGGTAGGTGGGTCTTATAGCTGGCTTTAGGGGAAAAATCTGAAAACCGTGAATTTGTGGTCACATCACACAAAAAATTAAATTGTGGTCATAAACTAATAATTAGTATTTTCAATTTTCGAAGTAAGATAACTATATCAAGTGGGGTCTCATATGAAAAGGCTTTACTCGTACATTCTAAAACAGATTTTTATTTATTTTACGGTATAATAGTTTTTGATTTATCATGCAAAATGTCGATAAAATACGATTGTATTACGGAACCCTCAGTGCGCGAGTCTGAGTCGCACTTGGCCGGTTTTTTTGGAAAAGATATTCCTCTATCAGTAATAGATTTAGGTACTTAAAGTTTTTATATATTATTATTATTATATTTATTTATTTTATTAAAGAAGAATATTTACAATTTACAATAAGTTTGGTGCATTCATAAACTTTAATTAAGTTTTTCCGTACACCAGTGCCGTCGACAGTCGATAGGTACCTACACGTAACACATAATAATTATTTTATTAGTTACTTACACAGAATATAGGGATGGGTGGGTCCGTCATCAATGGTTACTTATACCTACTTATAGTTTATTTTTAAAATGACTGCGACACACATAGGTACAAAGTACAGACTGACAGATAATGTTTCAATTTGTACGATCGGCCAAAATATGTCGTGATTGCACAACTCCATTTCCAAATTACCCACTTGAAACAGCAGTTTACCTGTTTTGAATACCCTTGGGGTCAAGGGTCGGCATAATATTCCCTCCCATATTATTTGGGTTGGAATCCTCGTAACATACCGGGATCTTACAAGGTCGCAGAGCGTAGTGCTTTCTACTTAGAAGAAAGAGCGTAGAACATAGAGTTCTATAACAAACTTTATTTTTATAGGTACTTACCTTAAGTAACTTTATATTTGACTAGCTATTTCCATCGACTTCGTTCGTAATTTATAGTCTTTAGCACAGGGGAATATAATGTAGCTATATATCAGTGAAAGAATTTTCAGAATCGGATCCTCGAAACTTACTTGCATAATGGCTTTTATCTTCACAACGTCACGTCACAGTTAGTTAACTTTACTCTGAAATCATGGAAAAAAATTATAGAGCGACGAAAAGACACGCGTTTTCGCAAGCAGGCGACATAAAGTGCGCGCGAATGCGCTTCTCATTTTTTCTTAGTAGTTTGTGCGCGCTGTGGAGATAAAGATCAATAGTTATGTTAATGGTATGCTATGTAAAACTTTAGATTGTCTTTTCGTTTCGCCTCGACTCTGCGTCAATGTGAATCGACCCTTGTAATTCGATAAACTCGTAGTTAATACCTTGTCAAGCTGCGAAATGCCGCTCTAGGGAAGCTTGAACAATTCCCACAGCCATTTTATTGCGTCGTCTAAACAAGGTTAGGTAATAGGTTAATAGGTCGGGCACGCACTCAATAACCTACTTTAGTAAACCCACAATGAATATTATTATTTAATTTATAGACTAGCGCTCAATTGCAATCAAACCTGTAGTCTAGCACCCGGCAAGTGATGACTGATGATGCAGTCTAAGGTGGAGCGCGCCTGTCTAAAACTTAGATAGGTATAATGGCTTTAGGTCTTTCCAAAAGCTCTTTTGCTTGAAAGAAAAAGGCATACCTACTCGTAACAAACGGGCATATTTTGGCAATTGTCTTATAATTTAAGGGTTATAACAAATTAAAGTGCCCTTAAGTTTCCAAAAAGGACCATAGTCCCTGCAGAAACCCTTGGCTCACGAGGCAAACTGATACGATCAATCGCTTTTCTTATAAGTAATAACTCTCAATTTGACCACTTTGGTCAAGATGTTTGGCTTATGGAGCGTTATTTATGAGAAATTACTTGTTATTCGGGCGAAATCTTTAAAACCACTTACGTAGCTCGTTATTACACGTCAGCCCAATAAAAGAAATGTATTGTTTTCAGGTTCATGTATGTAATAATTATATTGTATGTACATGATATGTGATTTCTTTATTCCTTATTATCCATTACTTCTAAATGATACACACTATACAGAACGTAACCAGAACGCTTGCAAAAACTTAGCATTATTGTTATACTACCTAAACACAATCCGATACCAATAACTATTTGCAACATTTTGTAGTTTTAGTGATTTAGTAGTTTTCAAACCCGCAATGTATAGCGTGCCAAAATCGGGTCAAACCCTTCGACACGGCATTGGCTTCGAGTTACGTAACGTTTGTTGACCTCTAGCATCAGTCAGATGTTTTATTTGCAATATATCGTGAATTTCTACAAAATATAGATTTTTCCGCGTTTTTTAAAATCATATTATATCAGTAATCATCAGTACTATCACCTGTCTTTGTTTTTGCCAGCGTTCTGGTTACACCCTGTATATGTTCACGTAGGTACTTTTACCACCCCTCTGCGTCGGAGATTAGAAACTGTGCGCCTAATATTTTAATTTTTCAGACAAAAACTGAAAGTTCCTGGAAAATTCTGGCTCACGGTATTTTATTTAGCCTACTACTACATTGAGCCTTAAATTTTAAGCCTTCTAACTTTGTCGGGTTGGTATACTAAATAGTTTACAGGCGCTTGAAACTCGTCTCTAGGGAAGTCTAAGCAATTCCCTCCCGTGTTTTATTACATTCAAGGCTTTAGATGCTAAAGGACGCCAAAAGGTCGTATCTAAATTCTAAAGTTTAGAATTTAGATACCTACAACCTTGTGGCCAAGTATAAAGCAACGTGTGAGGTAAAACAATAGTGTTACTTTGACTCTAGACTCTTTAGGGAAATTCTGCAAATGTTAATGGGCTTAATCATTAAGGGCCAGAAGCAAGCTCAGCACAAGTAAAGAAATAAATCCGAACAGTCCAACTCGGTTTTTTAGATTTCCGTGCCTACCACAAGAGTGCCAATGGGACTTCATTACTAAACCTCCGCTGTCTGCCCTTCTGTCTGTCTGATGTTAAGTGATTACCGCTGCCTATGAATATTTGCATAACCAGAAAAACCGCTGATGCGTTGCAGGTCCTTATAGAATAGAATGAAATAGAGTATATTTTTATTCAAGTAATTCAAGTAAACAAGTGCTTTTGAATCGTCAGATAGTTTAATTTACCACTGGTTCGGAAAGCCGTATAAACTCGTTACCTACTTCAATAGCCCCATATAGTAGTTGTGAGGGAACAAACAGGTGAGTTCTGCAATTTGTAACAAGTAAAGAAGTGGCACAAAACGGAAGGTTGAAAAGAATACATATTTTTTTATAAGCATGAATGTTTTCAAAG